>NC_087479.1:59423676-59727739 GCF_036417665.1 Passer domesticus
GTTAAATTTAGTTTGAGATGGCAGAGCAGCAGCTCGGTTACACAACCTTTAACTGGAAGTGCTCTGCAGCAGAAAGGAGGCCAGAGCTGCCTGAGGGGCTGAGCAATGCTCCACAAGAGAGGAAGGAAACCTGGAACTGAAAGTGCAAAGTGAGACCTGTCAACTTGTGCTTCTGCATTTATGATGGTAGGGCACATCGAGACAATCAGAGCTGACAACTGCCAGCAGCTCCACTGCTGCTGGGGATTTACTAAAACACACAGCCAGTGCCTCCAGGCCAGACAAAATCTGCTCGTGCTTCAGGACAAAGAGATTGACAAACAAAAATACAGTTCAGTACATTTCTCCAGAGCAGGGATTCTTTGGCGGCTTTTCTTCATTTCTGTTTTCAACTCTGCTCAACAGGCTGGGAAATATGTACAATTATGGGAAGTTTTACTTCCCAGCTCGGTGCTGGGTGCTTCTCAATCCAAGTTACCTTCACAAACCTGTTCTGTGCTTCTCCACAACACAGGATTTACACTGTACTATGAAGAAAGGGCAAAACGTTCAACAGCACAAGGCACAGGGGACAGTATCTTAAAATCTTTGCTTCCAAGTTTGAATTTGAGACCAGGAAAAACCATCTCGGTTTGGTTTTTTAGTCGTAAAGGAAAAGTTTAAGCTTAAAGCTGGCAGACCCCAAACCACAGCTTGCAGCTCTTTAGGATTGTATTATTGACCAAAAAAAGGAGGAATCTGTGAAAACTGAATATTCCAACAAATAAAAGACAAAACCCACAACATTTTGGTGATGCACTAATTTAATGCTACCTTTCCCTCCCTCACCACGAAAAGCAGATGCCCTGAATAACTGGAGTTTATTGAAATGTTAATCCTAAAGCTTCTGCAAAACCACAGTACCTTTTTTTAAACCACATGAAAATGCAGATGGGTTCATGCTATTTAAATAAAAGTGAAACTAATTGTACAAATGAACAAGCAATGACAGCGAGGGGAAAAGAGGCTGACACACACAACAGTGACCATGACCAGGCATACCTCGCCCTGTGTTCTGACAACAGCTCATGAAGGTTTAGATTCTGGGGGTTTGGTGGGCTTTCTGGGGTTATGTTCTGGTTTGTGATTGTCAAGTTTTTCTATTTTGCTTTTTTCAAAATTCACAGGACCCAATAACTTGATTTTCACAGTTTCTCACCAAGGAAAAGAGCACATTCATGTATATAAAGATGGCATTTCATTTATCTGGGTATTTCCCACAAATTAGACTAAACAACATAAAAAGATACAATGAACACTTTCAAGGGATTTGTTTATTTTTGGTTTACAAACAAAGGCACCCAATATTTCTGTTTATGTCTTATAAAAGCTCACAGATTTAGCATTTGTTTCCAAACATCTGTTCCTACAGCAGAGAAAAACATTACAGGAAAATGTAATTTTTTTTCCTGGTCCCCAATTTAAATACCAGTAACAGTTCAGTGATAATGTTGTTTCAGTCTGTTCCTCTTCCTATTAACCAGCTGATACCCCTCCTGTAACTTGCTAGCCAAAACACTGAGTCTGCCTTCGTGGACCAAAATATAGTTCCAGTATATTTCTGACCAACATCCTTTATGTGCATCCTTTCTTCACTGGTGTGAAGAACTGCAGGAGCACAGGGCTCCCATATGGAAAAAATCCAATACTTCCAGGTAGAATTTCACAGACTGACCACAGGAAGTGACAAAAACAGCAGAATAAAATGTGACATTGAATCTACTGTCAGTTCAATAGGATGACTGATGAATTGGTGTAAAATACTAATAGGGCACAGAACAAGTCTCCAAAGAGGGGGAAAATAGATTTCTAAATTGGCAAATGTTTAGTGTAGAGGTTAAATAAGCTTAGGCTTAAAGTAATCCCTCTCTTTGTTATTTATCCAAAAGACTAAATTTCTAAGCAGTGTCTTGGACCAGAAGTAATGGGTTCATTGGCTTCATAGTTCATCTCAATATTAACAAATCATTAGAAGTATCATGTTATAACGTTCATATATTATGTTTATAGTCAGAAACAACCAAAATTCCTAAGTGGATTGTTTCACAGAATAACTTTCAGAGTATGATGTACTTATCTTTAGCAAACTTCAGCCACGTGCCAACATGGGACAAGGGGTGTCAGTGGACAGGAGGCCCCTCTGAATAAATCTATAATTCAGGAATGCTTAAGCATACTTTCAGGTCTAGTGAGATACTTGGGAAGGCAGCTAAAAATGTCATACACCTACTGCATCTGTTAAAGTGTAACATCTCCAAGCACAGAAGCCTTAATTGATTTCAGCCACAGTCAGAGGTCTCTCACACAAGGTGTGGTCCTGGACCATTTAGGCTTTTCATCACTAGCTTTATATATACACCAGAAATTTTAAAAAGGAATTACAGTTTAACTACTTACTACAGAATATTTAGCTTCAACAAGGAAGCCATTATCTTTTCAAAATGAGATATACACCTGCAGGAAAGGTGTTCTCTTTAAAGTAAGAGTTTTTAGAAGAATAGCAAAATAAGTTCTTTACAAATTTAATTCAATAGGACAAAAAACTACCAAGGGCAAGTAAAGTGTAGTTCTTGTGTAATTAAGTCATTATTTGCCTTTCCAGGCAGATTCAAGAACAAATTCATCAGTACAAACTGATTTGAATGAACAAACACTGGGCAAGGATGCTGGTCAGTGCATGAATTAGAGGAACACTACAGTGCTCTCAAATCTGTGTAACCAAAAGTTAAAGGGATCTTCATGTATTGCCTTGGATTAAAGAAATAAGGATTCAATCTTTTCTTACAACTTGCCATTTTTACAAATGTCTTCCCTACTGAAACAAAGTAACATGCAGGAAAAAACCCAGATTTCTTCAGGTTTAAACCTAATAATTTAAGTTAAAAGATAGATGGAAGAACTGTTAACATATCTTCATTTTGGAGCAAGGTGCATCTTACTCTGCTTGCCCAGTGAAATGAGGTTTTACTAGGACAGGGATGGGAAAGTGTGCTTGTGCATTGGTGTTGACCATGCATCAATTTAACAGCTCAGAGATTTTGAAAAAATTATTAGTTCTTGAAGTATTTGCTAACATTGCTTGCAACTTAAAAACAGGTGTATCTCTTAATGAAAGGCTACAGCTTGTCCAGCTACTACTACCAGCAATATAAATAGCAACCAAGCATAATAAATTTCTTTTCATTACATTTACCCTTTGAAGTCAGAAGTGCTGGCTCTGTGCTCTCAATGAAAAAAAAAATCATTAAAAAGACGACAGTCAACGACTTTATTTACCCTTCTCTAGATAACACTTCCTTTTATCTGCTCAATGCAAGGATCAATTCTGCTTTCAGAGTAGCAAATTGCTCATGCCGACACAAATGCAAGTTGGACACAGCCAGGTTCAAGCACAGAACCGAATCACAAAGTGCATTCTGAAGCCCAGATATACAAAAGGCCTTTCAGTAAATAAGGAAGGTTGGTTCATTTTTTAATTTCTTTTTTTCTTTTAAAGCAAAGGAGGCACCATTGTTGCATCCCTACTTTGAGGGGAAGGGAAGAAGTGGCAAAACCTAAAGACAAATTACAAAAGTCCTCAATTATTTTATTTTAGGAGCTCCAGAGTCACTTGTACACTTTTGCAACTTGCAAAACCTTTCGTAATTTAGAAGAATTTCAAATAAATAGGTCTACAGCAACTAGCATCTACTATGTCAATATTTATCTTGCTCAATGTGGAGTAAAACTTAAAAGAAAAAAAATCATGTTAAGGCAGATTCCAATCAAAGACGTTCCAAATTGCACAGTTATGTTGGTCAGTGGTCTAATATGTCTTCCCCAGGTCAAAGAGTTAAAGTTATCTAAATGCTTTTCTAAGCCAATTCAGTGTGGCACTTGCCCTTTTTATTTGCTCCATTTCCAGGAAGATACACCGCTAACGTTACAAATACCAGACCGCTTATTTCTCACTCCAATTAAAAATGAAATTATGCTTCACAAAATGTGAGATGACTACATGTTACAGGGTTTGTGCAGTTAGACCACCGTATGCATAGATGTCCTAATGCTAAATTCTCTTCCTCAGTATCTCATTGTGCTGGAGGCTCTGAAGTAGGAGAGGAACTTGTAACACAGACTGACCACAAAGTACCAGATGTTTCTTGCCATTTGTGACCTTGCGATGAAGATACGCCAGATCAGGATCACGAGGATCGTGTTGAAGCCATAGCGGATGTTCCTTAACCTGGGGAAAAACAACTGCAATCACTAAGGGCCTATGCACAAAGGCTCTGAGGAAAAAAGAACACTAACTTCTGGTGTAGAATACAATTTATTTATCTGTTCATCTCAAGATACATTATGAGTAATGTCAATAATGAGTAAATGAGTAAAAGTCAATAACAAACAGAAGGCTTTTCACTGCTGAGAAGCAGAACGAAAAACCAAGGAGCAGAGTCAGCCCTGTTGCTCACCACATGTACTTCTACTTTAGAGCTGCTTGAAAAACCTCCTAAAGCCAACATCACAGTGGTAACTTACCTACAGAAGGCTGCCAACCAAAAAATATTTAACACTCTGCACTTCCCTTCTCCTCACCATGTATTTAAAACTTCTTAAATATGTGGAAGTAACTCTAACTGCCACTGATGACAACAAGAAAAAAAACCAAAAAAACCTCACCCCATTGTAAGAACTCATCAGATTTTCCAGATATTTCCACCCTCTTCACTGCAATTTTAAACTCCTTCCTTCTCAAGGAAGGATAAACTAAGTGACCTTTTAGAGCAACTGTGCTTTTTAGCAATCTTCTTGACTGTAGAGATGGAAATGTCATGAAAAACAACCAGAATTTGCTCAGATTTCTTAGAAACAGAGCACTCTCTTTGGCTCAGTAGATCATGACAATTTATATTTTAAAAGCAGCTGGTTTTAGGGGAATACTGCCTTTATCTTGTTTACAGGTAAGGCTGGGTTTCTTTACAAATTTTATTTGCAGAGAAAAACAGTTTAAATCTGTGTGTTACAAAGGCAATACTTTTCCACTTGAGGAACAAATCTACCCAGTGGTTCCCTACAGAAAAATGCCCCCTGGGCTGCCAAATCTGGTTAATACTAAGGCAGCAGACTTCAAGTTCGGATTAGAGCTAAGAACTAGGTGGTAACAAAAGAGACCAAATTAATACCTCAGAGTAAATGTAAGTCAGAAATTAAACCTCTTGCTAAACAATCCACTTACAAACTTTAGAGCTGGGGGCAACCAGAGGCTGCTCCAATACAAGATTACTTCTCGAGTCATTTTCACGATGATCCTTTGCTCAAAGAACAGCAGCTATGTGATCATTTCTATGCACTTTTTAATGGCATCTAAATAGAAATTTAAAAATACACCCAAACAAAACAACCCAGAAGGGACACTTGTTTAGCTATTTCCACAATTATCACAGATCCTGTCTTTCAAAAGTGTATTTGTCATTTTAACATATACCAAACCCCTCCACAGCTGCAAATCCTTGTCTTTAGAATGACAACAACCTGGAGTCACAAGTCACAACCTGGATTGTTTTTCTTTGTGCTGTCAGGCTTGCAGACATGATGTAGCATTGCAGAACAAAACGATTTTTATTTCACTCTTAAAAAAAAGAAATCAGAGACTACAGCTGCCTTGATGAATCCGCCAAGAACAAAACAAGGGCAACCGTGCTAATAAAATTCTGGACAGCACCAATCCATCCAAATGGCAGGAATTAAGTCATAGAGGAAAAGCTAAAGGAAGTCATCCTAGAGCAGCAACATCAAAGTGTCCTGCTCTGAAGTGCAGAGTCTCTGCCTCCAAAGATCACATTCCCAGAAGATCTATTGTTCTATTAAACCTCCCAAAGAAGCCATTCTGACCTGTGTGGCCACATACCTTTGACCTTCCCAAAAATATTTGGTAAAATCAAAAACCTGGATTACAGTATCCACACCAGTAATCCCACACTGATACTGTAACTATTAATTCTGGGAGCAACTCGGGAGCAACAAATGCTTTAGAAAATGCTTCACACCACTGGACTGGAACAGAAGAATTGTGGAGAACCTAAACAGTTGCTATTAAGAACAATTAAGTCATTACATGGAAAAGCAAACCTGGAGAAATGCAGGGCACAGAAAATATAAAATCACACTTAAAAAAAAAAAAAAGGAGATTATACTTACTTATTTAAGTGTTTCCTAGCTGCAGGGAGGCCTGACATTTCTTCATTCAGCACGTATTTCTTTGTTCCCAGGCAGTAATTTTCCATATATTCTGCCCAGTGTAGTTGTCGAACATCAAAATTAAATGTCTACATAAGAGAAAAGCTTTTCACTTTCGTTGCCTAAAAATTCACCTCTATATCATTTAAATGAAAATAAATATCTTTATTCCAGATAAATCCAATTTGCCTTTGACACAAGAAGGTTATCCTATCCTTAATCCTAGAAACAGTCCAGATTTAGGTTCCATTTCTGATTCAACCACCTGCTTGTGACATAATCTCTTCCAAATTTCAATCACTTCATGCCTTATTTTCCCTTCCAGTAATACTCTTCTCTCTAATCTCAGTTTTCTGCACTTCAACTGTCTGTAAGGAATTCCGTTCTAAAAGTAACTATTTTCTAGTATGTTATTTATTTTTAAGCAACACAATAATTCTAATATGCTCTAAAATAAACACTGATCTGTGCCAAGTTCACTGTTTGGTAAGTGCAGGGTGGTGTTAGCTTGATTAGAGTTGTACAGTTGTATTTTAAATACTATCATCTGAATGCCTTCTGCAGGAGAGAAGATCACTATAATGAATTTGATACACGAGTTTTTTACTGATGTATTGATTTCTTCATCTCAAGATTCTACAATGACAGTGTTTAAATCCCAACAAAATGCAGCAATTTGAAAATACTAACAGTTCAAATTGTCTGGCATTTTGTTTTTCAAATTTTTCCTGAACTCAAGTTGCTAGGAGGAGGTAAGAGGACAGGAAGGGGTGGAAATACCATCCACAAAAAAATTGCCAAAAGCTATTTTATTTCCTACTTTTAGACTTTAGCTTATTTAGGAATTTGGCAGCTTTTCTGGAATGTAACTACTGAACTGATTCTGGAAAACACTTCAGTAGCAAAGACATCTTAAGAATGACAAAGCTGTTCCAAAGGCATAAAGGAATCTGAGTTTTTAGAACTGTAACTGGTAATTTTTATTCTGCTGAATACTAACCAACAAAGTCATAGCAGAAGGGAAGTTTAAATTCAATTGGGGCACCTGAGCCATTGTTGGTGGAGGAGGCAGGGAAAATCTGGAGCAAACTTAAACCTGAGAAGAAACAACTTCTCCTTCTCCCTCAACAAACTGTCATCCTTGTTTCATTCCTCCCTGCCCTTCTTCATCCCCTCATGTCACTGATGGAGCTTTTCACACAGCCCTGGCACATCTGAAAGAAGCTCTCAGGAGCCTGCAGTGCTGAGTTCCTGCTAGGTCAGCTGCACATTAGATCAGGTCCTTATTCTATCCTGACCTGCTGAGCTGCTGCCCCCCTCTCAGCCTCCATGGCCACAGCACACAGCCACTTGCCTTTTTGTCTTCAGGAGTCAGCTGGTTCATCAGCATGGTCATGTTCTCAGTGTTCCAGGTCCAAGAATTGCTGGTAAAGTACTCTAGAAGCATCATGGACTTGTGAAGACGTGTTATTGTCTTCATCATCCTGCAATCCGAGGCACGGAGTGGACAGGTTACAGGGGTAAAGTCAGTTCAAACAAGTGAAACAGACAATAAGATTTTTTACCCTCCAACCCCCTACCCCACCTCCAAAAATCCCATCTTGTTCTGTACCTAAAGCATATCATCAACAGGATATTTCTGCATAGTATTGAAGTGAACTTTGGCTGTCAAATCTCTGCATAAACCAGAAATTATCACAATCCTTTTTTTCCTAATCCTACTTCCCAGTGGAATTGTCAATTACCATTTTTTTCTTTTTTTTTAGGGGAAACAATATGTTGTCTTCTGCTGGTAACTCTTAGTTTGGGACAGGGACATGGAACCCTTTTCCCTTCAGCACATTGGAATATTCTGCTGTATTCAAGAGTCTGACTTGACAGAAGTCTCAAATTGCACAGAGCAGAATGTCTGTGCAGGAGCTCCCCTTAAACAAGGGAGGAAGTTGCCCTGATCTTCCTGCACATTGTGCAAGACCAGATCTCTGTAACAGAACAGAAGTTTTCATTGTGGTTACTAAGAGATCAAGCCTTAAAACCACCAGCAGCAAAGGACAGAAAATATTTAAGGACACAGATCATAGCAGATTGTGTTCTATGCTACTTCAAAATATGCAGAAATACCTTCCATCATCCTTTCTTATGCAGAGGAAGAAACTCTATAAAATCATCACTTGGAATACAGAGAAATTATGTTATAAGGATCAATTTGGGCAAGTTCCTCTTTGATCATACCATCCAAAGTGGGCCAAAAAAAAAAGTATGAGTCATCCAGGCTCTCAAATGCAAAGCTTCCACATTTGTGACAAGGAAATTGTTTCAAGTGTCTCAGTGCTAGAGATGGCCACTCAATTTTAATAAGTACTAACTAGTAACACATGGCCTAATGCTGTTAAATTCCTTCTTTGGGTGCTCAAGGTATTTGCATCTCACAGAAATAGAAAACTGCTTCCAATTTGATCCTTATAGCAGGACACTGATCATTTCAAGCACAATGGCAAGGGGGGAGGCAAAGAAAGCAGAACCCAGTACTAACAGGAAATGGTTTTCTGAAAGTAAATTTTGCCAAGAAAGATCACAGAAGCAATAAAAACAAACTTCTTTTTTTTCTGAAAGCTGCAATGCATTTGAATGCATCTTAATGCAGTCATACTTGTAGAAGGGATACAGTACATTGTCCCCATTGTCCCAGAAACTCTTGTAAAGAAAGTATTTTGCATTGCATTAGTGTCCCTTACTAGCAGCTGGCATCTCAGTATGTAAAACATTAAAATTTCCTCTTTTTCTTCTCACAGAATGGAGCAACACAAACCACAGAGACTACTGAAAAATGTCATCTCTAAAGCCCTAAAAGCATAAATATTTTTTTTAAACCTCATAGGAATATATCTACTAATTCAGAACTGACTTCAAATGTTAGACCAGCAGCTGATTTCATTCCTAAGCACCTCTAGGAGCTTTCAAACACCTGCTTGAGTTTCACCAGTTGGGCAAGGTGGCACCAGTGAGGGCTGAGTTGAACTGGAGCTCCTCTGATGCAGAAATAATTGGGAATATAGACTCTGCATCCAAAACATATCCTGTACAACCAAGACTAAACTGAACCAAAAAAAAAAAAGTATGATAATTATACAAAGAAATTAGGAAAATAACTCAAAATTTGGAAAGCAAAGATCTCACTGGTCAGATAAACCAAAAAGACCTCGGAGCTAAAACGCCTGGATAAAATTAATGCAAACAGCATTTAAGCCTTTTTGCAGAGCTCTGTCCACTGACAGTCTGAAGATTATTTAACCTGACTTGCCCTTTTGAACCTTCCCAGTCTGTGTCCTTATGCTAAGCTGGACAAGCAGCTGAATTTTAGAGTGCTTTGACTGCTACAGTTTAAAACCCTTGTGCCTCTGCAAAATTCTAACTGAGCAAATGAATATCTGATTAGATAAATGTATATTTTGAACTTGTTTCCGGACACTGACATTGGTTTCATGCTTTTCTAAAAAAAAAAAAAAAAACACAAAAAAAACCAAACTAAATTTAAACTAATGCAAAGACTCTGCTGGGATTCTTTTTGTCTCTGCTCATGGATATGATTTTAGAGCTTAGCTAAGCTGATTATAGGAAAAAAAAGCTTAAGAGAGGGTTTTTTTCCCTCCCTCTCTCCAACTCAAATTGGATTTAGCAGCTGACTATGGAACCAGATGATTCAACTCATCAAGGAAAAAATTGTTTTTCTTTGTAGGGTTAGTTTCTTTCTCTACCAGCCCAAAGCATGCAATTCTCCACATTATCTCAGCTGCTCGATCAATGACAAAGTTGGAGGAAGTGCACCAAGTTTCTCTGTGACACTTTGCACTAAATCAACAGGAAACTACACTTCTCTTTGAGGGGAGGAAAAAGCAGCCTGGAGACACTGAGAGATGTCAGCAATGAGTGTTCCTTTAGTGCACACTGGTGTAGCTCTGGCAGACTAAGCTTTAACTTCAATGGCACCATTCTCCTGTGAATGGCAACACACACAACTCAAAACCCAGCACGAAGCCACACAGTGGAACTTTATCCCTCAACATGAAGTTTTGAATGTTAGTTATTCCAAAGACAGCCACTGGACACGAGTCATAACCAACACCAAATATAACCAGTCAGAACAGGACCAAGCACTGCCTCACACCTTCTCCATCAGCTGAAGACAGAAAAAAGCCAGCCCTGCTGACCATCTCTCAGACCTGAGCATTGGTGGCAGGCAGCCAGTCTGGGTGACTTTCACCCAGATTCAAGGTAGAATTTTGCCTCCTGCTTTTGCAGTCCTAACTGCTATCAAGACCAAGCACATTACAACAGTTTGAGAAGAACATCACAGGAACTGAAGTTTACACAAGCTAATTCAATTATCCACAAGTTAGGTGGGCTTGGTTCTATACCAGACAACTGAAAATGACCTGCAATTTGAAGAAGTCTTACACACAACCTATTGTCTCCAGGTTAAAAACAGCCCCGATGTCAAATACAGACTGATCCCTCAGTCAATCTACAGGCTGCCAGTCTGCAACACTCTGCAGAAGCATTACAGATAATTATTTTAAAGATCTATCTAAAAACACAAAACAAGCTTTTAGATTTGTCTTTGAAAATCTCTGATTTTCACCTGCCTGTCTATTTTGAACTGTAAGACACACTACTGAATTCTTATCTTTCCAGCAGCTCTGTGTTTGCTTTAACCACACAATTTAAGCACTGTGAAGATACAAAAATGTATTGATCTATTTAACATGATTACCTCCTAACTCATTTCTGGTTTGTAAGACAGTAACTACGTGAAAGGTGCTTCCAGTTTTAAGAAGCTTTAAATTAAAATGACAGATGTGAACGACCTAATTTCATATCTCCCTCCATACATCAGCCACACCTTTCCATCAGCTCTCTAAGAAGCAGTAACACAAGAATTGCTGCAGAAATCTCTGAACTACAAGTATTTCATGTCATATGCTATTTTTTCAGAGCAACTGGGAAGATCTGCTTGGTGTGTACTTCTAAAGGCTTTAACATTTCAAATATACCAAACTGCTTTTAAATGACACATGGTTCTGTCATGCTAAGCACTATGCAAAGTTACATGAGCAAACTATGCCTTGTATTAAAGATAACTAGACAACTAATAAGCTTTGCTATGCAACTAGGTATATATGGCAAGCTACCAACAACACTACCTTCAAACTTCAATGCTAAGGTTTTCACTACTATTTACGTAATTGCACAATGCTAGAGCATTATTTAGAATAAAATATTAAATCTTCATTATGCCAGTCCTTTTGTACATGTTCTTTCTATACAAATTTGGAAGAAATATTACATAGGTTATTTCTTCCTTCCCTTACCTTTTAATACTATCAGAGAATCATTAAATTCAAGAACCTTCAACTAGATGCAAAAACAGCAAAAATATTTTCATTTTATCAAAAACATTGCTTCCAAAAGTGAGGTACAGAAAAATGGCTTCCCATTGCAGAAAGATTACAACAGATAAGTGCTTTGAAAATAGGAAGATTTTTGCTTTTAATTTTTATTATTAACATAATCATTTAATTCTAAAGGATCATAGACCTGATCTATTTCTAGTTTCTTCCTTTTCTTCTACTTGATAAAATTTTTCACTTGATTGCAGCACAACATCCTGATGGTATGACAAGAGTGCAGTTAAATCTGCACAGTGATTTCATTACTTATTTTTCTTGTAGAGACTTCAGTGTACTCAGCACAGAGAGGGCAAGCACCCATCCATGCAAAGACAGGTTAGCAGAGTATTTGTATTTTCTTGTGCTAATTTTATTACATTTTTAATTACTCTTGTTCTGCTAAACCACAGTGGAAAAGGTCACATTTTTAATTATGCCAGCCCTTCTTCACTCAGAACAGCGTTATATTGAGTCTTAAAATATGCAGTAGTGTTTCCAAGTCTTTAGAAGTTTCTGAGCACTTGCTACCTGGTAATTAATACCATTCTATCAACTGACAGAATGACCACAGTGACAGCAGTACAGCCCTCCAGCCCATCAGTTAAAGCAGCCTCAAAGTACTAGAAAGAAGTGCAAGAGTAAAGATCTGTCTCAAAATTCTTGTATTATTAAACACTAGCTTGTTCCATTAGGATTCAACACTGCACATCTTCCTTGCATCTGGGTATTCGTTTGCTTTTACTGCTTCTCTTGCAGGCTCCCATTTTTAAATTCTTAAAAAAAGGAGAGAGGAATGCTGTCTAATGAAAGCTGCATTCCTGTAAGTGGGCTGTATAGCCACCTTAAAAGCTGTGACTGAACCACAGCTCAGTGTAGTTCAATCTGCCATCTCTTCTCCAAACTGGAATCTTGTGCATCATAGGAAACCCATCCAATCACTGTTATAGTAAGCTAAGTAGGAATATTCATATCAGTAAATAACTCTTTTATATTCTGTAAAGTATTAATGCCACAAATTGTACCAGTAGTGATGAAAGTCCTAAATTCCATCTTTAGACATCAAGTAAGAACTCCAGGAAAAGCAAAAATAAGATTCAACATTGCCAGTGTTGGAACATAAAACTAAGCGAAATATTCTAAACTGCATATTCACAGCCTCATTTTACTCCCACTGGTCAAATACTCAGCAGACCAGCTGCCTTTCAAAGCCTGACAAGATTCTGGCAGCTCTCCTCCCCAGCCATGTGGAAGACAGGACGTTAACATTTATAGCATAACTGTTTTAATGAGGGATGAAGTTTTCATATCTGTCAGGGAATTTCTATCAATTTTTACTAAAAATAACTTCAAAATGCAAGAGAACCTGGAAGCTAGGATGTTTTATATACAATACCTTCTTTAGAGCTGAAAGTCTTAAAAACTTTTCAGGGTGGGAAGATTATTATACAGGCACAGCTGACTGCCACTGCAGCTGCTCTAGGTATTACACTGTTGCAGCTGAGAGGTTTTCCCCTACAAATCATTTACACAGCTCCTTTCCACTTATCCACTGCTGTGTTATAGAGCTTTCACCCTCCTTGTAAGACAGACCTAGACTACAGGACAACAAATGAATACCATTTGTGTCAATACACTGTCACCACAGTGGAGGTTTTATAGTCTGAAGGCAAATGCTTGTGAAAATGTAACATAGGCAATGAATTAAGGCCATGAGGCTTGGCAAATATGACACAAATTGAAGTGGCACCTTATATGCCTTCTACATTATTTAGTTTAGCCTATTATTTTCACCACTTTAGCTAGCCAAATACTAGCCTAAACTTTATAAACTGAATGGAATGCTGATATGATACAAACCAATGCACCAGGCCAATTTGTATCATCTACAGGAATAATCTGCAATTAAAAAATCAGTCCCCCATTCCATTTTCAGTTTATGAAAGCAACAACAACCTTAACACAAGCCACCTCCTAGAGTTTAATGACTGACTAGGATTCTGATCCAAGACATCCCTTGGACAGCATTATTAGGCCAGTCATTAAACTCTCCAAAATGCAGCCACTGGATTCTTATTGCTTAGCTAGTAAACCTAGATAGTGCCCAGGCCATGTCTTCTTTACAAGTCTCCACCACCTTATGGGCAAGATATTTTTAGCCCTGTCCCTCTTACCATGGTTTCCGACCTGTCAACATGAGCAAAACATCAAAGAAGAAAAACACTATAAAGGTCTCTGCACGCCGGCAGTAATACAAGAGGGGGTTGTAGGAGAAGGTAAAGTCAGGTATTCTTGCTACTTTTTCTAATGGATATTTCTTGCAAAACTTAAACATGCAGCTTTCTGTAGGGAAAAATAAGGATCAACATTTTTAGTATTTATTATCCAAGAACAAACATCACTTCTATATCTTTTAATTCTATTGACAACTCAAACCCCCAAACTACCCAACAAAGAACGTTCTCATTTTTGCTAGAAAGTTCAAAGTCACTTTGAATTCCAGGACCTGTTCTCAGGAAAAAAAGGTTGGGTTTTAGTCACAAAACATTCAGGGAAAGAAAAAAATACCAAAAAAATTAAAATCAACATACATCACAGTGTAAGCACAGAGTTTGTTTAAAAGTCAGAGGAACAAACAAGGCAGAGCCAGTCACCATTACCTTGGGCTTCTTCCAGTAATCCTGAGGTAGGTATCATACAGGAATGCTGGGGCCTTATGGCTCACAGCAATCCAGTAATGATATAAAAGGTGATTGGAAGTTAGATTTACATTGGGCCGTCTGAAGGCCTGCTCGAGAGGGTTCCTCTTGAAAGTGGAAATTACATGGTATTCTGAGAAAGAAAAGTTGCACAACAGCTTCGATAATCACCATGTAAAATGTAATGCTTTTCAAAGTACATTACAGGGTACAACATCAACAGCAGGGTCTGATTTAAATAACCACCCTAACTCTTCTACAATGCACAGAAATTAAAACGGTTAGAAGCTTTTAATATAAAATACCGTTGAACTGGTTCTCATTATAATCAAGAGATTATAATCTTCATCTTCAGTACCATATTTCATTGTAGCTTCTCTCTTTCTGTTCCCTGCCTTAGAAGTTGGTGGTTTCAAACACTGACAATATTTTAAGTTTGTAAAGCAATTTAAATAGTCATCTTATTTCATGAAGAGGGTTACTCTGATCACTGTGTGAAGAATTTTAGAACAGATTAAGGACTCTGCAGTCATCTGAAGTGATTTGAAATTACATTTTCAACCAATTTATCCAAATTTAGGCATTAAGAAAAAAGCAATTAGGGTGGAACTCCATGAGAAATTCCTGGTAACACCTGTAAATTCAGTACATAACAGATATTGCAGGATCAGGGTCATTAAAAGTTATGTGGAAATTCACCCACCTCTCCTTTAAATCTTCTCTCATAACTTTATACTGTTGTTTATAGACACCATTTAAATACCCTGATTCAAACTGGGATATAAGTGATGTCAGCAATTTTCCAAGTTTAATTGAAGCAATAATATTTGCAACTACAAATCCACATAAAATGGGCAAAAGCAAGTAAAATACATTTAAGTATTGAGGTTAGCTGAAAGAAAAAATAAATCTGAGTTTCAGAACTCTATTTCTAAAAAAACTGAAAACTAATAAATGGTTTTACTATGCCAAACAGCTTGTATTGTTCTTTACAACATTAACTATTACAAAAGCTGTTGGCCTGTGGGTTACATCTTAGTCAGGATATCTTAGATTTGAAAATAAGTATTCATGTTTCCTTGAAGGCTACTCTTCCCTATACATGAATTCTTCAAGTGTCATGCAACAACCTGAATATTAAAAAAAGCCAACAATAAATTTAAGCTAAACACAAAGAGCTACACAAGGGCAAAACTATAACCAGACCTCTCAATTATGCAGATGTACAAAACACTTAATTGTGGGCTGCTTATTCATATGTTTTTTCATATGTATTTATTGATGTTGGCATTACACCCAGCATCACTACTGCTCCTCTGAGCAACACTTCTCTCCACACACTACCTACACTCTGTGGATTAGGCCATGGCAGCAGCAAACAAAAATCAGCTCTCCCATAGTTTAAGTTAATAATGGAATAAGAATAACAAAAAAAAAATATACCAATAAGAACCAAACGAAATGCAGGCCATGCTGCAGGAGAAGATGGGAGAGAGAATTAACAGTGGAAGCCAATAAGAAAGCACAATTCAATGCAAAATTGGGAGGTATGGCTAAAATACCAGTTTCAAAAATAAAAATGCATTATGGCTTACTGATTATAACCTGTTTGATTTTCCTTTTGTATTAAGGCTAATGAGAAAAAAGAAACATGGCATACCAACTTCACTCCAGTGGAAAGGATTGGTGCCACCTGTTGTACAGTTATAAACCATGACTTTTCTTGGTCTGGGGGAAAAAAGATAAGAGAGCAAGTTAGAAGAAAAACAACCTCTGAAAACACAGACAGCAGAAGAGATGCCCAAAGTTATCCTTTCCCTCAACAGCATCATTCATATAAAGCAGAAAGCATCAGTCTCATGTTGATTTTTTGCTTTAGCATCTTGCAGTATTTTTCTCTATTTTTTTTTCCATTTCAGAGAAGGCATCACCTACCCTACTGCAGGTTGTATTGATTACAAAGACCCAGGAAAGAATTTTCACACACAGCTTCATAATATTAGTAGGTGATGTCTTCCTCTGGCATAAGCAAGTCATCCTCTGAGAGACTAACCTGTCAGAATCTTAGATTCCTTTGTCCTGAGGGAACAGCAGGACACTGACGAGGATTTCAATACAAGACAGGTTTACTAAATACACAATATAATTTCCAAATATTCAGTACTCTCTTTTGTCACCATTTGTACCTATTAATTGCAGAATACCAGGCTGCAGCAAGTGTGGTATTGACAACAACATCAATTGGGACAAGATCTGCTAACGCATCGTTGGAAGCTCTCATCGTTCGAAGAATTCCTTTTCCTGCCTTGAAGAACAAAACAACAAAGAGAGACAGAAGACCCAGCAGTGAAACATAGGAAGCTTTTCTGCCTTCCAAAAGGAGGGGGAAAATTAAGTATGTTCATTACTTACAGCAATGAAGATACCACTAGGTCCATTGAAGTTATCAATCCAGCCCTATTAGGAAGAGGGGGAGGGAAAGGATTTGGTTAGAGCATACTGAAGTCAACAGCTTCAAGTGAAAATCTGAGCAGTTTCTACATGTGTAAGGGGTGGAGGAAAAAGAGACCAAAGAGAAGAAAGATTTTTAATTCCATGTTGCTAAATAAAGTTTTTCCATAGCACATTCTGGTGATGTAACAAGTTCCTATGACTCAGACAAGAGATCTACACATAGCTCACCATGGTTCTCCAGAGAGAGCTTATTTATTTCTTACTGAATGAACTGCAATTGTCCATAAAAATACATTTATGTTCAAAGTATTCAAGTTTACTTGACTAATAACTCAGGTGTTTTTCATTTTTCAACCAAAAGAAGCTGAGCTGTATTCTCCTGTTTTTCTTATCAGGTAAGAGAGAAAGCACTAGAACCTCCCACACACAATTCTTGCTCAGCTTTGATGACAGTATTTAGACTCTCTATAACTGTTATTAGTCATCCAGAAGAAACCAAGACACAACTTCATGGTTCAAGAGATTTTCCTCTATAGTCTACAGCAAGAGGTCAGGTGACAACTCAGGGACTTACAGGAAAAGGCTCCTTCCAGCTGGCACCAATGATGGATGGCCTTACAATGGCAATGTTTAAATTTGCACCTTCCTGCTGCACCACGGATTCAGCTAAGGCTTTTGTGTATGTGTAGGTATTAGGTCTTTTGCCTAACAGTTTAGGAGTAATATCATTCACTAGGTCATCATCCATCCACCTAAAGAAACAAAACAAGAAGCAAGTGTAAATTACTGCATGCTGCTTCACTGGGGAGGTGGGGTGTGAAATGGTGAAGTTACCATGACTATTTTTTTTCCTCATTTAAAGAAAAAGGGACACACACCTAAACAAAAACAAGTATCTCAGAAAAATGAAGGATTGCACCTTCAGTGTCCATCAAAAGAAGCATACTGGCATTTATTTTTTGCCCTGGAAATTCATTCATAACACATCAACCACAGAGCAAGCAGCACACTCACAATAATGCAACTTTTGCCAACCAAGCTGTCAATGATGGAGTGCAGACACAGCAAATTAGTCTTTGGAACATGGGCTCACTGCATTATGATCTATAAAGTGATACCACTGCAATGGAGTCCCAGCTGAATTACCAGCATCCCCTCCACCTTTGTGGTGGTGAGCAATCACAACTACCACTGAAACAAGCTGGTCACAGTGTTTCTCCCTTTAAATTAGTTAAATCTTGCAATTTTGTCTCACTTTCCAGTTCATATTAAACACATAATAACCTTCAGTCATAGCACATAAGGAAGAAAGATGTGCCTTTGCAACTATTGCTACTTTGGTGACTTCACTGTAAAACAGGACTTGAATTTTATTTGCTTTGGTCTCTTAGTCACAGAAATGGAATTTATTGTTTTTCACCAACGTCATGTTGGCACACATCAGACTCCTTTCATGATAAGAACAGGGTAGGAAGAGGAGTAGTGAAGGCTAGAGATTACTCTTTTATAATTTTACAAAAGCCTCCCCTCAGGAGCTCTTAAGTACACACAGCTGTCTTAGCCCACACCAAACAGCTTAAGTTACAGTTTGTCTCTTCACAAGTCAGATATTCAAAAACAAGACTCGTGCAATCCCTCCTTTTTTAAGAGTATTTAAAGACAACATTATAAAAAAGGGCTGGCTCAACATGCATTCTAGGTGGTAGCTCACTTGGTTTTCATGTTAGCATTTTTCCACCTAAAATAACAAGTTAAAGTAGGTATTTTAATTTTTAATTAGTTTTTTTTCAGTTTCATACTTCTCTTCCAAGAGGTGACATTTTGTACAACAGGTAAGAAGGGACAGACTGATGTAGAGTTACATTACACTTATCCTACATCGTCACCTCTTTCAGGGTTTGACAGCTACTAAATAAGACTTCAGGACAGTTAATATACACCAAAAAAACCAACAAATTAGTCATTTTCCAGCCCATAATGCCCAATTGAAGACTTAAAGCTACAGAAAACAGATTTTTGATTTCTGGGCTCCCAGCATACCTAACAGAACCACTTCTACTATAAGTGATATTATTTCAGCATTTCAGTCTCATCTTGCAATGGCATTTAGGTGGATGTAGGAGAGGCAGCTGTTCAAGGTGTCTCAGTTTTATCCTTTCCTTCACAGTGCTGGTACCAGCACAGGTTATCAGCATCTCCTGATTCAGCCAATCATAATGGCTGGCACTCTCAGCACAGAGGAGGCATCATGAGTAGATATGAACATCCCTCTCCTCCAGAACCCCTCCACACCTAGCTCAGCTTAAAGAAACCATAAACCTTAACTCATGTTCCTTACAGAGAAGGGGAGTGTCAGACATGCTATCAGACCTATGGGACAGCATAAGATAACTCTTCATCTTTACAGCTCCTAACTGGGTTTTGGTACTTCAACAGCAAGAAGAAAAAGGATACAGATTACCCAAGTAAATTCATAAAACATAACACATACTCAAGGGAATCTATCAGTTTCTTGGGATCCACAGGAGGTGGGTACACGACTTCCTCAATCTGTTTCCGATTGCAGTACGCATAGGCGGTGGACACGTGCATGAACACCTCCAGGTTCTTCATTCGCTGTGCCAAGGAGAGGAGCTGTTGTGTGGCAACCACATTCAACTGCACAGCATCTCTATTGATTCAACAGAAATGTCATTAGTAGAAAGCAAGACAAAAACAAGTAAAAAGAAATTCACTCCTGAATGCCTCAGTGCTGGGTATGTAAAGTATCCCTGAATTCTCCAAGCAACCTCAAAAAAGCAGCATGGAGACTGCCCTAATTTTCTGCTTAGAATAATATACCACAGTCCTAATCTAGAACACCTCTCAATGTTAAGGATAATTCTCCTTTTCTTACCAGCATCCTTTGATTTCCTCAATCTAAATCCCACTTGTATGTTTTCCATAAAAAAGGAAATGATGCAACAGCACCAAGCTTCCACAAGATGCACCTCTGAACTTCCAAGTTCAGGCTGAGTTAGGTCAACAGCTTGGAGGTTTAGTGGGCCAGTAAGTGGCAGACTGGCATCTTCTTGTAAGATAGCAAAAGGCTCCATACAGGATGGAAGGAAGGGGAAAAAAAAGGCAAACCACCAAGAACCACACCTCCTCTCCAGCTCCACTGCTGCTCATTACTATGTTCAAGGACACTACAGCAGAGTAGGTGTATCTCTAACAGCTCCCAGCAGATAACAGCTGGCTGACCAACTCCTATGATTATTTTATAGTTTACATCTTCTCTCCAGCCTACAGACTTGCTGTGGGCACCAGTTTCCTTGTACACAGTGTACTATCAAGTTTCAAGAGCACAGCTAAGCAACACTTCAAAGTCTTTGCAACAGAACTGTTACATTAACAACAAAAAAAATCGGTATTCCCCCCAAAGAATCACTAAGTTCCAGAATGCTTTATCTCACATTGGTACTGAAGTGGGGGACAGGAAACGGGAGCATTACCCCAAAGCAATTAACATCAATGGCAACTAATTAGTTTGCTACCTCTTTCAACAAGTCAAAGGAGCTCATAATCCCAGCTGTGTGTACCGTTTTTCCACCTCCTGTTTTCTTCTCTCTCCCTATGCATCTACTTCTCCTCACTTCTTCCAATGCAAACCTCCATTATTAATAAGGGACTTTTAATAAAGAAAGAAAAGCTGAGCTGTATTCTCCTGTTTTTCTTATCAGGTAAGAGAGAAAGCACTAGAACCTCCCACACACAACTTTTCTCACAAAGCTCTATCCTCTGAAAATGCATATTCCCTTTCTAACAAGGCAGGCCAAAGGAATAGTTTGTGCTTACCTCCATACACCAGGAGAAAAACTGACATTACTAGGGAGCACAGTAGGTGTAGCTACAGCTTATTTGTAGCTTTTCTACCCGTATCTGCAACATTGGACAGACACCTGATTCACCCCCTCCCTTTGAGGGCCACTGGTTTGCCAGACCAGGGTAAACAGAATTTTAGACTCACCTTAGTGTTTCATTGAATCTGACTGTAGCAGCACAATGAAATATAATATTAATGCATTCTATAAGTTCTTCCTTGATTGGTTTACTAAGATCCAGTTCAGGCTGTGAAAGTTCACTCACAACTACTATTATTTTTTCTTTGAAGTCTGGCTGCTCTTCTCTCAACCTGTCAAAGAGCTGTGAGAAATAACAGGACTATAAATTCAGTGAAGGTAAGAGAAACATTTCACTTAAGTGAAGAAAAATCCCACATTCTTTGTCTACACCTCCTAACTTCTCAAGATCATCAGGAAGTTAGAACAGTGCATTAGCAATACCATAAGAACATGTTACAGGCTTCCATAAACTATTTTTTTTTCCAACATAAGGAAAGGGAACAGTCTACCCACTTTCCAAGCTTGATAATAGCTATTTAAATTCTTATACAAGTCCTATTGGACTTCAGGTTTAGAAATCTTGCATTAAGGTTTACAAATTTCCATTGATTTAAGAAATGCTATCCTCAAATTATGCCGGTCTTGGAGAACTTCCAGATTATTTAAAAAAAAAACAAACCCCAAACAAACAAACAAACAAAAAAAACCAACAAAAAAAACAAAACCAAGAAATAGTTTCTCTGGCTAGTTAAAAGAAAAAAGGCATACCACATTAGAACATCTGATTAAGTTTTATCAAATTGGTGTCCAACAGCTCCCCCTGAAAAAAATGTCACCAAAATTATATTCCATCAAGAATTCTTCTCCTAAATAGCTGGGTTCTAACCAGGTGGCTTAACACACAGATCAAAATTATTGCCTCATCTTATTTACACTCATCAGTATGCAAGTCTTCCTGAGCCACACAGTACTGTGGCAATAAAACACCCTTGAAAGATACAGAAGAGCAGACCCTTCTTTACTGTCCAGGGGCCAATATCTTGCAACTGCTTCAACACCAGTCAATTATATTGTATATTGTAAGTACTTTCTTTTTCCTGCCCAAGCAAGTGGTTATACCAAACACAAATAGTCAAAGACACTTCCTTACAGAATGATGTTAATTAATTTTAAACTATAAATTAAGGCACCTAAAGGTGCAGTTGCACAACACTTCAGGCAATGTAAGTTTGCATTTCTACCACAGAGACTGGTCCTTCTAATTTCTTTATTCCTGTTGCTTCTCTGACACTGGCAAGAGCAAGAAGCCCCAGAGCTGTGTGACCTAAAAAAGGTCCAGCTCTTTTTTTAAGAGATGTTTTTTCAGCCCAAACATGAGCTAATGCAGCTCATTGTGTGGCCACCTGAAGTAGCAGTGCTAATTCTACAGTGAGAACATGGGACATCTCCACTTTTCAAGGCCCTGACTGGACTTCACAAACATGAAGCTTCACTCTATAAGACAAAGCTGCCAAGACACCATTTAAAGTCTCTGCAGCTCTTATGGGTACAGCAAACAGTTCTTACCCAAGGGCAGAAGCTTTGTGTGATTTTGAAAAATAAGCCTGCTATGTTTTTGGTTGGAATGATGGCACCTTCCTCCAGGGAGCTGAAGCAACTGTCTGTTGCACATATTAATGTGTGATATTCCATTGTAACAGAAAAGCAGTACCATGGATGAGCTCTTCAAGAGCCAGTTTTTATTTTTCATACATCCATCACATCTGTTATACCCTTTTTACATCCATAGTCATGCACTATTCCCACACACCTCTCACTAGCACTGACACCACTACTAAGTGGAAGAAATACCTGGACTGCATGCAATACATATGGCAAATCAGCAGAGGAGTTAGATACCTGAACACCAAAGAAAGTAGAAACCTCAGCACTGTTTTGCTATTTGTAGCTCAGTTTATTTCACATTTATTTTATTTATTACCACATTCACCCATTTAGATTTCAAACTCCAAGAAACAGAATGTTGAAACAGCTGCAGAACACTTAATGAGTCAATCTAAATTGTGATGAATTACTGGCAGTGCCCTTGCAACTGGACAGCTTAAGACAATAGATCCTATTAAAGTTCTCATAGACTTTTGGAACAATCTTGATGACATGAAAGTCCATTGTTTAAATGTCTTTAAATCTTGTCTGATCATTTGATGAAGACAGAACAAACATCTGGCCCTACTCTACATCTCTGCATAGATGAGCAACTCCATCCCTGCTGGTTGCTGCCTCAAGCAGTAACTCTGCTTACCAGCACTTCTGCTGTGAACCTGCTCCAGCAATAAGTGCTCACCAAGACTCAAATCACATCAGATTTTTATCTCAACGGGAGCTGGTACAGACTACAAGCAGACTTTGACTCAAATTTAAAAGCCGTTTACAACAGGTTTCCTAAAAGCCATACTGAGCCTTACAGCTTACCAAAGTTTAAGTCAGTCCACACTAGTGCTACTTCCCTCTCTGCCCCTTTCTTTGGGTAATAGTATGTACAAAAAGTGCATTGGGAAATTTTTCCTTTTGCATTTCAAAGCTTAGTCTGGAGATCTTTTCCTTGTTCCAGGGCAGTGACAACCTGAGGATTTTATGTAGAGAGAATGTGAAATTGAATTTTAAGATAGAACCCCACTGTAACTCATTCTGTTGTGTTTTATGACATTGCACAAGACTATAGGAAGATGCTTTTTGACAATGAGATACAGTTTTTTTGACTGGTTACAGAAAATAATTAACTAGGGAACAGCCATCCTCATATCTGCTATAATCCCAGCTAGGCAGAGTTGTAGAAATCCACTGCTGTACTTTAAACAACTTACCCCTAAGTGCATTCATAGCTTCTATGAATGCACTTAGGGGTAAGTTGTTTAAAGTACAGCAGTGGATTTCTACAACTTCTAAGCACAAACCTTCTAAGAACAAACTTTGTACAGACTACATTGTATCAATGAAAAAATTAAACTGCTGACACCTGTGTTTCATAAGAGAAAGGCCTAGATAGAAATAAACAAACTCTGCTTTAGCAAAGTTCATGCTAGAAATCTCTCCCCATCCTGTTCATCCTTCCCATCATGAATGGGATATTCTCTAAGGAAAGATGGGCAACAGAGATGGATAATTCTACACTTGGTAAGAATGGCCAGCCTAGCTCACCAGAATATCAAGGTAATGAGTCTCTTCAGGAGCAAAGTATCTGAGCCAGCATGCACAGAAATTCATTTCAAGAGCCACCTGGATAATTCCACAGCACACACCTTCAGTGCCTTTCTAGCTGTCACAGGCTGACCAACAGAAATCTGTAACAATCTGCTAAGCCAAACATTTCTGCTCCACTTACAAATGTATGCTCCTGAAGAGATGACACATTCATATTTACTGCTAGATCCAATAGCACATTCCAAAAAAAAAAAAAACAGAAGGCACAAAGTGAAAAAGTAACTTGCTTCAGATCTTTAACAGTCTCAATCCATCTTAAAACTCCCAGTCCACTATCTCTTGCACTTGATTTTATATTCTCTTAACAAGCCCTAACACAGATTTTTACTTCTCATTTCTGCATTACAGCTGAACATCCTCCTCCTGAATTAAATATAGGATAATTTTCAACTACTGGCTTTGCTAGAGGCTAACATCTTGAAGCAGCTATAGAAGCACTGCCAGGTCTTAGATTTTGTACTTCTGTTAAAACAAAAAAAAAAGCCCACAAGAAAACAAAACACCACAAACACAAAACAGCTTCAGTCTGTCTAAAGTAAAATGTTGTTGTTCTCAAAATGAAATGAGAGCATCATAATGAAGGACAAAAATGAACTTTGTGAGCATATGACACATACCTTACAGCTAGTAATTTCTTCTATTCGTGCTTCAGGTGTCTGCTTTGCTTTTTTTCTTACCAGCACATACACTGCTTTTACTTTAGGACAGGATCTGAGCAGTTTTTCCAAAAGCACTTTTCCCACAAAGCCTGTAGCTCCTGTGAGGAGGATGTTCTTTCCTTCATAGTATTCAGGAATGGAAACCATTGTGACCTTTACAAAAGATAAAAACAAAAAGTATGTTAAAGAACACACAGAGTCCAGATTTGCAGAAGATTGAATAATCATATCTGTGCTGTTTATACCTGAAAAAAATGCTTAACAGATTTTTTTAATCTATAACCAGTACCTGAAGCTGTCTTTTTTCACAACATTCTGAAAGATTCCCACAGGGTCACTACAGTCATTACAGATCTTGTAAACTGCCCCTGTTAACAGTGGTTTAAGGACTGAGACACCCACTCAGCCAGGAAAATAGCCCAACTTTAGTCTATTTTTGCCTCTGAGGGCACAGTCCTTTACCGCTCCAAGGGGCTGCTCCATGTGAACTAGAGGTTGTATCATTAAAATGTAATCACAAGTGGATTCTTCAAACCCACTGATAGAAGACAGGGAGCCAAGTATCCCAATTGCTGGCCCTGGAATTTTGACTGTGCCAGCAGAGCCCCCTGTCACTGTTAAGATGAGCTTCCCTACCAATTAAACTAATTTAAGTTTGTTCAGAGAAGAAGAGAGAAGTTTGAGTTAGGTGTTTGGCATGGGATCTGACAGCTTTACACTGATTACAAAAAACCCAAACAGATCCATAGATAAGAGTTTTCCAACTGCTTCATCCATTAAGTCATTTAGGAGAAAAAAAAAACAAGTTAAGTTGTTAGAATTCTCGACAAACTAAGATTTGAGTTAGCCACAAACACACCTAATAAAATGAAGGGTAAGGGACTATTACTCAAATTCAGCACAAAGCTAGGAAGTGCTTTAGGTTTTGCTTCAGTTCTTAAGTTAACCTTGAGAATCATGATTCTTTTCCCCTCCCTTCATCAACCTCTTGGAAATGATGTCATTCTTGCTAGGAGAAACTGAAACTCTTTTTAAGGACAAATATGGTATGTCTCACAATAAAGTGAGAACATGGCCTTTAGGATCCCAAGGACTCAATCACAGTACATCATCCAGAGCTGCCATTCTTTTAAGTCTGCTATAGCAACATCTTTACTGTGACCCTTAACCAGCTTACTTTCACTAGATAAGATCGTAGCATTATGGATACACTTCCACCACATTTTACCAATCTTTCTGATTAGACTCAAAAATGCTGAGCTGATGTAGTGAATGTCTAATTATAGTCCTCTATGGCAGTTCCACACAAACTGCTATGACCAGAACACTCCGAAAAAGGGACCACAGAGAGTCACAGAATGTTCTGAGCTGGAAGGGACCCACAAGAATCATCCAGCTCTCAAGTGAATGGCCCATAAGAGGAATGACCCCACTGCCTTGGTGTTATCAGCATCATGCTCTGACCAGCTGAGCTCAATCTCAAGGATAGAATCCATAAAAACATTGTTTAAAAAAAAAAAAAAAAAAAAAAAAAAAAAAAAAAAAAAAAACCACCAAAAAAGAATTGAGAATCTTTAAACCCAGATGGAATGCTTCTTAGACAAATAAGGATTACAACACTGAATACCTTAACAGGGTGAGAACCTTTCTTCACCTGCCACCCAGGAATAAAGGTGCAACTTCTAAATACACTCAGTTCTTTCAAGACAGCAAGATACTGCAAGCACGGACTTAGCAGGGAATGCACAGAATGTATGTTAGGAGTGAACAGCTGATTTTTTCCTTTTTGCTTGAAAAGTAAGTAAATATTTTTGGAACACCTATTTGTCAGGCACCCACCACATCAAAGCAATTGTGCTCTGTTTTTCATGCACATATCTTAACAGTCTCTGAACAAGTTCCAAATGATTACTTGCTAGAAATGAGTTACTACCTGCACAAGTCCTGGTTTCACAAGTCTGGGTACCAAGTGCTATGTCAGATCCTCCAAATCCTTATTTTGACTCCCTTCTTTGATAAGTGAAGCATCTAACAACAGATAGTAGGATACAGCAGCAAGTTTAGAGCAGAATGAGCACTGCTATTTCCACTGAGCACAGTCCATCATTCAGAATTGTTTCTTTGAAGGTCAAGAGACATTAAACCACTTTCACCACACAACTAAGGGACTCTAATGCAAATTTGAAAGCACAGCTCCTGCCATAAAGCATGGATTGCAAGACACAGCATGCTTATGAGTCACTTTTCCCTGTTCAGTTAAGATACAGGCCTGCTGTCTTTACCATGGCTCAAAGTCACAGTTAATGTTCTTCAGGTATGTCTTCCCTGTAACTTTTATTTTCCTGGTCTTTGTGTACACCATTCACTTGCTCCTAAAGATCTGCATGAATGCTCCCACATATAGGACAGGATTTCAGTTTTCTCAAAGAGAGAGACAAAAGCTCATGCAATCATTACTGCAGCAATTTTGTCACTAAGATTCAGTTTTGTCATGGTTCCTTCTTACTAATTTACCTAACTAGCCATAATTTCTATTTTTTATACTTTGAGACTATGAGAGTGTTTAATAGTATCCATTCAACTGTCCTTCCTCAAAGAAAGGTTTAATCCTGCTTTTGACACAATGCCACAACCTCAGCCTGCAAACCTGCTCACATGGACAGTCTTTGGTGCATCCACACCTTGGACAACACCCAGCACATGGCTATGGTCCAACATCTGTTTCTGAAAGCTAAAGCAAGGAGAAGTTATGCTGTCAGTGGAAATACCTGTGTTGCTGTAGTCCAGCTTTTCAAGTGACTGCAAAATCTGACAATATTTAGGCTCATGTGATGGAAAGACAACTGGCACAAAATAGATCAAAGTTTCCTGCCTTAGTCACTTCTAATCATATTCCTTTGTGTAAGAGGCTGAAATCAGAATACCAGACCTACAAAACATCGACATCCAGAGCTATGATGAACCACAACGGTCAAATGGGTTCAATTAAAAAAACCCAGGAACATCCACAAACACTCACATTCACACTTGGGAGGAAGCAACATTTATATGTTTGCAGGCTAATATTTTATCTTGTTCTTTTTTTTTTAAGGAATGAAAAATGTTTCCTTTAAGAAACTCTCAATCCCATTTCTCTTTACCCTGTTCTCCAATAACCAGACTTTGGTAGATCTTATTCATAGCAACTTCCCACACTGAGGTTGTCTTCTACTTCCATTACTCTGGAAGATTCCAGCTAGTAAACATAATTGGTGACTTTTTTCAGAAGTACACATTGCTGTCAACATTACAGCAATAAACACAGGGATTGTGAGGGAACGGCCTAAAAGCACCAAATTGGATTTAAAGAGTAAAAACCATGCATGGAATCTAGGTGTGAATGACAAAAGTTTGAATCCAGCAGCTTATGCTTTGCTCTGTTAGAAACAAAGATTATTTCAAGCACAGGGAAAGGAAAGAATGTTCCCATTCTCCACCTACCTTTCCCTGCCTTCTCCGAGAATGCAAGTCCACATGCCAGCACTGCTGGCAACTCCTCCTCTCAAACTCAGAAGGGCCTTGCCTCACAGGTACAATATATTACTCTTTAAAGTTCTTTACAGTAGCAAATTACTGAAGAAACACAAAACTGGAAGGGTTGGAAGAACTATTTTATAATTCTGTTTTTAAATAAAACTGTCAAGAAATACAGGAATAGTAGGAATGTAGTAGGAATGTTGTTCTTAACAGAAATTTAGTTTCATTTCTAACATATAACAGGCTGGTGCAGGTGCAAAAAAGCAAGCAAGACAGCACAGCAAAACCAAATTTAACATGTTAAGGTTGTTAAGTGTCAGCAATCACTTGATCTATCTGGTTTAGAGTACATCTTGTTTGTTTACAATAGCTGTTAACCAGCAATACATGTTGTCACCAATTATCCAACCATCTGTTAACAGCTACCTCTTCAAACACACACAGAGAACTCCTACCAAACACAAAACTGCCTAATGCACACTGTGGGATATCTAAAACACTGTGTCATAGACATCCTTCTGAGCTAATAAGCAATAACAGTCTAGAATAAAGAAATCTGACAGTTGAAAGGCTTAACAAGAGCTCTGTAAAGAATTCTCACTCTAGAACAGAAATGCTCAAAATTCCCACATTACCCATAGTTATAAACAGCCTTTGCTAGAGGAATCTTACGTGAAGCTGCTACAGAGCAGCTGCTGCTGGGATCCTTCTGAATTCACAAGTTCAGGGCTAATCCCACAGTGACACTTTGTAGATATGCCTCTGTGAAGGGTGCTGTCGTCTGGTCCTCTGATAAGTCAAGAGTTCATAAGCATTTCAGGAAAAAAAAGAAAAACCACCAGCAAACCAACACTCCAGGATCCTAGCCAACATTCCCCATCTTGCAAAAAATTCTCTTGTCCAAGCTGAGCAAGTGCTATTATGGAGCAAACAACAGCAGCTCTGTTTGCCTCCAGAGCCACTGCAGCAATATTTAACTCACAGTTTCAGAGGGCTCTGACTCTCAAAACAAGGACAATTCTGTTCTTAACAGGAAAATGATCAGTTCCCAGATTTGTCCAAACACAGATCAAGATGTTTAAGGATGTGCTTTCCAAGTGCCAGGAAAGCCTGC
The DNA here is from genome assembly GCF_036417665.1 of Passer domesticus. Classification (NCBI taxonomy): domain Eukaryota; kingdom Metazoa; phylum Chordata; class Aves; order Passeriformes; family Passeridae; genus Passer; species Passer domesticus. Next base: position 59,452,966 of record NC_087479.1, read on the forward strand.
TGCAGTTCCACTGAATGTTTAAATGCTAAATCCAGCAGCCAGAGAGTGTGCATGTGTGTCCTTGTTAGAGATTAAATGCTGTCTTCTAGTTTATCACAGACAAACATTAGGTCAACAGCATGCTCCCTCCAAATTCAATCCTATCAAGATTATCGCTCATCACAGGAAATGGAAAATGTGCATTTCCCAACCTCTCAAACATCAGCAACAAACCACAAAGTTCTGCAAAAACACAGCCCAACAAATCAATTTCCCCCTTCCCTCTGACAGCTTGAACCCAGCACTAGCAGGAGTAAAAAGCAGACAAAGTAAGACGGTAGGAGCATTTGGTTTAGGTATATTCAGAAGATGAAATTTGTCCAGACATCAAATCTGAGCACACCAAGAGTGTTTAAACACCACATACACTCCCCACTGCATCCACACCAGACAAAAATCATTGCAGAAGTCCCTCATACAGATCTCCAATAGCCACATTGCAAGGACACCATCACAAGCCAAAAAAAAAAAAAAAAAAATCTCTGGGAACTGGAGAGATTGGAGAGACTCGGGCAACAAAGGAAGTAATATTTAACTCATCTAAACAAGGTTACTGCCAGAAAGACAAGCCTGGGTCATGTCATATTATATCATATCATCATGTCTCATTTCATCTGTGCCTTGTTTCCACAAAAGCAAATCAATGAATGTTATCAGCAGAATGCCCACATTTTCAAGCACCACAAGGGCCAATGACCTACCCTATGTGGCCAATACCTAGCCAGCGTATCTCCAAAGGATACAGTCTGTTTGTCTTTGTGGTCCAAGGTTATATCCATTGGGAAACCTTATCTGTGAAAGATACTGCTTTAAAAGATGAGTAGAGACTGTAAACTGTTTTGGGTGCAAGTTAACCTTAAAGCCTACCTATTCCAAACTTCCCAATCACGTGGAAGATTTGGGATTCTTCCCTCCGCCAGCAGAAAGACAGGCTTATCCGTGTTTTAGATTTCACCAGCATTCTTATCTACTCTGCAAGTTCATTTTCTTCACTAGCTGTAAGCCAGGGACCAAGGAAATCTAACACACCTCCAGGAGCTGGAAAACACACTGGCAGGCTTGAAATCTAATTAGAACAACGAAGTTCTGAAGAATTATCAAAATGGGCCCACTAATCCAACATCAACTAGCCAGTCTTTGGCTTGGCCCTGGTAATATGCCAGATCTCAGCTGTCTCACTGCACACTTTCCACACAATAATGGGGATGGATTCAGGGTAATACTGTGTTCTCTACACATGAAATACAACAAAACTAAATCAATCTGAAGGACCAAGCCCACAACTGCAGCATTGGTAAATTCCACCAGAAGTCCCAAAACTCTAATGCAAAGACTACTACAAACTTGTGGCTGACACTCAGTGATTTAAGAGAATTTCTGGAAAATAACAAGGCATGTCAAACTAGTTGAACATATTCAGGATTGAAGACCAGAAAGAAACTACCAATGAAGAGATTTGTTCTCTTTAAATCATTTATCTAATGAAACTCAATACCAGTTTGAGTAACCAATCTAGTTAGGTCAAAGTTTACATAGCTGAGTGTATAGCTCTGTGTACAAAAATAAAGTAGACTTGCTTTTCAAACAGTTCTCCTCACTATTCTTAACCACTGAAACATGCTAGATACTGAAAGCATGCCCTAGAGAGTGTGCTCCTCAAGCTACATTCCTCCTGGATATATTACCACCTCTGGCAGCACATGCATTCAAGGTAAGGAGTATTATTAAATTGATTTAGGTGAGACTTAGCTAATACTGCATAGGATCTCTTTAACAGCACTACAGCACATTAATATCAAAATTCAGATTGTAACCAGACACAGAAGTAGTTCTGCCACTTTCTTTTAGGTGACAAAGACAAAACCCAAGTATAGTATTCACTCAATTGCTTTGGGAACATGGTGAATTGGGACAAACTAACCCATGGCCACGCAATAACTTACTAGCACAATTCAGCCCAACTCATCAACTACTTCACTGAAGACACCCTTGTGAAATAAGATCCTCTGCAATGAGGGCTGTCCTCACAATCATAGGGTATTTAGCCTCTTTTAATCCTTTAGTCCTATGGAGCAGAACTTGATTTCAAAGAGGGCCACTGTTGAGTTGATCTCAGCAGAACTCTGTCATTAGAGCTATTCAATGCATGTGGTTACACAGATATTTCTTCAGCATGTGTTCACACACCTTCCTTCAGCCAAAGTTCTGATTTTACTACAAATTTCCACTTACTTGTGCCTCTACTCAGAGGGATTCCGTACCAGATGACTTTGTAATTACTTCTTAGTAAGTAATCCGTTCAAAAGTACATACTAGGGAAGTCCCTTGCTTTGCTGTAAAAATGTTGCTTTTACAGACAGTCCCTCCTCCAAAAATGAACTGGAACAAAGCAGAAGGTTTTTACAATCCCTTTCTAATTAGGTTATAAGTTGACTTTTTCTAAATTATTTACTGTTTGAGCCTAGTCATCAAGTGCACAGTGAAGGGGGGGAAAAGTTTCTTTTGGCATAGCTAAACTCATTTCTCAAAATTGCACAGAAGGCACAGATCAGGTCAGAAATTAAGCTATTCCAGGAAAGCACATCCCACATAAGAACATTAACTGTACTCCATCTCCTGTTAACGTGAAAACATGTTTAACACACATGCAGGGAGAATTTTAAACAAGATCTAGAAAATCAAGAGGCAGGAAGATTCAAGATTTGCTGAACAGAAGCTGAGTTCCAGATCATTTTATCTAATTTAATTGAAAATCTGCATTAGAAATCTCATTTGCAGTTTTGGTTATGAAAAGGATTACAAGCTAAAGCCTCACTGTTTACCAGGGTAGTTGCATAAACCACGGCTCTGACTTTGCATAAGTCACTACTCTTGAGCTAACCCAAAAGGAGAACAGACCCTGTGTGAAGGACACATCTACAACACAATGAGCAGAGCAGCCCTCGCAGCTGACTCTCCATCACTCAGTCGTTATTCACTGCCTTAGAACAGGCCAAAGGCATCACTTCAGCCTTCACAGGAGCCTGCTGATATCCAGCCCTGCTTGTCACTAGGGAAAGCTTTAGCAGCAGCAGGATTATTGCTGCAGTTACTACTGTGACACTGTCTTTTTGCTGGGAGGGGAAAGCCAAAATCAAGTAAATAGAAGAGGGTGGGGGAACACACAACATCCAAGTCCTCATCAGTTTGTCAAGTTTCAGTGATAAGAGACTTTCAGTCTCTACTTTAAGTTTCAGGTTTAGCTCCTTAATCTTGGTAATTAAAACCCAGATTCACCTTTTTCATATTGATCAGACAAGACAAGGATAACTACCCAAAAACTGCACCTGCAATTACGTTCTGTTCAAACTTATTATTCACAAAGCAATTACAATTGGAATACTTAATCAAGAACAAAAAGCCCAGCTCTTATTCTTCTCATGTTTTAAATTACATAGAAGGCCTGAATCACATTTTACAATAGACGTTACACGATTAATTTAAAGTCCTAGGCATCAACACTTCCAGATTCCTCCCATACTTCCCCAAATCTCTTACAGTTAAATGGTATTTTTCTCTTCTATTACGTTCCTACATAAATTCACAATAATTCTTTTGAAACCTAAAAATTACTCATTCATCTGACAAGTGCTCTACCAAGTAGTATTTGAAACATAACCACCTTCTAAAGAAAAAAACCCACACTGGTTTACCTTTCCTTTCTTCCAATACACCTGGGACAAACTACGGCCAAAAAAATAAAAGCCCATTTCCACAATTTTCTCATCTTTAGAAGTGACTTAACCAGATACTCAAAGCAAGTTGTACCAAGAGATTACCTACCTGCCTTTCAGACAGGATGCTGGAGCCTCCCTCCTCCTCCTGCTCAGGAGAAGAGTTATTTATTCGGCAGGATGGCAGATACTGATCGTGTGTAGTGCCAAGGGCTCCAATCTTAACCCCTATTTATGCTAATGGATGTCCTCTCCGGATCTATCAATTACGCCTCTTGCACAAGGAGCTCTACGAATTTACAAACATCACGCTGAACAGCGGCAGGGAAAGGTGTGAGGTCCTGTGCACACACACAGATACCAACAGCAACATCTGCTAAGAGCACCTTTGTCACCACAGCAGGGGCAGAAAGTGACAGGGTACACCCCTGGGGTCCCCACTGCTGGAGAGAGCTCAACAGAAGAACAGTGCTCACTACAAAACACTCAAGACAAAAAAAAAAAAAAAAAAAAGCCTAGATTATTCTAATACAGGATTTGTTACTATAGTTTGCAGCCTCCAAACTGGGCAAGTGTTGAGGCTAAACAGACTTATTTTACTGCAAGGCTTGGAACCAGCAACAGAGAGAAACACCATGGATGTGCACCATGGTACTAACCATGCCCGAATGTTTACACGATGCAAGTCCTCCACAACACGAACCAAACTAGCCAAGCACAATTCTTGCTGATATTGGCTCCTTTTCGGAATTTTTTGTTTGCCACTCTGCAGCTCTGCTTCCTGCGGACAAGTAACAAGCAAACTACAGGGAACATCCTCAAACACTGAATATTTTGTGACAAAAAAAACCAAACACACACAATTTCTCCAAGCCTGCGGTCACTGCAACAACTCATGTCTTCAGCAACATCCAGGCACTCGCTCAAACCTTGCAAATGGCTGTATAACCATTTCAGTTTGTGGTGCATCCCCCTCCTAGCACCGGAAACAACAGCCCTTGTGAGGAACCGGGAGCTCCTCCAAGAGCCAGAGCTGAGAAACAGGAAGATGACAGTGAACCTTTCACTTTGTAGCAGCCAGAAGGAAATTCAGCGTGGCCTTGCAGGAGCTAAGAGGTGGTATGGATGGTTACAGTTTTGCTTTCGATGTTAAATTTTATGGACAAGTATCGGCTGCTATAGGTAACTAAGATGTGGACAGGCTGGGCTAGTCTGGAACTGTGAGGAAAAAAAAAATTATCCTGTCCAAAACCTACAGCCACATTTAATTTAGAACAACTCCCCCAAGTGCTTTCATTGTTAAAATTGTGCCTAGTAAAGCTTCACTATACCTACAGTCCAGCAATAATGACCAAGTACCTGCAGTTACAAAATTTAGAGATCTAAATTTGTCATTACTTTATAGTAACCATAAAAACATAACCCATAAAAATAATCTTTCCTATCCATCTATAGGTTTTCGATGGGGAAATGGCTGAATTTTAAGGCACCTATATGTGAGTGGAGGGTGAAAAACAGCGTAGAGAAGCTGAAGGGTGAAGAGCCTAGAAATCTACTGTACACCTAGTATATAATTTCCAAATTGCTGAAATAATGGTATCTCAGTTAAGAAGCACAGACATGATACAAAAATTTGGGATCAAGAAATTCTAGACTGCTCCAGCACAGATGGATGCCTCAGACAGTGAAACTCCTACATGGCTCCACTTCTTAATTATTACGGAAAGAATTATTAAAATATTTTTTAAAAAAGTTTCAGTTGCTAAAGCATTGAAGTAGGTTAAATGAAATTAAAGGCTTCTATTTTCATGGGAATCAAGCTGGTTCCGATTACAAGCTCGCTACCAACCACCGCATCCCTGCCATCAGCCACACTTCAAACTTCACTCAGGGGAGTGCTGTGGAGGACAGAGCGGCTCCCGTTCCGAGGAGCGCCGGGAGCCTCCCCCGGGGCACGGGCGGAGGAAGGGCTCTCCCGCTCCCGTGGAGCGCTCCGGGCGCACGGACCGCGGGCACGGCCCAGCGCGGCTCTCCCCGCGCTGCTCGGAGCGCCGCACGAACCCGTGGCCTTCCCTGCGAGCCGGGCCGTGCGCCGGCCCCGCGGCACGGGCCGTGCCCGGGGGGAGCCGCGGCCGCGGCAGCGCGGGGCGGGCAGGGCCGGGGCGCCGCCGCTCGCCGCAGGCCCGCCCGGCGCCGAGGGCGATGGTGGTACCCAGGCCCGGGCCCTGCGGCGGGCGGAGCGGGGGCTTTCGGCCTCGCCCACGCTCCCCGCTTCGCTGAGCATCGGCCGCGGCCGCCGCGCTCCGCCGGCCCGGCCGCCACCGCGACGCGCCCCCGAGCTCCCCACCGCCCTCCATCCCTCCCGGAAAGGCGCGGCCGCCCCCTCCCCCAAGGCCCCCCCCACCCCGGTCGGTGGGCGCGGCCGGGCGCGGCGCCGGTACCTGCTGCGGGCGGTGGCGGCGCGGCCCCGGCGCTGCCCGGCCCCGGCTGTGCCCGCCCGGCGCTCGCCGCCCCGAGGGTCCCGCACGGCGGCCCCGCACGGCCGCTCCCGTTGGCCGGTGCGCGCGCGCTCCCCGCGCGCCCATTGGCCGCCCGCGCCGCCGCTCGCGGGACGAGGGGGCCGCGCATTGGCGGGCGCCCGGCGGCCCCGCCCCCGGCGGCGCCGCGCGCGAGGGGCCGCGCGCTCCCCCCTCACACCCGCACCCGCCCACAGACAGCGAGGGTCACAGACAGACATGGACACACGGACACACGGACACACACAGCGAGGGTCACAGACAGACACGGCCACACGGACACACACAGCGAGGGTCACAGACAGACACGGCCACACACAGCGAGGGTCACAGACAGACACGGACACACGGACACACGGACACACACAGCGAGGGTCACAGACAGGCACGGACACACAGCGAGGGTCACAGACACGGACACGGACACGGACACACGGACAGACACACAGCGAGGGTCACAGACAGACACGGACACACGGACACACAGCGAGGGTCACAGACAGACACACACACGGACACACAGACACACACACACACAGACAGACACACAGCGAGGGTCACAGACAGGCACGGACACACGGACAGAGCACACAGCGAGGGTCACAGACAGACACGGATACACGGACACACGGACAGAGTACACACAGACACACACCGAGGGTCACAGACAGACACACACACGGACACACGGACAGAGCACACACGGACACACGGACAGAGCACACACAGACACACAGAGGTCACACACACCTCCTCACACACCCTCACACACACACACACACACACACACACACACACCCCGACCCCCGGCTAGCAGCTCCGAGGTGCGGAGCGGCTGCTCCCTGAGGGGTCCCTGGCTGTCCCCGCAGTGTCCCTGGCTGTCCCTGCGTGTGTCCCTGTCCCGAACGCTGGACGCTGCCATGGCAAACCAGCGCGGGTCCAGACCCGGCTCCAAGCCGGAGCTGCAAGGCCGGCGGAGGCTCTGGGAAAGCGCCCTGCGAGCACGGAGCCAGCGGGCCGCAGCAGCAGCCCCGCGGCACCGGAGCAGCCCGAGCCCGCGGGGCAAAGGCGGCAGGGCCCCGCGCCGCTGGCAGAGCATCCTCCAGTCCCGGAACCACCAAGGCCGGAGGAGACCAGCCTGACACGGACCTTTGAGAGCACCCAGCCCAGCCACCAGCCCCGCGCTGCCGCTGCAACCCCCAAAGCGCTGAGCTCTCAAATTGCTCATCAGATTTGATGATCTCTTGATCATCAATTGCTATTGATAGGTGCCGTATTTGTGTGCAAAAGTCACTGTGCTCCACTTGCCTCACCGTTTGTTACCAAACAGTGCAACGTGATGTCTTTGTGCTGTGCTGCCATGATGCCGTGCCCTGCCACCGTATGCTATTGGTTTCACAACTAAATATTGCACAGATGGACATGCATCAACTGAACAACAACAAAAAAAAAAAAAAAAAAAAAAAAAAGAGGTATTTAAAAGATTTAAAAGTTAGGAAACACCCTATATAAACTTGTGCAACCTGTACTATCCAAATTACTGTACAAATAAGGTATTATATGATAATTGTTGTAAGCACAGCCTTGGCTTGTGCAAGGGCAGGTTGGTTTTTCAGAATGGTTTGTGCTTGACCCAGGCCATGAGAATGGGAGCTCTGCTCACATCCTCTACAGCAGCTCAGTGATTATTTTATACTTATTTTTACATGTGTACTCTCATTATTTTTTCACTCTGTAGTAATTACACCTGGTACCTAGGTACTTTTTGACAGAGTACTGCGAATCACATAACTGTAAACTCCTTATCAAAAATGTCAAGTGGACAGTTTTTCACAGACTGTCCCCTGGAAAACACCTGCTCACTGAAGCTGGGACATCATCCAATCATTCAACCACAGGAAAACTAACTCAGGCAGACAAAGATTGGAGTCGGAATCTCCCACAGTCCTGATAAAAAGTTTTAGCATTTTGTTGTACCCTGCTACCAAGGGTTCCTTTTTTTGCTCTATGGAAACCCTCACCTGTGGTAGGCAGCCCTACAGACTGTGGGGTGAGATTTCAGATTCCGAAGAAAAGATGAGTCCATTGCAGCACAGAATTGCAGTCAGTGCACATGAACTCTTAAGGAAAAAAAAATTTAAAAACTCTAGTTGGTATATGCAAATTAAAGTTTCTCAGATTACTACAGCAGATAAATTTAGGCACATTTTTCAGAAGTAACTCAGTAAAATGTGTCTGTGACACTAAATGAAAGTCAGGGGGAATATCCCAGCAATATTTCAGCGTGGGATCAGCAATGTCATTTGTCCAGTCTGGTTTTTGAAATCAGCTAAAAAATGGTGGTGGTTTAAGATATGGTATGGTAAGAAATACCATATCCTCTGATCACTGTAATCCATTAATAAATTCTAATGCTGTGACAGTGGGTTAACTGATGGTCTCAGTATAAATGATCAATAATAATAATAATAAAGCAAATCAGATTTTTTTCAAGATTACTCTTTTAAAGTCACAATTAATTTATTCCTCCTAAATTGTTTATCATCAGGAAAACATCACAGTGACATCGTATCACGATGTATTTGCATTTTAATGTGGTAACATGGTTACTTCTCAAAGAACCTGCCAAACTGGTTATTCAAGGTAGCATTGTGAATTTTTCATTGCAGGAAAGAGAAGTTATCAACACCAATGTGGCCTAGTCTGGGAACACTGAATAAATTATTAAAAAAAACCCACCCAACCCAACTGTATTTGAAACTCTATTACCCAGCACAGAGATAGCGTGACACAAGGTTGTGAGAATCCATAGGTAAATAACTGCAAGTGCTTGCAAGGCAAAATCTTGGTGTGTTACCCATGACAGTGAGACAAACACCTAAATGTTCACTCTCAGGGGGGGAAAAGGAGATTTGGGTTGTGTCTTTAAATTGATCCACTTCCCTAAGCAATGCCAGCAAGTTACTCAATTCACAGGAGCCTTTCAGAGCTTTCCAGACTGCTTCATTAGACCTCTCCAATTTTAAAGGCCAACAGCTGTAACAACTTTGTGTCCTTTGTTGACCAGCTCGCAGAAATGTTTAATTTTGCACGCCCTGCCTGGACAAGGCTCCCCAATCTCCTTGCTTTGAGAGGTGTGAGAGGACCAGCGCCAGACAGAAGCCGCCATCAGCAGGACTCACAGCCTGCTCACAGGGGCACAGTTTTCATGTGGAAACTTTGTTTCTCTGTGCATAACTTCACTTTTTACAAATATATACACTAAGTGCCTATATATACACTGTATACCTCAGGAACAGAGCTGGTTTTATGCAAACTGCAGTCCTGTTTCTTTGTTTCAGTCACCTGGGGACGCACCATGTAGTGTTTTGCATAAACCGAGGCACGTGTTTACCATGGTCTAGCTACTTGTGAAGGCCACAGGGATGCTCAATCAATTCCTTGCTAAATGCAACCCATTTAATTAAAAGATTAGTCAAGAGAAATGTCACTTTTTGTGCTGCCAGAAGAAAGGGCACAGGCAGGTTCTGTTCAGTGAGATTCGACTGCTGTAATATTCCATTTGTGCTCGCACTGGAAGGGGCTAACAGCCACATGGAAAGGAGGGGTTTATAGAGGATGCATTTGTGATGTAATGAGCACTAACAGGCTCTTGTCCTCAAGCTGCAGTGCGTTCCAGGCACAGTAATACAGGCTGGAATTTGCAAACTTGCTGCTGTACAGGATGCAGTGAGAAAGGAACAGTCCTGCAGAAGCCCAGAACCTGCTTCAGTATGAGCACTAACTAACACAGTTAAAGCTTGCTCGTTTTTTGATTTGAGGTACTGTGGTTCAAAGATAAGGGTCTGACCAAAACTAGTTAAACCAGTTTAGGAAAAGTGCAGGAAATTATTTTTAGCTGTGGATTAAAGCTAGTTAGTGCATTTAAAAACATCTTTGGATTCAAAACAGGGCAAACACTTTATGAGCGGAAATTTGTGATTTTACTTCCCAGAGAGTCGATAGAGTTTTTTGTCAAGTGCCTCTTTTGTCTTTTACTAATGAATTAACTGGTTGAGATATTTATTTACTGATCTCAGTGGGTTTTAAATTCTGCCCTGAATATACTACTTGTTAGATATCAGTGTACAAACAGGATGGGTAACAAATATCTTGTTTGCAGTTGAATGCTTTCTGCTACCTTTTCTATGCTTTCCATCATAATGTGCTAATTCTTTGGGGTTTGGGACCAGCTGTTAGGATTATGATGTACATTCAGTACAGGTTACTGAATCAGAATGGAATGGACCTCTGCAGATTGTGTAGCCCACCCTCCCTGCCCTCCTGGAGCAGGTTCATCAGAGCTGTGTCCAGCTGAGCATTGAACATCCAAGGACAGAAACTCTACACCCACTCTGGGCAACCTGTGCCAGTGTTTGACCTCCTTTGCAACAATAGAAAAAGGGTTTTCTTTTGTTTAAGTGGAAATTAGGTATTTCTGTTGTAGCCTGCTATCCTATCACTGGACACTACTGAGAAAAGTGTGTCTCTGCTGTCCCCTGCCCAGGTATTACCCACTCAGCTCAGTGCGCTGGCCACCTGCATCCCCAGGGCCTTTCCACAAAGCTGCTTTCCACCCACTTTGTCCCCAGTCTGTACCGGTGCATCGGGGTTTTCCTCCCCAGTGCAGGGCTTTGCATTTCCTTTGTTGAACTTTACGTTTCCTGATGGCTGATTGTTATCTTTTCCTGCATGACTAAACACAAACATTGTTTCTACTTTTGCGTCCTTGCCACGTCACTTAAAAGCAGCAGAAATACCTGCCATGAGATCTGAATATGAAACTTAATTTCATTCTTCTTATTTTGAAAAATCTAATGAAAACACTTCTTAAATGTACTGGCCACTGTGCCAAGCCCTGCCAGCTGAATATGCATGATATTTATGTTTGATATTTCCCTCTTTTTCATTGCCTTTTGGCATATCAATATACTTAATTATAGTTTAGTACACTGGGTATATTGATAAATGTGTGGGTGATAGAAACAGTTGCTAGGAAAGGCTGACATCCATCAGGAGTGCTGCAGGGGGAAGGGATCCTTCAGAGGAATGATGGAGGTTTAGTTGTAACTTGATCATGTGAGGCTTGGCTCATCAATTCATTTAAAAAATTAGGCTCACTGGGTCATATGATTAAAATAAATCAGAGAACAAATTTGTTTATGAATAACAAACTTTTGTACAGAATAGACTTCTTGAAAGAACCTTCAGAGGTATTGAAGATACAAAAGTTGTTGCTCAATTATTTTCAGCAGACTGGCTGAAAAAAAAAAAATAGCCAGGTATCTGTGTGAGGAGCAGAGGATTAAAGGGAGCTGAATGGGCTCGTGGTGCTCAGCTGCCTCATGGAAGCCTCTTTGTAGAATGACCGTGTGTGATTTTTAACAGCTGTGCTTTGCTACCTCTAACCTTCTTTTAACTGTCCTTCAGTTTGCAGCCTAAATGCATTTGCCAATGCACACCTTTGCTTCCCTGCCAGCACTTGCCTTTTTAGTCAACAAACCACTCCTGCAGTGATATATTTGTAGGGAGCAATCTTATCCCATTTCAGCTTTCATTTCACAGGGCTAGAAGAACCGTGATCTGCAGGTTTTCTCTTGTGTAGAGAATCTCTTTCTTATCTATTCCAGGTGCCCATTTTTGCATGTCTTTCTGATTAAATTTGTAATTTTATACAATATTCCAGATAAACTTTTACTGACATCTTACATGGCAAAAAATATTTTCATACCTCTACTGAAATCAGATCTCTTGATGGCAACTTGAGCTTATATTTGTTTTTGGCATAGCTGCCTCATGCCAGCAGTTCACAAAAAGTGTGATTTTGAAGAGTATATTTTGGGTTCCTCTTCTGTCATGTCAAATGGAGGTTCAGCATATAGTGGTGCTATTTGTTCCCAAGCAGAACATATTGTTTGTATATAAATAAAATTTCTTCTCATTTCTAGCAGTCTAGGCTATAGCTTCTTTTAGTATTAATTCTAATTGGTAGTCATTAATTATTTGTGTTACAAGTGTTTCTTCACTTTATCAGTGAATTTTCCTGATCATGTATCCAATACCAACATTACTTGTAGCTATCTCAGCTCATTTCATGCTTCACTTTGCCTCTTTTTTCTATTTATTAGTTTTCCATATCAAAATGTTGGAAGCTGCTTCTTTCTTATGCTTAGTAAGTAACATACTCCAAATTCTGATACTTTTGAATTCATGATCAGCTTTCCCTTCTATTTCTATTTTAGTTATTCTTTTCTTGCATAAGCTGCATGATTTATCCTCCAGCACCTCAAGATGACACACAGCCACACCTGGCTCCCAAAAACAAGGGTGATCATTTCTCCCTCTGGGTAACTACATAAACTTTACAAGCTTGTTATTGCTCATGATGTTTGCTTCACGATATTTCCTGATGTTCTATTAAACTGTTTAATAATATACTTTCATATAATCAGAACATCCTGCCTCAGTGGTGTTCTCCAAAGACTTTCTCTTGAGCTGTTGCTTTCATAGGTTCAGACTTATTAATGTATTTCTCATGTTTGCTGTGTTCAAAGGAAACCATTCCATGCTTTCACGTGAAACAATCCCTTCTTCAGACATAATCACTGTTCCAAAAGTTTGCAGTTTGTTGGTGGTTATTGCACTGTTTATCATTTTGGTGCTGTTGCATTATACTCATTGCAGCTTGGTGTGACGGGGAAGATCAGAAGCCTGAAGCAATGAGTGGTGAGGGCCCTCCTCACCAAAGGAACACGCACAAGTGAGAGCAGGGCACATTTCAGTTGCCTGGGGTCTCCATCCCCACAGTGACCGTGCTCTCGAGGATGGGGAGCACTACTGGAAGAACTGGCACAGAGTTATGTGGGCCTTCATCAGATGAGAGGGGTGAGGTTCTGAAGATGATGATGCACACCACAGTGGTGTTACCTTCGTGCCAGGGCTGGCACAGTGACCCAAGAGTGCTGACAAGCCTCCTGTGCATGCCTGTAGCAGGGCAATCCAGAATCTGAGACAGCAGCAAAGGAGAAAGGGAGCAGAGAATTGGGATCTACTTTTTGTAGCCTGCATTGAATGAAAAGTGGGTGAAGAGAAGCTCCTGCTTGTTCAGCTGAGCCCAGGGACAGACTGGGTGAGGCCTTTGAGTGCAGACAAGGTGTGTTGTGACTGCTGGCCACCGGTTTGCTCATGCAATGCTATGGCCTGTGTGAACCCTGCCTGCTGGGATAGCTCAGAGAGCCATTCTTGTGTCATCAGGAACGTTACATCTCCACAGCCTTGAACTAGTTGCTGTTTCTAATTGCCCCATGCTTTCCATCCTAGAGTAATTTCAAAAAGTGTTACACTTAATTTGGTTTTACTCAGGTGATACAAGGAGCTGTTGATCATGGTTGTGGTGAGGAGAAAGTTAAAGACAAATCTCTTGCAGAGTTTTCTGTATTTTTCTGTTTTCTGAACTTGGAAGGATAGCTCAACATAGCAAAAACAAGTAAATAAAAAGCCAAGAAAGAGAAGTAATTAAAAAAGAGAGGGGGGAAAGGCAACAGAAAGTAGGTCAGGGAAGGATTTCAAACACAAATATGTAGGTGGATGAGGACCAGCTGAGGACTGGCCATCAACAGCAAATGGAGTTGTAAAAATGACACTTGACTCAACTTGTGATGTGCCTTTGACTTTTTGGACTTTGGAGACGGAGAAGGTGTTTAGAAAACCCACCAGACATGGAAATGGAGAATCATGTAAACTTTCCTTTCTTTTGAGTGTGAATCCTTGAATGGATAAGGAAAAAATACATCTTTCATAGCTGTACTGTCAACACTCAATTGATGTAGTTATCTACAGAACAAAGTTTTGTTATTCTTCATCAAGGTTTCCAGACTGCCATAGCACAAACAACCTGTAAGAAACAGCCTCAAATTCGTGGCAAATTGCAGCTTCAAAGGTGAATAAGATCCCTGCTGAAGACACCTGGTTGTAACAAATGTTGAAATATGGAAAAATGCAAGTCCTGCCTTAGGAAACTACATAATGACAAAACAAGAGTTGTGCTGAAGTGGTTCCTACTGTGCCTGTGGAGGGGTTACTCTGCCAGCATCTCTGGCCAGAGCCTGGAAACTTCCCTAAAAATCTGCAGCAGATATAGCAGCACAAAGAAGAAAGGATCAGCCTGGTGTATGTTTACCTTCTGGTTCTTAGGCACAGTCCCAGGACCCATTCTGAGATTTTTTTTCCTTTATTTACTTTATTTATTATGTGGAGTTTCATGTGAGCCATTGAGGGATATAACCTGGGATGTGATTTCAAATCTAAAATTAGTAAAATAGTTGTGGCAGTAGGAGAAAGATTATGCTCAGAAACTCTGGATCTTCATCTAAGTAACTTATTTACTTAAAGAGACCCACAAGCCAGCCAGAGCATAACAAAATAATGAAGGCCCACAATCAGGATTAGTATCTGTAATTAACTCATATGTGGCATTTTATTTTATATCATTGGTTGTACAGAGCAGGGGCCACACACAGTTTAAGATGCTACAGCAGTTCCAATAACTATTTGACATTGATTTAGAGCCATCAACCTTAGTGCCATTTGCAGTTTCCAGATAATTTATTGATGACATGTGAGTGGCACTGGAAGACAGAAGTTGGATATCAAGGAGAGCAACACCCTGCCTTTGTTTCTTACACTCTGCTTCCTTAAGCATCTGCTATTGGCCATACTTAGGGTAGCATTGAGAAAAGAAAACATTGGCTCATTTGGCAGTCATTATCTTCACTAATATCTCTGAGCAGATCTGCAAAGGTTGAGCAATGTACTCTGTTTATGGGACATGGTTGCAAGATGCCACTGATGTCAAGACACCCCACATAAGATTAATATCTCATCAGCCAATGAACTATATGAATTCCAACACTGACAAATGTTTTATTCAGACAGGTTACACTCAGCTGAACCATTATTAGAGAGCTGCTTAAATTCACTTTAGAATTATCTCTATTAGAACAGAAAATAATATTCTTGGCCACACAGTAAATTTAAACTCTGCTAAGCGCACTGTTGTAACACTCACTGCCATGAAATTATTTTTTTAAGACACTTGAGTTTACAGTCTGCGATTGAATAGCAGCTGCAATGTCACTGCAATATTGCTGCAACCTCCAACGGGGCTTGACAACTACGGCAGAGCAATCAGGTCTTCAGGGTCCCAAGTTGGGATACAGCCTTTTGGAGCAGAACTTAAGGACATGTTGGACATCTGTCAGGTGTTTCTGCTCCCAGCATTCAGTCTTAAGCAGACAGCAGGGTGTTCAGAAATCCCAAACACTGTAACAAACCCACAGTAGCTGTGGCACTTCCCAGGAGGGTCAAACCTAACATGCTCTCACTGCAGCTATTGCTTGCAAATGCTCAACAACCCAGCAAACTCCATGTGCTAGAGTTAGAAAAAAAAACCTGGTTTGCCCATGAAGAATACATAGAGGTTGTGCACTGCAGCCTGAGTGTGCCAGGCTCGCTGTTTAAGCACAAATTCAGTGGTTATATACAGCATCCAAAGATCTCCCACCTAAAAGATCAGCCCAAATGCAATAGTCCTTACTCCAACAGAAGGACTCAGCAGTAACTCTGAGCTGTGATCTCATTTTGGAGCAGCCTAAATGTCCAGTAATCTGGTGATTAAAGTGCCAACAGGGGTGTTGACAGACCTGATTTCAGTCCTCAGTCGGGATGATGAGTGGCTTTAGTGCTAATTCTTTGTCCCATTGTCCATGGGAGGGACCTTGACAGCAGGCTGCCATGCACCCGGAGTGCCAGTCTTCTGGAACCTCTTACTGCACTGTTTGGCTCCCTATAATAAATTCTTCAGAGCAGGGATGTGGATGAGAGATGGAATGTGGAGTAGAAAACACTTCTCTCCTTCTCCCCTAGAGGAGAAATCCAATCCCACTCTCCCAAGGAGAGAAGCACCTTTCTGCTCTTTGGGGTGTCAATTACATTTATCTCTGCTCTTGGCAGGACCAGCCGGTGGGATTAAAGCTGAATGCGTTGCTTAGAGAGGCAGGGCTTGCAGTCAGGAGCTGAGGCAGGCAGACGCCTGAAACGCAACACTTCTGTAAACCTCATTCAGATCGATTTGGTGAGCTTTGAGGCTCAGCAGCAGAAGAAATCAAACAGGGCGTTTCTTCTGCAAGAAGCTTTAATAGCTGCTCTTATTCAACAGTGGGTCAGGATCTCTGGTCTTTGGCCATTCTGGAATTCTTTTTTTTTCCTTTTTCTTTATTACTGCTTAACTCAGGACAGTTTTTTCCAAAAGTCTTGCGGAATAAAATATTATTTTGTACTTGTATTTTTTTCTGTCAAATCCTGGTTTCAGTGACATGATATCAGCTGCATTTAGCTTAACTATTTCCATTAGTTAAACATTGTTATAGGTAAAAATTGATCCAGCCAATTTTAATAAAAATAAAAAGACAAAATTTATTCACGACCGATATACAATCCCTACAGCCAACAATCAAGGTCATCTCCAACCCCAGGATCAGAGCTGGGTGAGCTCAGACCCGGCCTTTATCACACTGAATCCCCCTGTTCACCAATGCCACCTGGCAGAGTCCAGTTTTATACTCTTTTTCTTGCCTGTGGCAGAGTCCCTTTGTCCTTCCTTGGAATTCCTCATATTCATGTTGTGCCTGTTCTCTGTCCTGCACTGGATGAAACCTTGTCCAGGAACTGATGTGTATCTGTCTCCAGTTCCTGGAACCCCGCATTCAGATGTATGTCCTTGATGGTCCCCTCCATCTGAGATGAACATCTCCATGGCCATCATCTCTCGTTCATACCAGTGAGAACGCCCACCTCCTGTGCGGGCTAGGTCCACTCTTTTTGTTAATGACACACCTCCTCCTCCTCGGTTGACAGCTGCAGTTTTCACCAGCCTGTGAAGCAATCCCCTTCTCCCTTGCTGGTGTGATTTTAAAGCTTTATATTATATTATTCTACCAGCACGAATTACCATCATATCCATAACCACCCCCCCCCTTTTTTTATTAATCCATTAATTTGTGCTGTTTTTCTAAAAATATTTATACATACTTATTTTTAGCCCTTTTTCCCTTTATATTCCATGTGCATAATTCTATCTACTTTGTGCTCAAAAGAAAAGAAATGAACACAAGCATTCTTCCAGGATTCTCTCTTATTCAGTTCCAGCCTCGTTTTCCCACTCCTCCCTGGGAGGGAGATATCCTGATACATCCTATAGCCAACCTCGTTTCCCTGTTTTTCAAACTTGGCCAAGGTGTCTGCTGCCCATTTGTGTGGATCTCCTTTCTCTAGTTTCATTATTTTAGAGACCGGGTTTGTCCTCCCTGTAGCACGTTCAGGGTCCATGGGCACGGCTGCTATCTGCATGCCTTGCACTACTGAATGTATCAATGTAATGAAACACGGTATCAGGCAGGGCAAGAAAATAATTCCTGCTACCAAACAGAGAATGAAGAATATTAATTTATTCCACCATGCTCCATCAAACAGATTATCCCACCAAGAGACATTTAGGATAGAATTCGATTTCTGGACTGGAACATGTGCTACCCTCTTAATCTCAGCTGCCAATCCCCTAATGGTCTCTCCATAATCATCTATTTTGATACAGCATTCTGATTCATTAAACTTCCCACAGACTCCCCCTTCTTCTGCTAGTAAGTAGTCCAGAGCTATTCTGTTTTGGTATACAAAAGCTCTCATTTGGGAGTGCTGCCTAGATAACTTGAGGGCATCTGAAGTATGATTTGATACTATTTCTACTACTGCCTGGAGTCTTATCAGTTGGTTTAGAAGGTATATTTGGGTTCTATAACCCCAACTCCCATCTTGAGCCTACGCTGCCAGTCCATAATACTCTATAATTTGTTCTGCGGGCCATTCTTCTCCCCCCTAAGTTTGACTTCCCCCCAAAATATGAAATCTCTTCTTTACCTCCCTCTTTTGTCTGTTCAAGGTCTCGTACAAAGGAGCTCCCAGTGAGCTGCTTTCTGACCGAGGTAAAGTGAAGAATACAGGTTTTATTAGTCCTAATGTACACGAACCTTTCCATCTTTGGGGCAATTCCCTATAGGCCTTTTTCCTGCAGATCCAGTATAAACCATTAGGTGCTTTCCATTTGCTGGTAGTGCTCCCTGGTTCGTTCCAATAACCCCTTAGTTCCAGGGACTGGTAAGGATTAGCTCCAGAGACTTTATTCCAACACAATCCAATTGTATCGCTCCACTCACATTTGTTTCTCTTTTCCTGGCCCCAATATCCTGCCGGAGGCTCTGTTTGCCAGATTTTGCTTTTGTTATTTGAATTTACAGCAAGAGTGGAGATACAAGGGGTATATCCAACTACTTTGGTATACTCCCTTCCTTCCCTGCTAATGCAGATTGTCCCAATCACTCGTTGGTCCAAGACCCAGCCCTCTGGTCGTTGTATTGGTCTGGATATTTTAGTGTTATCACATTTAAGAAGCTGCTCTGGAGCTAAACTCTCACCTTTCCAGGGCCACTTCTCTGCCGATCTCCACAAATCCAGCAATTAGACAGTCCTAATTCAGTCGCGATTTCCTGCATCAGGTCTATGAAAATATTTTTATCAGAAGCAGGCAACCCAAGATCATTATATTGTTTTTCTAGCGGATCTTATTGTTCACTTAAGATCCTCACCCTTTCTTGTTCCACCCTTCTTTTCCTCATTTCTGATTCTTGTCTTTTTAGCTCCTGAGCCACCTGTTGTATTTTGCTTTCCAGATCCACTCCCTCTTTGTTCAGAGAAAAACAAAAAATCCTGTCATACTGTAGGCATGTTCGGTCATCGTGGTCTTCGAGGTCAATGATAACCAGCTCCTTTTTGAGTGGCAGCTTATTTTCGTATTTTAAGTTCTTTCCCACCCAATATGTTTTCCCCCCATTACACATATTTCTAGCTGGTTGTTATCACAACACAGTTTGTTCACCTGGAAGTATCTGACAAACACAGACTCCATTCTACCCCCAGTCCATACAGTGTGGTCACGTTTGTTATAAACTGGAATGGGTGCTTGTGCCACCTCCCTTTTGCTTCGGATGTGTTCTGACTCCCCAGTCTTAGAAACTGCCTCTTACAGGTAGCAAACCTCCTTTCCATTTACTCTACATAACCCATACCAGGTGCCACTGAAGAAACACTACCTGCTTTTCCTGCCTTTGTCACAGTCTCCCAAGGCCCCGCCCGTCCAGGATAGTTCACACGCATGATCCACACTCATTACTGGAGCTCTGTTCTCCAAAGCTGAGTGGGTTTTTGGCGTGCATGCTAGTCTTGAGGCACATGACTAGACTCAGTCTTGTCAGGACTTCCCCCAGTTTCATTCTTCTGCCTCTGCCTCTGCCCACTGGAGTGCCTCCAGCGGCGGGCAAAACCATCTTCTTGACAGCAGGAATATCCTTCACGGGTGTCGTGCCTGGATCGAGCCACATATCTCCTTTCAAAGAGGCCCCACCTTGATAGCTTGACTGCAATGGCGCTGCAAAGTACTTTGTTTAGTCTCCGGCACTCGACTGCTAAAATTTTTGCTCTGGATCTCAGCTTTCTCCTTACCCTGTTTCGAAATAAACGAAACCATAATAACAAATCCGTCTGGATTATGCCCAAATCTGTGAGGAGCGTTAAGACTAGGTTAGTCAGATGCACTTCCCCGTCCAGGCACTTATCACACAAACCCTTGGCCAAGCCCCCCTTTCACAGTGCACCTCCCACACCTCGTTACAATATTCACACTTGAATTTTGTGAACGGATAATAGCTACAGTCTGGCTCTGAGCATCTTATCCGGTCGTTCTCGGTCATTTACTTGGCCGCACAGAGTTAGTTTCAGGTCCCCAGGAGGAGAAGTGACTTTCCACTTGAAGTTTGACCCTTTTTACTTGTGATGCATGAGTCCAGCCTTTTTCTGCCATTTGCACTGCTTTATCTGTGGTTAGAAGAACAAGAAATGGCCCTTCCCAGTGTGGGGAGAGGGGAAGGTCTTTATGAGTACCTTATCCCTGGGTTGAATTTGGTGTATAGCAAATCCCAGAGGAGGGCCTTGCATTAAAATTCCCTATTTCCTCAGTTCCTGTAGGTTTTTGCCTATGGTTATTAGGTAAGGTCGTATTTGTCCATCCTCTATTCTCGGGTGCACTACTGGCATCCCGTGCTCATAGGGCATCGCATATAACATTTCAAAAGGTGATAACCCAGTTTCAGAATGAGGCAGTGTTCTAATATTCAACAAAGCTAAGGGAAGGCATTTTACCCAAGACATTTTTCATCTGCTTCCCCCTTGACCGACCACTTTCCTTGCGGAAGAGTGGAACTGTGATCTTGGGGTCCACACTCACTTTGTGACAGTGTCACGTCTCACACACACACTCGATCACACCCCACTCAATCACACGATACTTATGGTCCTTTTCCCACGTGGATTCTTTGTGCACGTCGTTTTTATGAGTGAAAAAATTTTTGTGTGGTCTCGGAGGTCTTACTCCAATTTTCGAGAGCTCTGGGCCCATTTTTTATCCTTTTGATTGTGGTTTCGGCTTTTTTAGTTCGTGGTTCTGATTGGTTCCGCTGGGTTTCCCAATCCTGTCTGGCTGCTGAAATTAATGGAGCGCTGCCTAGGTTGGGAGAGGGGCCCCTTTTTCCTGTCGGGAAAGGTCACCATGATTCTTATAGGTAAAAATTGATCCAGCCAATTTTAATAAAAATAAAAAGATAAAATTTATTCACGACCGATATACAATCCCTACAGCCAACAACCAAGGACAGCACCGACCCCAGGATCAGAGCTGGGTGAGCTCAGATCCAGCCTCTATCACACTGAATCCCCCTGTTCACCAATGCCACCTGGCAGAGTCCAGTTTTATACTCTTTTTCTTGCCTGTGGCAGAGTCCCTTTGTCCTTCCTTGGAATTCTTCATATTCATGTTGTGCCTATTCTCTGTCCTGCGCTGGACGAAACCTTGTCCAGGAACTGATGTGTATCTGTCTCCAGTTCCTGGAACCCCGCATTCAGATGTATGTCCTTGATGGTCCCCTCCATCTGAGATGAACATCTCCATGGCCATCATCTCTTGTTCATGCCAGTGAGAACGCCCATCTCCTGTGAGGGCTAGGTCCACTCTTTTTGTTAATGACACACCTCCTCCTCCTCGGTTGACAGCTGCAGTTTTCACCAGCCTGTGAAGCAATCCCCTTCTCCCTTGCTGGTGCGATTTTAAACCTTTATATTATTTGAACAATCATATTCTACCAGCATGAATTACCATCATATCCATAACAAACATCTTCATATTTCTTGGAGTTTCATAGAAATGAAAGCTGTAGCTTTCACTGACTTTACCTGAAGAGCAGCAGTCCATTTTGTAAATAGAATGTGAAATAAATCAAGTCTGCATATTGTCTTTAAAAGGCTGAAGGTTTTCTTTCATTTTCTCCATGTCTCTTTCCTATTTCTTCATTCCCTTCTCTTTATCTTACTAAACTGGAGTAAGATACATGCAGGAGCTACAACCTTTTGGAATCTTTTAAAATCACAGACAAAATTTACTTGGAAGGAACCTCATCTGTTCTGACCCCCCCAGTGAAAGCAGAAGTGACCCCAAGGTTTGACCAACTTCAAAAAATCTGTTTTGTCTGGCTGCAAACCCTCTTCCTACTGCTACTCTGATTTATACTGATCCCATCTATTGTTTCTGTAAATGTTAATGCATGAGAAAGGAGCTGTAGTTGTTTAGGCATTAACTAGGCACACTGCAAGCACAGAGCCTGAGTGTTTCATTTTGTTTTTTGCATTGGTGTGTAGGTGGTGAGTTCTGATGAGCTTCTGTGAGCACAGGCTTGTGTACAACCACAACACTGTGGGCTCTAGAATTTCTAAGCCCTATGTTACAATGCAGGTAAGAGCATGCAGCACTAATTTAGGACAAAATATAATACAGAGATATTGAAATGGGTACTCAATCCAAGCATTACAAAACAAGAAAGCTCAGAAAAATAGAAAAACAAACTATGTCAGGATGGAGCAACACAGCTCTGTCTGTCAGTGGTGACACCAGGCAGAAATCAGGGGAGTGGCAGTAAAGACTTCAGGGTTTGGGATGTCTGGTTAAGTTCCATGGTAGCATGAAATGCCTCTGTCTGTCACATCACTGATGGGAAGAAGATGAGGCTGCAGACAGTTCTCAAAGCATGACAGCAGCACTGACCTGGTGGCTTTGTTGCCAGGGTCAAATGCTTGTCATCAGCCAGCTGTGTGGGGAGCCACAGGCACAGCAATGCCTGCTTCTTCCCCTTAGGAATGTCACTAAATGGAACTGTGCCTCCAGCCTGAGGCCCAGGCGGATCTGTGCTCTTCCTGCCCTCCCCTTCAGAGCCCTTTTCCCACTCCAGAACTGTCCCTGTCCCTGTCCCTGTCCCTGTCCCTGTCCCTGTCCCTGTATCTGCTCAGGGCCTGGCTGCACCCACGGCAGGCAGCACACAGAGACCCCGGGCAGGCTCCAGCAGGGGAAAGGCTCAGGGGAGAGCAGAGCAGAGCAGCTTGAGCTGCAATAAGTTCTAGACCACCTGGCAAGCTGAAGAGGCCCCATCTCTCATCGCCCAGCTAATTAATTGGAGTGCAGTGCCACGAGGTGCAGCGACACCGACCCTGGTCCCGGAGTCAGTGCAGCTGGCTGGGGTATCTGATAGCTCAGACTGCAGCACACACAGGCAGGTGCCTTCCAAGGGATGCTGGCCTAATTATCTCTCCTCACAGTTTTTAACTCAAAAGAGCACCTTGTTTTCTGGACGTCTGAAAAAACCACTTTTGTCTGTCTTTTAATTGTAAATGCTGCAGCAGAAACAATCAAGAGTTGAAAGCTTGTGCTCCAGACAAAGTCGCATTTTCTCTTCAGTATGACAGAATCTAGAAAAAAATCAGGTAAGAAGAGTTTAGTCATACTGGAGCTAAGGAACAGTGCTAAGCTTTCCCCACTGGTCAAACTGCTGAGGGTTTGGCTGCTCCTCAGTATTCCCATGCATGTGTAGATGGATGGTCTGGGAATGCCTTCGGGCTCACCAGCAGAGATGTGAGACTGCAGCTCCCTTTAGCTTCTCTGTCTGTGCAGTTAGTGGGCAGGAGCTCAGAGCTCCACCACAGTGCACATCTTCAATACTTCTGAAAAAATCTTCTTGGCTTTTTCCTCATGTGTTTTTTAACATTTTCATTACTGTGTATCAGTTAGTTCTAAATTTTTTTACTAATTTTGTTGTCCAGAACAGTTATGAAAGACTATTTCTAGTCTCATGTACCCAAAATTTGTACAAAGATATAGAGAGAAAACCTGCGTTTATTCTTCTTCCCTTATTTAAACATGTGAGAACACTTTTCAACATGATAGAGCTTATTTTTAACCCTGCTATAATGCAAAACACACTGAATTTCTGCTAGATGACTTCAGCTTCATCAGGCTGAAAAATGTTTGTGCATTGCTTAGGTTTTTTTTTCGTTTTGGCTTTCACCTATCATATGCAACACACAGTTTTACCCATCTTCTCTTTCATGAAGCTCTTTAATCTCCTTTTGGGAAAACTTGCAGTTGCTCTTTATCCCAGCCATCACAGTATTTCTTCATGGGTGCTCTGTGTTGCCATCCAGTCTAAGGTGCTATTGCTTGTTGTCATTGTTATGTTATTTTTGGGCAGGCTAATCTTGTTTATAATTTATGTTTAGGGCCACAGCTTATTTCTTCATCAAATGCATTTGGCTTTGAAGTTCCGTAAGGGTTTGCCCTGTTGCAGGGCATTCATTTTAGAAGGACTGCCTTGCTGGGCCTGGCTGTAAACACCCTTTTGGAGTTTTATACTGCAGGCTGCTGGGTTTGATTAGTTCAGGCTTGTCCCTTAGTACCAAGTCAGCCTCACTTGGCAGCATTTCCCAGGTTAACCAAAAGACCAACCCTCACAACTTCATTTACTGCAGTCTCTGGAATAATCCCACCACACCCATCGCCATCCTCTGTCCTTTCCTGAGCCGCTATCCCCAGTTTCTCTGGGATGGTGTGTTATTCCAGAGCTGTGTCTGTCTGAATTTCACAGAATCTTGCATCCTGGAGGCTGATTATTGCGGAGCTTTCTCCACAATACTGTGTTGTTTATAAACCCACTTCATTTGCAGGTCCTGAACCTTATCTGATTGTGCTTTCCTCATGATGGGCAATATGGTGCTTCTGGGATTCAGGGCCTGTCCTTACGCCCTCTTTCTACTGCTTAGGCAGAGGTGGAAGACTTGGTTTTGGATGCAATTTAAAGTTATAAAATCCCAGCGGAATGCTGAAGAGTTCATATTTCAAGTAATAAAATATTCACTGGTTCCCACTGACATTTTAAAATGCATTAGAGAAGCATTTATGCTGATTCCTCCATTTGTTAAAATTGTGCCTAGAAAACTCCCATCTGGATCATATTTATTCTGATTTCTTCTTTCATAACTTTGACAGTGATGGCTCACCTGGGTGAAATTAAAATGCTGTGTTTTGAAACTGATTGTGATAGTGAAAATTTGATTTGAAAGTGTAAAATTGTTGTTGGTATACTCCAGATGGCTGCTGATGTTAAATAAAGCACTACTGCCTTGAAACAGAGAATCTTGCTCTTTGAGTGTGACAGATGCCTCAGAAAGTTGCTACTTGGCACACTTTGGTAAATATTAAAGAGATAATTTTGGGTGAAACCAGTAATTTTGTTGATAGAAATATCTCAAAAAACACAGAAGAAAATTCATCACTGCAGATTGGAGTTCTCTAGAAGGAAAACACTTCTTTAGTAATTCTTAACAAACAGAAGAAAAAGCTCAATAAAATAGCTGATCTAATTTTCTTGCCAAGTCCATGGAGACCTTAGGAAAATATCATGGGTCAGGATGCATTTTCTTGCTAATGTTTGTGCGATGAAATCAGCGCAGTCCACTCTGAGGGAAATACAGAGCAGTTTCCTGTAGGTGTGAGGAAGAAAACTTAGAGAGAAATTCCCAGTGTTGCCAGGTACAGAAGGCAGGTGTACAAATGTAACTTTGCCACAGAGTGCTCTGGGGAGAACAATTGATACAGGAAGCTCTAAAGAGTAACAGAGCCCACAAAGTTGCTGGAACTTGGGGTTTTTTTAGGTATTTCTAGTTGTTCTATGAGGATAAGGCAGTTTTTGGTTCACAAAATATTTCCTCTGTGTTTAAGCCCTTCTGTGAGGGAAGAAGTGACAATGTTAAGGAGGACTCAGATCCTTGTTTTCCTGGCAGGCTTGAAATGTTAGAAAATAAGAGTAAGCTGACTACTTCTGCCGGGAAGAAAAAGATAAATATCAGAACTGAGTCAGAAAGGATCCTCTGTGCCTCATCCAAAGCCGTGTTGCAGAGTCTGAGCTGAAGGTAACCCAAGAGCCAGCTGCACATTTGGAGCTTCACTAAGATTTGCTCACAGTGTGCTAGAACTCAGCTCTGTGCTTTCTGATGCCTACAAGCCCATTTTCTTAATAAGAGCTGCAGACATAATTTCATAACTTGGAGGCTGATGACATGTGACTTTTACATTCCCAGGACACATAAAATGGAATCAGAATGAGCACCTTTGCTCACAGATCCCTTTCTGTTGTGCCATGGCACTGGCTGATACAAACAGGGCCACAGCCACAGATGTGTGTTTGTGTTTATGGACAATCCCACTTGCCATCTCTGCTCATTCAGTAGTAAAGAGTG
Organism: Passer domesticus; assembly: GCF_036417665.1. Taxonomy (NCBI): domain Eukaryota; kingdom Metazoa; phylum Chordata; class Aves; order Passeriformes; family Passeridae; genus Passer; species Passer domesticus. The sequence goes on from NC_087479.1 coordinate 59,479,052, forward strand.
AATACTCACTAGGAGACAAGTGAAAAAGCAGGAAATTCCTTTTCTGAGGGTACTGGTTTACTCACATTGCAGGAATGGGCTGGACTCCTCAAGGCTGAGACAGGATCACAGTTTGAGGAGAGTGTACTTCACTGCAATGGCCAGCACGTACCTGCTTGCAAATCTCTATCCTTTCTGATAGATTAGGTTCCTTGGACTCAACAACATGAGGTCCATATTTCAGTTTTACTGGTGGTAAAGCCAAGCTACAGCAAATTTCACAGCTGAAGACTAAGCAGCCTGGGAAGAGTAAGATTCAGGCTGCTAAACCTACAGCTGCTTTTCTTTCTAAGCCAAACTGAATCTGACTCTGTCCTACATACATATAAAAATATTATAGCACTAGGTTTACCTAAAGACTTGGGCAAATGTAGCCATGAATCCTGAAAAGCTGAAAACATGGAAAGGATGCAGCTGGAAGTCCTACAGCCTTGGAGAGAAGTCGCATTTAGAAGAAAGAAATGTATGTAGCATCCTTATTCAAGAATTGTAGCAGTTTAAGGACTCTTTTGTAGAGATAGTGGGGCACTTGACTTCGTTCTGCTCTGTGGGATCAAAACTGACCTTGTGTCCTCTCACACAAAACATGCATTTTTTGTTTTCCTCAATCTGAAAGGTGACTCTTTTTGAAACTGTTTACTGTCTCCCAGCAAACAGTGACAGTGCTGGGCAGGTTTTGTCCAGAGAGCAGAAAAGTAGCTGAAATGTCATTTTTCTTTAATTCGTTTTGCTCCATCCAATTTATTGTGTACAAGAAGTTGTATACCTAGTAAAGCCATCCACATAAGGGAATGTCATGTCATGTTTGTGATAGCTGCCCACATGCAGAGCAAAGTGTTGGTGTGGGATTGTTACTGATGAAGAATTGATCAAGGATGCTCTGTACTATGCACTGACCTGAGAAAACAGAATCCACTGAAATGGGTGCAGGAATATTTGCCAGAGTCGTGCTAAACTAAGGTTATGCTTCTCAGGAAAATGATGAAGCTCATTCTTAGAAAGGAGGAAAGAAATGTCTTTCAATCCACAAAGCTGACTCAGAAAATGACTATGCATGTCATAAAGCATGTTCATACAACTCTTGACATGGTTTACAGTTCTCAGCTCCTTCGTTCCCACTGCCTTCAAAGCACCTCATTAGCCTAAGAGCAGCTCACCACAGAAGCTGCCCCTGGCAGCACCGAGCACAGTGCCCTGACCTAGAGAAAGGTGCACATTTTGCACAATGTGATGCCTGGAGGCAAGGAGCTGCGGGAGCTGCTCCGGCTGAGCTCTGCTCATCAGTGCTTTCTGCCCGCGTGTGGCAGGGGTGCACAGACCCCGTGTGTGCTGCAGCTCCAGCCTGCAAGTCATTAATCCCTGTCTGTGTGAGCCCTGGGCTTGCTCCATGCCTGTGCCACAGGGAGGGGATTACAGCTCTGCACCTGCAGTGTGGATGGAGAGCTGCACTGTCACACTGCTCCTGCCATCCCACTGCCACCTCTGCTCCCTTTCTCCCTGCTCTCTGCCTCTGCACAACGTCTGCATAAAAGTGGTATCTGCCACCTCAGTTTGACATGTAGAGAGAGCTATTGAACCATTTCTGAAAGAGAAAGAAAATTTCTGTTATGGAGGATACTGTAATACATCGCATGCTAAAGACATTCCTATTTAAAAAAATCTAATCTGTACCTCTTATTCCTTAGAAGTTTTATGAAAAAAAATACTCTTTAGTTAACCAGATCTGTAATTCTGCAGATAAGTCTATATGAGAAGGGGAAATGTTTCAATAGACTTGTACCTTCCATTTGATTTTTCTATTTAAACAAAGAATTCAGGATAGTAGCTGCTCCAGCATCAAAGCCACTACTGAATATTAATATACTACTGAATATTAATATTGGAGCATGGATTCTCACAATTCCGTGTGCACTGCTTTCCTGATGCGTTTGAATTCTGAAAGATGAAAAAGATTTGGTGTGCTGATTTAAGATGTCTTTTATCTTTGTAAGAAGCATACAGCTTTTTCTTGTACCAGAACTTTGTCTGGGGCTTTGCTGGGAATGCTTTTACAATTCTACTATGTTGAGGTGATTTAGTGTTTTGAATTATTTCAGGCAAAATCCCAGAGGTTAAACTTGAAGATCTTGATCCACCTTGGGATATCCTACAATAATTCCACGATTTTCTGTAAGGTGAATGATTTGAAAAGTGGCTAGTGCAGCAGATTCTGCAGAACAGAAATTAAACTATTCCTAAGGTCAAGTCACTTAGGAAAGAAACTCAATCCTAGAGCCATAGGGAACAAATATTCTTGAGTGTTCTCCCTGTACAGCTTTATGCACCAGCAGTGCCATGCTGAGTAAGAAGAGCAGCTCCTGAGCCTGGATTCCTCACAAAGGAAACAACACTTCATACAGTATTTTCTAGAATCTCTCACAACCCCCAAGTTTCATCTTTCTTTTCCTTAATAAACAAGGTTAGCACAGACTGGAGTCTCTGTTGCTTTTGTTCAATGCATTTGTGTGTTAAAGGTCAAGGGCACAGTAAATGCCACTTTGTCTAATTTACAGCTCTGATCTTGTGCTGCCTGAAAACAAATAGACTCTTTATGTGTGGGAACAGTGACAGCCACATCCTGGTCTTCATCATGAGCAATTGGGTGTTCCATTTTACCTAGAACTGGAACAGCTGGTATGAACAGCAGCTTAAATTCCAGGAAAAGAAGGAAAGGAATAAAGAATGGTGTTTCTCAATAGGGCTTAGTCTAACAGAAGCCTAGAAGGAAAGGAACCAGATGAAATCCGCGAGGAAAGGAACCAGAGGAACCCTGCATAATTGTCTCTACAGGGCTGAGAGGGCAAAAAAAAAAGTTTAGGGTGGATATTAAGTAACTACAAAAAATAGGCAGAGCTACTCACACTGTAAGAGTCAATTTCAATTTCAGCCTTACCAGCCACACAGTGCTGGTCTCTAAAATGTTCCTCTGTTTCATTGTTAACCAAAATGCTCCTGTGTGTGTCACAGCTACGCATGGCAGAGGAATTAGGGAGCAAAGAGTGGGAGTGAGAGAGTCTCTTACTGGTGAAGGACACCTGGAAAGGAACGTGCAAGAGTAAGGTGGCTTGCTTGTTGAAAATGGAAAAGGGTCCAGAAGAATTCACATCATTTATAAATGATGTAAAAACTTGCCTCCTGCTCAAGCACAATGGACATGGTGAGAAATCTCTGAGACACATAAATCACCTCTGCTTTCTGGCATAATGCTTGCATCGTGTGAAGGAGCATGTTGAGTAGAAATGTGCACAAACCACCTAGGGAAGAGTGGGGTTTGTCCTTACAGTAAAACACTGAGCTTCACTGCTAAATCCCTTTGCCTTTGTTTTCCAGTTTGTAACGCTGGATGATCACCCATTTGGAATGATGCTATTTAACCATAGGTATTATTTGATAAATGCTTTAAATTTTTTTAGCATTTTTACCTTTTCTTGAAGTATTGTGTGGCTTCAGTGCTGATTTTCCTAGAATTAATATCCCTTCCTCAAGCCATCTGGGGGACATCAGTTATCTGAAACCACCATATGGCACACTCGTATGCAATCCACCAAGTTTTTTACCTTGCTCTTTTGAAAATGTTGACAATTTTGACTTTGAGAGAAGTGTTTAGCTATTAGTCATTAATTTTGAGAGTCGTGGTAAAAAGCTGTTTCATCTCAGCGTGAGAGCACCATCTAGAGGCAAATAACATAAACTGTAGCACAAACCCATACCAGTCAATCCCTTAGGTAATTAGGTTTTCCTTCAGAATTCTAGGGGCTTTCAGAATTATGTTCAATATACTTTTAATAAATATTCCCAAATTGACAAACCCTCTCAAACAATGCTGTTTTTGGTTTGCAACTAGCCAGTTACCTGCAGCTATCCAGCCAGAGAAAGGGTAATTTCAGCTTGGTAGGTTCATCCACCCGGCTAGAGATGACTGGCTCAAGCCTTTCTGGCATCAATAAGAACATCTGAAGAGACCTTTTTTTTTTTTTAGCTGTCAGGCCATGGTGAAGCTCATGCCACCAGGCCTTCATCATGATTATTTTATTAAGCAGCTGGATTATTTAATTAAGCTTTAATTGCTTTTGTCGCTTCACCTAGCTGTGCAGAGATGCCTTAGATACACATTTTATGGCATTACAGTCTGCTTTATAAATTCAGTGTTCCCACTGATACTGATGCAGCAATTCTCAGTGGTTTTGAAGATTCCTCTAAACCGGGGGATGAATTATTGAGCCTCTTGTTTCCATCCTCTGGGATGTCAGTATCTCCTCTTCTGCAGTCACAAAGTAACGTAGTAATCCTAAGGCAGAAAAGGTCTTAATTTGATTATTAAAATACTCCTTACACTTTGTACGTCTAGTGCTTCCGAAGTGTATGCACAGAAGGACAAGATCTAAGTGGTCATGGATTTCTTTTTCTTTTAGGTTTTGTGCCTGGAAGTCCTGTGACCTGCACACAGCACCTGCAGAGGATTGAAGATGTAGCTCGATATGTGGATTTAACTTCCTGTGCTAGGAACAAAAGTCACCTGACAAAATGCCACAACATGCACTTGCTCCCACTCCTTGTAATTCCAGCAGAGAACAAAGTTACCTTTGAACGTTGCAGGAGATTTAAGCCTTTTCTGGGATGGCAGTTGAAATCTACTCGAAGGATAATTCCAGGCTTGAAGGATGTTTTCACGTCTAAGGATACCAGAAGATCACTGAAAGCAAGGATCTCCAGTACAAGACATTGCAAGGGACCATTTCAAGAGCATGTGGTGACAGAACAAGGTGGGGTGGCTTCAAACTGAAAGAGACTGGGTTTAGATTAAATATTCCAAAGAAATTCCTTGCTAGGGCGGTGGTGAGGCACTGGCACAGGCTGCCCAGAGAAGCTGGTGCTGCCTCATCCCTGGAAATGTTCAAGGCCAGGCTGGATGGGGCTCTGAGCACCCTGATCCAGTGGAAAGTGTCCCTGGTCACGGCAGACAGGAGGGAACTGGATCATCTTTAAGGTTCATTCCAACCCAGCACACTCAGTGATTTTCTAGGGATCAAATTATATCCTTGAGGATATATGTGCTCTCCATAGGGAAATCAACACAAAAGTTTGTCATGGTTTCATCCCAGCTGGCAGCCCAGCCCCACACAGCTCCTTTCTCACTCCCACACCAGTGGGACTGGGTGGGGGGAAATCAGAAGGGTAAAAGCTACAAAACTGAGATAAGGACAGTTTAATGGGGGAAGCAACAGCCATGCACACAAGCAAAGCAAAACAGGGAATTAATTTCCTGCTTCTCAAGGACAGGCAGGAGTTCAGCCTTCTCCAGGAGATCAAGACTCTGTCATGACTAAAGGTGACTTGGGAAGGCAAATGGCACCACCCCAAATGTTCCCCTTTTCCTCATTCTTCCCCCACTTCCCATGACACCGCATGGTCTGGAAAGTGCCTTTGGTCAGTGGGGTCACCTGTCCTGGCTGTGTCCCCTCCCACCCTGCCAGGCACCCCAGCTCCCTCAGCAGCAGAGCTCACAAAAAGCAGAGAAGGCCTTGGCTCTGTGCAACAACAACAACAACAACAACATGCATTATCAACCCTGTGTTCAGCACAAATCCAAACACAGCCCCACACCAGCCACTGTGAAGAAAATTAACTCTACCCCAGCAGAAACCAGCATAAAGATATGCCACTAAAAATTTATTCTTATTGGGAAACAAAAAACTGCCAGGGTATTTGTTTTCTGCATGCCTTAGGTTTTAGGGGATGGTTTTTATACTGGAACTAAGGAGGAACTAAAAAGAAAGTGGGAAAATTACTTCAATTTAGATCAGTGGCTCTCAAGTCTTCTACATTGGATCAAATTATATAGCTCAGGTCCTAAGAAAGCGGAGGAAAAACATTTTCAAAAGCTTGTTAATTGCATGCTTTAAAAGTATTAAGAGTTATATTTTCACAAAAACCGCGTGACAGTTCTGATTTAGGAACAGTTTAGCACAGTCTGTTTCCAGACTGAACAGATCTTTGGAGATTGCTGATTTCTGAGGTTAAGACTTCACTACTGCATCAGAATACTGATGTAAGTGCTATTGTGTAAGGTGCTGTGTGAATCACTACCACTGCATCTTGCTTCTAACACCTGATTTCTCTCAAATACTTACAAAATGTGTCGTATAGGCCCAGTTTCTGCTGGTTTTTTCTGTCCAGGAATCTGTCAGTCCTCAGTCTAATCTGCAGCAGATTAGAAATACTCCTATGCCTGATTCGTGCAGCTCAGTATTTGTGGTAGTGACCCAGCTGGGAGGAGAAGTCAACAGGAAGGTGGTAACATCCTAAAGCATTCTTTCTAAATCTGTAGGAGTTCACCTGTCAACCCTTCAACTGAACAAGAAATCAGCCACATCACAGTCCAGACTGAGCCTTTGAGCAACCACAGCTCATTGACTCCATCAGGATTCCTGCAGGGTGAACTTGGCCCAGTTTCTCTTTGTTGTCACAGTGACTGAGGAAGGGCTCTGTCACACCTGGGCTGCAGCAAAAGCAGCGTGGGCAGAGGCTGAGTGAGTGACCCCACCTGCAGGGCTGCATCCAGCTCTGGGCTCCCAGCATGTCGGGGTTGGCTGTCACTTGTCTCTGCCCCAGCATGGAAAAGGTGGTTCTGGGCAGGCCGCGCTCTGAAGAAGGAGTCTGGACTCTTGCTTTTGGTCTTCAGTTGAGTTTATTGTTCCTTATCTACAAAGATTTTCTGTCTGTCCAGCCGAGGTCTGATCAGCAAGACAGCCAAGGGCACTCTCTCCCGCCCACGGGGCGGTTGTCTCTTTTATAGTAAAAACTACATATTAGATATTTACCTTCAATTTCCAATACTTTTCACCCTTGTTGGCAAGTGCACCTTCACCATGAACCAATCCACACATGCCAACATCATCCTGAACATGGATGCCAAGGAGAAGAAAGAAGAAGGACAGGGCATGCCCAAATCCCTCCATCTTGGGACTCCTGACCCCCACGTACAGAATTCCAAACCCTCTGTACAAGGTTCAAAACCCCCCTGTACAGTGCTCCAAAATTTTTCCCTTCACCCTGTGATTGCTACTACTATGCTACTTAAACTTTTGTGGCCTTTAGTTCTTTATATAAGGTTGGTAATTTGCTCCATGAGTTGAGATCAAATTTCCAGGTGTCTTTGGCTTCCTGCCAGGGTCTCCGAGCCCCTGCCAGGGCTTTGAGACATCCAGGGCATCCAGAGAGGTGTCCTGGGTTCCGACACCAGCACTGCAGGGACATGGCCCTGCTGGAGCCAGCCCAGGGAGAGGCCTCCAAGGCTGTCAGAGAGATGGAGAATCTCTCCTGTGAGGGAAGGCTGGGAGAACTGGGCTTGTTCAGTCTGGAGAAGAGAAGGCTTTGGGGGGATCTCCCTGCAGCCTGCCAGTGCCTGAAGGGAGACTGCAAGAAAGAAGGGGAAAGATTATCTACAGGACACAGGGAATGGCTTCAAACTGAAAAAGGGCAGGTTTTGATTGGACATTAGGAAGAAATTCCTTCCTATGAGGGTGGTGAGGCACTGGCACAGGTTGCCCAGAGAAGCTGGTGCTGCCCCATCCCTGGAAGTGCTCAGGGCCAGGCTGGATGGGGCACAGAACACTAGTGGAAGGTGTCACTGTCCTTGGCTGGGCTCTTGGATTACAGACCTTTAAAAGTCCCTTCCAACCCAGTCCATGCTATGATTCTATAATTCTATAGTCTGTATTATTTGAGCAATATGTTCTGATTCTTTTTTTCTTAGGAATAGGGTTTTGGGCTATCTGCTTTCTTCTCACAAATGTGAGACATTTGTTTCTCAATGACATGAATAAGGAACCCAGTATTACTAGTTTCAGTAGCAGAAGCAAACCCATTCATTGTGCACCTGCTGGTCCCCCGTGCCCAGGAGAGGGCAGCAGTAATAGAAAAACATCTTTCTAATATATTCAAGAATTGAAGAATATCCATGTAATGCTGATAAGCAATTTCCCCTCAAGATTCTTACCATTCTTTCTCATTTCCCCAGCAAGTAAACCCCTATCCTTGCTGGTAGTACATGGGATTCTTTAACTTTTAGATGTAGATGTCATCAAAAGAAGCAACCATCAAAAAGAAGGTCCCTAGGCCAAACATCACTCAAACCCTAAGTTCCAGAACTTATATCTATAAGAGTTAAAGAGAATCTCTTAGAAACCCATGGCCTTCCTAAAATGTCACCAGCTCCTCAGGGACACAATTTACAGACCTTTTATTAAATTTAAACTTGTGTGGTTTTGAACACTGTGAGTCTATTGATGACATCAATACACTCACATCAGATATCATGATTTAACAAAAAACTTCCCTTGCCGAGGCTGAGCTTCCTGCTGTGCACCCCTGCCTCCACAGCATTTAAAGAACTGTCTTTACTAGGGAATGCTTGCTTGCCTCTCAAAACAGAAAGCTGGGAGCAGGGGAATTTGATCTGCAGGCCAGATTCTCCTTCTGAGATCACTGGCACAGAGAACATTTCCCAGCAAGGATGTTTGGCTTGTGGGAGCAGTGGAGCCTCGTACAAGAAGCTGTTTGAAACTACCAATAAAAATCCCCAGCACCCTGGCAGTCTGGTTTCAAGAACCACCCAGGAAAATTTGGTCCTTTGAATTTACACTGAAGGAAGCCACTGCCACTGAACTCTTGGAAGTGTTGTCACAGTTGTTTTGGGTCAGTAAACTTAATTATTCAACATTTCAGGCCCCATGTGCAGACTCTGGGCAAAGAAAGAAGCATTGCAAAGGGCTGCTTCTCCTTGTTGCGTGTGTGATTTGGTGTGATAAATTCAAACTACACCTCCTCCCGCATAATCTTTTGTACTTTCGCTTTGTTTTTCTGGTTCTGAAACAGATATCTGGAAAAATCAATTGGAGGTACAGATGTAATGGTAAGATGAGGCAAGAAAAGTGCATGGCAGGCAAAAAATGACCTTTGTGATACTTCCACCTCAGCAGATCTGCCCTTGATTGCAAATATTCATGACTAATGGCATCATTTTCATTGTAATGGAGCACTTGTTGTTGAGATGCTGCAAATACATCAGATTTTCAAAAGCTTTTGTATTCAAATGTTTTGCCAGTTCTTGCTGAAACTCCTTGAGCTGCAATAGTTTTCTACTAAACTTGCCAAAGCAAACTTACAACCAAAATAATATGTGATAAAAATCCTAAATGAGGTAAAACACATTGACGGAAAAGATGTTTAAATGCACAAGTGTTCTTTACATAAATACTTCCACATAACATTTTTTTCCATGTCTGGATTCCTTTTCTGATGAAAACAGAAAGTGAGGGGACAAAATTCTTGTGGGACACTCATGCACTAGTGGATGATATCTCTTGACATGCGATATTCTTAGGAATACAGAAATTTCTAAATCAGGTTATATTCAAGATCCACCTTCTCTGTCTAGCACTTATTAGCATGTTCAAATAATTCTGAGAGATGAGTGAGGCAGGAACTTCTTTGTTCATGTTGGTTATTCTTGCATTTTAATTATTCAGGCAACCAATGTAGCTAAATAAATCTTAGTGTTGTAAAATACACCAGATTACCCAAAGAGCCTTTTTCAAACAGAGATACAACCTGCTCACTGTCCCCTGGAACAGAGGCTATTTCTATTCTATTCAATGTTTTGCTTAGCGTAAATAAATCCAAATACTGAAGAGCCTCTACCTACCTTACATAACTTTTTTCTTTCCCTGGTTACTGCATGACTTGTCTTTTGAAATGCCTGGTTCAGTTGTCTTTGTGCAGCTAAAACTTTATTATTTTCAATCAACCTCTATCCATACATCTTTAAACATGATATTTTCTTTCTTTTCCCCCTTGTTTTTAGTTTTCATTGGAAGCTGCTATGTAACTACTTCAGCCTAGAATCCTTTCAAAAAAACCAGAAATTGCTTCAGAGACACGGTGGAAACTGTGATCTGAGTTGTTTGCATGTCTTTCACATGGTTTTTCCCTTAGCTTCAAGAAGGATGAGCCCGGAAACTGCAGGTCAAACATTTTCAGTGTTCCTGTACAATCACAGCTTGGGCTGGACCAGTGCAAGATATTCACCTTGCCATAGTAATGCCTGGGCAAGCACTAGCAGGAAAGATCACTGCTGCTTGAAGGCTGGGAGATTCTGACTAAGGAAAAAATGTTTCACTACAAGGTAATTAAACAGGTTGCCCAGAGAGCTTCCAGGATTTTTTTCTTTGCATATTTTCAAGACCCAACTGAATAAAGCATGCTGGGTCTGAATTAATTGTTGACCCTGCTTTGGAGAGGCACTTGTGCTACAGGACATCTGAGTATTTAAGTGTTTCTGGAAACATGAGATAGCTGCAAGTCTCCTCTTTTAATGATGTTACATAGTCTGTGGTCTCTTCTGAATGCTGATAAATTTTAAATGCCCTTTGCATTTTTTCATGGTCTATCCTCAAAAAAAAAAAAAATAGAAATGTGAGATATTTCTGTGGAAATGCAAAATATTGACGTGATATCATCACTTAGTTAGTCTAATGCTATTTGCAATGCAGGCACAGGAGCTGAGCTAACACCTGTGTCTCACCATCACTGGAGGGCTAGGATGCAAGTAAATGCCTGTGACAAAGTATTTATCATACTTGTGCAGTGAGATAATACAGAGAAGGGTTTTATTACATGGAGGTGGGATTGGCACCAGAAATCACAGCTGTCAGTGTGAGACTCTCCAGAAATCCAAAAAATGACAATCATTCCAATCAGTGTTCATAGTTTTGCAAAGGGCTTTTACATCATGCTTCAAAAGAGCAGAGGTATAAACTAAGCAGAACAATATCTATTCATATTTCTTCAGAAATATGGTATGTTGTGAACCAGAATGTAGATTAGAAATAAAAATCCCAGAGAGAACCCCACCAGAGATGGATAAAATAGTGAAGGCTAATGGAAAGAAAGTATGTCTGGAGAGCACAAAACACTGACACACATAAAGTGAAAACCTAGCAACACTCAAGAAGCTTAAAAATCCAGCCAGCAAATTTTGTGTAAGTACTCTGTGAAGATCTACAGGGAAGACAAGATGGGGTTGCAGCCCTGGCAGAGTGGGAAATCTGTGCTCTTGCAGTGTCAGACCCCTTGTGCCTAAGCTGGTGCATGTTACCTAACAGAGCAGCAATGGACTGGCAGCCCCATGGCTGGAATGCCACTTCTCCCACCAAAGCAGGTCAGCTTTTGGTCTCCACACCTTTCCATGATGCCATGGAAAGGTATCTCCACTCACAGGAGTGATGCAGGAGCCCCTGGGAGAGATTTCCTATGATTGCAGGTAGATTTCAGCTTTGAGACTTGTGCACATAGCTTTTCCTGGCTGTTTGATGAGAGTTACCATGAGCAAGAGACCTGTTGTGGCATTAGTGACAACACAGCTGCAGGGCACCCTTTCCAGAAGGATCCTGTTCTCTAAGTATGTCCTCAACGTGATGAGGTCATATTTGAGCATGTGCACAGATCTGTCCACTCCAACGCACTGTCCTTACATTAATCAGGGTGCTGGGCAGCCCTCATTGCTCAGCCTGAGGAGGCAGGAACTGGACACACTTTTGGGAGCATTAAGGACTCATGGGATCTTCTCTTTGCAAGCACTTCCAACACACAGCTCCCCTGTAGAAGGCCCTAAGAGTTTTAGAGAGTTAGGATTTGATCCAAGAACAGCTTTTTCACTCAGCATATTCTAGGTCCAGTGGCTCCTTTAAGGACAGATTTCAGACTCCAGAATTAAATCTTCCTTTTAAGTAAATGATGCTTGCTAAATGCTATTGGTTTCCAGAGGAAAAACACTTCTCTGGCTTCTCAGGCAACCTTAAGTTCAAGGCCAGCCTTGCAAAGGTGCACCTTTCTGCTTGGATATTTGCTCCCTAATTCAACCATGTGCATCCAGCCTGGTGCATCAAAAATATGCCTTTTTGACCCTACCCAGCTGCACTTGAGAGCCAGAGTTGTACTCTGATATTTCAGACCTGCTGTTCTTTTTAAATGTTCTTTCACAAATATCTGCAACCAACGCCCAAATCCTCGGATGCTGAAAATGAGCATTTGCTCCCCTGAGTCGATGTCAACCTAACAGCTGCTCCAGCAAGGGCTGAGTGTAAACCAGAGCGATGCACTAATTTTAAAGTGGCGTGCAAAGAACCCAATGTGCAGAGTGAATGAGGATGTTTAGAGAACAGAGTTATGTAATTCATCTATTTTGGGGATCAGCCATCCCCCAAGTTCTGGAAAAGGTAACTGGGTTGGGCTATTTATAGAGTCTGCTCCTGCAGTTACAGCACAGAACAACATTCAGCTCAAGCCACCTCCTCGGTGCATGCCCCAGGTGAATTTATACATCACAAATGTTTACAGATCTCTCAGATACAAAGAGATTCAGGGGTCCAGGATGCACTCCCACCTCAACATCTGTTGGCACATCAATTAGCATGCCCTATTTCCTATCAGCTTCTGACCATGCCTTGGGTTTTCAGGTCATTTGTATTACAGACACACACAAAGATCCCTTTTAGGTTTCCTGGAAAGAGGAGAAGGAACACTAATCTTGGGAAAACGAATGCAGCAACTGCCTGAATTAGTCTGCTCTGTAATTTCACAAGGCTGCTAGGAAGCTGGCTTGGGATCCTTCCTTCACATGATTCTCTGTTTCTAAGGTGCATTTGTAGGATCACTGCAAGAGTATGAAGCCCATTGTTACTGCTACAGGATGATAATTGTGCAGAATTAATGAAAAACTACAATCTGTACTCAGAGCACTCAGTCTTGAACTCATACCAAATTGTACAAATTACAAGAAAAGAAGGAACAGTTTATAGAAGGATTGCATAGGCTTGGACTGCTTCTTATGGATTCTGCTTTTGGATATAAATGTTTGTGTACATATAGTAACTGTTATCTTTTCTCAAATGTTGAGAATGAGCTATTTGTTTCAGTAGTGGGCAGTGAGAAAAGGGCAGAGCAGACAATAGGAGGAAAGTTATCTGGGTAATGGTGAAAAGCCTGTTCCTGAGAAAGGTTTACCCAGAAAAAATTAATTTAAGGACTGTATTCTATAGGATTCACCATGTTAATAATGACTAGGAACCATGGAAAATGAAGTGATTGCTTGGGCAGAATTGGTTAATTCTTGCCCCCACTAGTCTACCCCACGAGACAGGGAGATCACAGTGAAATAAAAAGAATAACAGAAAATGAGGGCAGAAATACAGGGCTAGGTCCTCAATTACTCATCATTCTAGTTTGTCATTCATGCCCAGTGCAAGCTCTGCAAATTTTGATTTTTTACCTAGTCCAAACTGTAGAGATTAAAATGACAATGTGCAGTGCATGCAGGTGGTGGTCTAGGCCCTTTATAAAAAGCAGAGAAAATTAAGATGAAGAGCCTGAACAATGGAGACAACAACCTATGAATAGATTTCAGTGGAGGCTAAGCAAAGAAAAAACAGTTAAAGATGAAAAAATTTAAATTGAGATAGTCCGTATACATTACACATTCATATAAAATGCTGTACTTCTTGGTGACATAGATTGTCAGAATTACTATTAGATTTTCATGTTAGTACTGATATTTCAGGAGATGCTAGAAAAAAAAACAGTTTTGAGAAAGTTTCTGATCAACACAGGAAGACTGAAAAAAATATAATGAAAAGAATATGCATGGATTTAAAATGAAGAAAATTATTAGTTCAAGGATTTGATTTTGACAAATATTAATAGTCCAGCCAATAATTTAGTGAGAAGGCTGTATTAAATAAAGCAGGGAAAATACAGAAAATATGTTATCCCTCTAGCAAATAATATAAATATGTGTAGAAGTACATTAATAGATTATCATTATGAAACTTCAGGTCAACATATATATCTGTGTTTAATTTTTGATAAGTATTCACCTAGAAGCTTTAATTTCAAGATGTTTATTTCTGGGACAAGGTCCTTAATATATAACATAAAACATTTCACTTGCTGCAATTTATAGCTCAAATAATGAAAAGCTTTGCATTAAATACAAGATATTTTTCATTCTTAGTATCACCATTATTAGAGGGTCTGCATCTCCTTGCACGTTTACATAGCACAGTATTTTCTTTAAAACCCAAACAATGATTTATGATAGTTCTGTATGTTTATGAGTTTTTCAGCAGCCCGTGGACTAAGATTTTTTTCAGGATAGTCAGTGGATTGCAGGAAAGGTCTGAAATGCCATCCTCCTTTTGTGAATTGCACTCGTCATTCCCATGAGATTTCATCAGGCTCCAGACTGCTTGCTCGGGTGCTATCTGCTCATCTGCAGTGGCTGCAAAAAATAGGGGAATATGAACTTGAGCTATCTTTTCAGGAGAAAGGATAGAAAAATACATGGCTACCTGCATAAAACCTGCTGTCCTTCTGCGTTTCATCCTGAGTCTTCATGGTTCTTTTATGCAGAGCTGGCACAATCATTCTCACACTAGTTTTGGTAGGTCAAACCTGACACTTGCAGGTACCTGCTGTTCCTAATATTTAACTATTCAAACCTTTTTTAGCAGATGTCCTAAATGCTTTTTAAATGTTGACTTTATAGAATGTGCATGTAAGTGATTGTGTGTGCAGGGTTTTACTTAAGAAGAATTTTTACAGATTTTTACTTCCTGAATCCTGAAGTTTTGAGCAAAGTGCTTGAGACTGGCCAAGGAATGGGAGTGGATTTCAGACTCATCCCATTTCAATATTAGATGCATTTCCCTCTGGGATTACTTTACAAGAAGTGCTGTCCTTGTGTGGCTTGTCAGGGATGCCATGGTGGTTTCAGGGGTGACACGGAAGAACCTGAGCCCTCATTAGAGCTCCGAGTGCCCTGCGTGGTGCTGGAAGGGAGCTCAGGCCTGCACCAAGCACTCACAGCCAGCAAGGGCCCAGAGATATTCTGGCCTGTATATAGATGTGTGTGACTATGCATGTGCATAATCCAGTTTGGTATTATCCCTAAAATCCAATGATCCAACAGCAGCTTTGAGTACTGTACCAGCTTCCTGTCTACTGGAAAAGGTCATAAAGTACTGAATTGCCCATTATAGCACTGCATTCAGCAGAGCATTGACAGCAGGGTGTTTCAGTGTCATGAGGGCTAATAGTTATTGATTGCTGACTGTAAAATAACTTACCAGAACTCTAAAATCCAAATCAAAACCTGGACTTTCACTGACAGTTCCATAAATACTTATATATTTAGTGTACAATTCACTAATAGAACTTTAAAAATGTGCCAATACATACTTGTTGAAACTAACTATGGCTGTTCTTATTGATCAGGATGCACAACAGCATTTTTGTTACTGACCAGTGAAATATGTAGAGACTCAGGGGTAGCTCTCCTCCATGGCTTCCCTTGACAGCCATTTTAGCATTCCTCCAGGCTGCTCTGGGCTGCTTCACCAAGCTTCACATTCTTCTCATGAGAGAGAGATGAGGTAAGCAGGAGCCTCCATCTGCTCTTCAAAAGAGCCCTGTAATGCTGTGTGACATTCTAGGCAGCCATCCTGCAGGGTGGCATGCAGAGAGCGAGCACTCGTGCATTCCTGATCCCACCAGCAAAGCCTGCCATGCCCATCAGAGGTCAATAGGGAAATTCTGGGATAAACTGGACATGGCTGAGTTACACTGAGGGCAAAAGGAAGTGTCCATTCATTGCATGTGTTCCACTGAATTATTTAACTCCAGAAATAATCTGGGTCACAGTTATCATGACAGTGCTCAGTCCATCTCCCCAGGTAAGTGAACCTAAAGTCAGGTGATTTGGACTAGAATCTACCAGCTTCTGTTCTCCCTCTGATCTTTCTCTCAGTGATGTTGCAATTAATCCATCTTTGTCTCAATGTCCACAGCCTAGAAAAAAAAGCATTATCAGTATATACTTTCATCAGAAAGAAAACAGGGAGATTTGGGAATACTGTGATTCTCAAGTGAAGGATTTTATGTAACTGGAGAATAGACATACTGGTGAGCAATTATGTCCAAATGCACTTGGGAGTAGCTGCTGAGACCAAATTTTATGAAGAATGGACACAAACTAGAACTGTGACACGTCATCTTTTGAGAAATCCTTGTGCTGTTTTTTATCCAGTTGGAAGCTGTCATGGGCTTGAAGCTTCATCTGGCTGCGTGAACCCAAAACCCACCTGAAGATGCCCAACATTGCTTACATAAATTACCAGGCATGCTGCTGTGGTATTTGAAAAGCCACAAATCTTGTCAATCAAATGAAGTCCGAACGAGTTTACTGACTGTCACTTTGGCTCTTCATTGTGTCAAGGCAGAAACATTCCTTGGACACATTTAGAAAGTTGCCTCACCAATCATCCAGTGTGTCATCAATTACTTTGCTCTCCTGCTCAATGACCTACTAATATTCTTTAAGCCATAGCTGCAGTTAGAAAGCATTTTATCTGGAGCTACCCTCTGGAACAGGCAGTGTGGGAAAAGCCTGCTCTTGGAAATAGCACTGCAGGAATCTCTCTGCAGCATTGAAACCTTAAATCTAAAGAATGGAGAATTCTGTAGGAATATTAATACACCAGATTACATCATTAATTTTTGAAAATGTGCTTTAGTCACTGAACAGTAGAATTCTAGAAAGTTTTGTGTCCTTTAACCATATTCCACTGGTGTACCTCAGGATGGGTTTAATTTCAAGATGTGGTATACTATTTTCCCGTGACAAAATGAATAGGAAAAAAAAGTTTTAAAATAATTCAGGATTCTTGCAATATGGGCGTTGTTCACCTACCTGGCTGTAAAATCTGTCTCATTGCTTTCCCCTTGTTTTCAGCCCTGGAGTCTGATTACATCCAATGGCACAAACTGAACGTCAGTGGCACAGCAGCTGCAAACAAAGCAACACGGATTTCTTCATGCCCAATTGGTTCAGGTATCTGTACAATCTGTAAGGGAAGGTCAGGGAAGGGTAGGTTGCTGGCTGATCAAGAAAAACTCTTGTCGGAGGAAAAGACTGTGGTCAGCTCTTCCCTCCCACACTGCAGTTCCAGCGCCTTTGGGTTTTCAGGCCTCTCCCTCATCCCAGAAGTGTCATACCCCTGCCTGGTGTCTGTAATGCCTCCTGGCATGGAGAAGCCTTTCCTGTAATAAACTTTTGAGAATGTATTATTATATTGCCTCATGTCCATAGAGCATTCTGTGAGTTTATGTGAAGGTAGAACACCCTACTCAAGCTTAGATCTAGCCTGAGAAAGTTTGCTGTTGTGCATGAAGAAATAGTCACACATGTGAACTAAAATCTTTGAAATATTTTTGTATTTCTGCCTAAAAAGGTGCCCATGCTCCCTTTGTCATCTTCCAAAGGAGAAGAAATGTCAGTATTGATACTGCAACATCTACACCAAGAGTTTGCAGCCAGTTTCTGAATCAGTTGCCTTTGTCTGGTGGGTACCTGGAACATTTATTGGTTTATATTCCCCTGGCTGCTCTGTTCACTTGTACCCACTGATCCCTGCACTCACAGGCTCATTCTTAGCCTGCTGCATTCAGAATATGGACACTCAGAATCCACTGTGTTTTCCCTCTTCTTATTCCAAAAGGAGCAAAAATTGTCTTGCATAGGTCAGGTCTTATTTCTAGGCACAAAGAATTCCTAAGAACCTGCAGGTTCTTTCATCCATACTTTGCCTTTGTATTTATGCGCACAGTTCTATACCTACAAAATATCATGAAATACCTTTCAGTTGAATAGATAATATTTAATTTTGCTATCTGTTGTTTCTTTTTTATGGCAGTGTCTATGAATTTGGGTAGTCTCTTGAATTTTAAGTCTCTTACTGAACAGCAGTTCAGCAGTTGTTAGCCCTGGTTTCCTGGGATCAGTTCAGTAGTGCCCAAAAGAGATCTGAATTTTTAAAAGGATTATTAAGACAGGGAAAAATTTTAATCTGAACACGAATCATCCTCTGACTGAAACATTTAAAGAGCTCAATACCATTTTCATCCCCTCATTAAACACTGGATACACTGTGTCCAAACAAAAGTGCAAACAATTACAGTATCTGGTAAAAAACCTGCATTCACTTGGTCATTATCTGTCATTCCCACATTTGGCATGCCAAGTTTAGCAAACAGGGATGACACTGGATAACTTATTAGCAGCTGTATTTTCAAATACCATAATTTCTGGATATGAGGGAGAATAATCAAAATCCAAATCAAGTAAGTTATTTTTCCTGCATATGCCCATTTTGAGCTGCCATGAAAAATTTCTTTAATTATAATCAGAAGATCTATTTTTTTACAAATAATGGGTACATACTGAATATTTTTATTTTTGTGAATTCACTCTCCTGAAATAAACTGCATCTTTTTCAAGGTATCAAGTTAAGCCATCTTTGTTTGAAATTTTAGGTACAACCCATCCCTACCTTTGAATAAAAATGACACAATTTTTTAGCACTTGTCCTTTACTTCAGCCTTTGCTGTCACATGCTAAAGGTTCCATATGAACGCCAGGCGTCTGTTAAAAAATTACCTTGAGATTTTCATTAAAGGTTTTGCCTATGTTACAGTAAAATCTAAAAAAGAGAGTTTTCCATTACCAACTGTGTGGAGACTTTAAAATCCATACCTGTTATGCCATTCCACTGTACATTTTTAGTCACATTATGCCTAAGAGTATCCTTTAGTAATATTTTAGTCATGTTTTAGCCTTTAGATTAATATTCTGGTGTTTCCAGGAGATCCAAGTCTCCTAATAAAGCATATTCCCATGAACCCCTGTATGCTGCAATTGAAGGAAGGATATTGCCAGCTGACAATATAATGCTGGAAGCTGTTTTTACTCTGTTTTCCTGGACTTGTTCAAGTGAATTGCTTCATTAATTCTCACTTTACTCACTAATCTATAGACTGAGGGAGCCATGAGATCTCTAGAGCTTTTTGGAGTTTCTGGTTCTTCCCTCCCCTTCCCCATGTAATTTTACAACTCTTTATGAGATACAACAAGGCCATAACATAAGCAAAAAGCATTCATGGTAAAAGCAATAATATCTTACAAATTTGGGTTACAACATGCAAATGAAAACTGTTTTTTGTTTGTGGATGCTTGCTTGGGTTTTTTGGGGAGAAATACACTGGAAGTCAGAAGAAGCATCTAACACAGGAAAAAATATCTTGCAGCAGAAATAATCTTTCTTCATGCATATGGGAAATACTGCTGATTTCACATTTTAGAAAGCAGGCAGAATTCCATATTTCTTTCCCAAAATTTATAAAGTCCTAATTTTTATCTCAGCTGTTTCAAATGCCTTTATTCCACTTGGCACATTTGGGATATTCAGGGCTATTCACAGATACAGGTCAAACAGAGCAGTGAGGGTCTAACACCATTTCAACAATTTTCAGTGGCACTGGCTTCTCATTAAAAACTTGATCCCCTATCATTCTTGGGGCTTCTGCTCCTTACTAGCAAATATAAGTAAATTTATAAATAAAGTAAATTTATATCTGACCTGGAGTGACTATTCTTATTTCCCATTAGTATTATAAGTATTATTTTTTCAGTATTTTGTAAAAATATTTAGTTGTAATCTCTCACTTGTGGATCACTTACTGTCTCATTTAAGTTTTACCTGCCTGCATTTAGTAATTAATAACTCAAATATTTCTTTGCAAATCCTTCCAACAGCTTCAGAGCTCACATTGTCTTGGGCACAATTCTGAATTTAAAATTAAAGCTTCCTCCCAGTTTCCCAGGACTGCCTTTCTGTTGAGGCCTCTTTACCCTGTAAATGAAATGTCAAATCAACGAAAGCATCTGAGGGTGGGTACATGAGGGTCAGGAGGGTGTGTGTGACAGTGACATCAACTGAGACAATAAAAGGGCTTCCAAGTTACTTAGAAGCTCTATTTTAAAGTTACTTTTAGGGGGTCCACTAAACCAATTCAGTGGTCTTTAAATATACTTGACATCAAGAGACAGTCATCTGCTGACATACCCAAGCCAGAAATCTCTTTAACTTTCTATCTGGTAAGTATACTTTTCTTTTTTCCAAGTTCTCTGGAAGACTTATTAAATTTTTTTATTGTTGATTGTTTACCCATTTTTGTGTTGGTTTCTTTTCAGACTATCTTATAAAATAAGTGAATGTTAGTAAGATCAAACTGTTTTGTTATCTGAACTAAATTTGTGAAATGGAAAAGTCAGAGACAGTGAACAAGAAATATCTTGAAGTGAATTCAAGTCCTGAATTTATAATCCTGGGGTAGATGGACTGCCAGGACCTCATTGATACTGTCATGTAAGAGATGATGTTATAAATGCTTTTCTGAGCTAGAGCAAAGCTGCAGAAACTATTGCAAAAAATAAAAAGGCATTGTGGAGTTTTATATCTCTTCAGTTTCAGTTACGCTGTATCAAATTTCTTAGGTGGTAACAAAAATATGCCTTTTCTGCCTGCCAGTACTGAAAATCCAGACTAGAACATGTAATGGAACCAGGTTGTTTTTACCTGTTGTAGCATCATCAGCGGTAAATATTTTTTAAATATATTCCAAATGGCAGTTCTGATGATGATGTAAATATCAGAGGGGAATTCATACAGGAAATGTGGGATTATCCCTGATGAAATGAGGGGCTTAATTTTGATTTTTCTTCTGTAACTCAACAGGAACTTGGGTAATTCAGCAGAGTTATGCCTCTATGAAAAATTGTCAGGGAAAGTGTCAGCCTCCCCATTCTAAAAAATATGCAAAAGAGAGAAATAGAGAAAGTTTTATTCTATAACATTTTTTTCATTTGAATAGCTATACACAAGTATTTCACTGGACTTGAAGGCTACAAAGTCATGATGATGATGATGATGATGATGATGATGATGATGATGATGATGATGATGATGATGATGATGATGTAGGGCAGCTAAATGACCAAAATTCATGAAGTTGCCCAGGAAGTAACAATAAGTTGCTCACAAAATAAGTCTTAGAAATAAATCCTTCATTTGCATTTCTTGCTGTAACCCATTTCACAAAAAAGATTTTTCAAAAACTCTTGTCTGATGTTTCTCAACTTTTTTTTTCTAATTTAAATTAGTTTGGAACAAACAGAAATATCTTGAATTACAGACTTTATGTGTATTCATTTCTACCTTTGCAGACAGAATGACTTCTATAAGAAATCTGGCCCAGGCTGCAATCATTTTATGTGCCATGTGCTTTTTTACAACCTCTGATGGAAGACCAATGGTGTAAGTACATTATCTCACGCTGGCTGGCTTTTGCTGCTCCTGAGAACCTGGTGCTTTGCCTGTGCATGTGTGTGTGAGTTCTGTCCCTGCTTTTGACCCCCTTGGCCAAGCTGGCAACTCTCTGTCCTCTAGGAACAGCTCTAGAGATCTCAGACACTCTGAGTGTATATACATTTTTTGAAAATAGGCAGCTGAGTAGAGGGATAAAAATCATGTAAGTCTTCTCTCATTATTCAGATTGGATAAGCTCCATGTCTTGGGGGTCTACACAGGTGAACATCTTTTGTACTGTAAGAATGTAGCTGTAACTCACACTTAGACATTAACCTCTGCCAGAATGTTACTGAACATCTGAAACACAAATCCACAGGGAATCATGCTTCCTTAGCTCTAGTGAACACAGAAAACTACCACTAAATAAATGCCATAGTTTCATTGATCCCTTACCTAATATTATAAAGCCCTAAGCTCCTCTAAAATGGCTGAACTAAATTATAGGAAAAATATTGTCAAAAAACTGACTTTCCACTTGTGATGCCTTCTCACTGACATATCCATTACCAATAACAAGGCACCTTCCACTCTCTCTCCAGCACCAAAGTGGTATCAGGGACAGCCAAAGGTGGTACAGAGACTCCATCATCAGAAGGCATGAAAAGACACTTTATTATTAGAAATCCACAGCTCTTATAGAAACAGTGGTGGACCTAAGGCCTGACTGGCCTTTAGGAATCTTCTCTCACATTATTGGTGAAGTATGAATAGCACACTCTGGAGAACCATAAACAACAATTACAGAAAGAGAGACAATAATTGTTTGAATTCTTTTGTCTAAGTTTCCCACAGCTTCTACACAGCTTTCCAGTATTTTCCTGGGAGAACCATGTCTCTCTCTGTTCAGAGCTCATGTATTTACTCCATGCCTCTCTTCTCCAGATGTCATTCTGTGCCTTACAGATCAGCCAGGCAGCTCCTACAGCTACATGTTGTGATTCCTTACAAAAGTTCCCAAAGCTGGGCCTTGGAGCCAAGTTCTGCAACCCAAGCAGGGCTCCCGTGGGCCGGTGTCTTTGCTTTTCTTTGCTGCAGGAGGAGGTCTGTGAGCGAGATGCAGCTGATGCACAACCTGGGCGAGCACCGGCACACGGTGGAGAGGCAGGACTGGCTGCAGATGAAGCTGCAGGACGTGCACAGTGCCCTGGAGGACGCGCGCACCCAGAGGCCTCGCAGCAAGGACGACGTCGTGCTGGGCCGCAGGCTGCTCCCGGAGCACCTGCGCGCAGCGGCGCAGAAGAAATCCATGGATCTGGACAAGGCTTACATGGATGTCCTCTTCAAAACCAAGCCGTAGTGAGCAGCCAGAGCGCTGTGTCTGTCCACGTGAGCACGTGTCTGTGTAGCATTGATCAAGTAGGGCATTTCATTCATGTTTATCCCAGCTGCACTAAGGATTAAAGGCTCTGTTCAAGGCTGCAGCCCCGCTGAGTGAGACATTTCACAACCAAATAATAAATGTATTTACAGTCTACCCAGGACCACTGCTGGGTACGTTTTGGCTGATGTATTTCATAAATTGCCAGCATAAAAGGAAAAATAAATGCAAATCAGTAAGAAAGCTGGAAAACCATTTAAGGCCAGTTCTACCACTCTTACACGGGCAGTATTTGTGTGTCATCACCAGGCCTGCTTGTACTGTTAACCAGGAAGGAATAAATGCAAGGGAGCCTGTCTCCAGAAAAGGGCCTAGGGTTAAACTTTGTTTAACTTTGTACTAATGGAAATACATAAATTAAACCTACATCTATTTTCAGAAGAAGGCCTAAAATCAGATGAACATTAATTACATAGCAAAATCTGCATGATAATAATTTAGGATTAAAGACTGCAGACAGAAAAGAAATAGGATAGGAAGGCAAAGCTTAATATTAAAGTACAAAGGGATAAAATTAAAACAAATTCTGAAAGAATTTTGCAAAATACAGAAATGAAGGGAAGGTTTGATTACCTTCCCCTCCTCCAAAAGATGAAACCCTCTAATTAACTGCAGAAACAGTGGGAGCAGATTTGGTAGCACATATGTAAGCACAGCCCTAACTATAGAACTGGGAAATGATTCTACACCAAACAATTACAATTGAAACAAAAATCTTGTGATATATACTTTTTGTCCCTCGTTTTCTCTAGAAACTGTCTCTGAACTTCTATATGTTGTGTTAGGCCTCATGTGTAATTTTTTTGTGAGACCAGTGGCTCTCATGAATAAAATTACTCATTTCCCTAACCAATTTACTATAGAATTGGGATCTCAGTTTCCCAGACACCCAGAAGGAGAGCCATTAACATGCAGAAATCAAGCTGGGAGAGGAACCATTAGCTGGAATGCATTCAAACCCCAAGCAGGACTCAGAAAGAATTGCATAGGGAAAAATCAATTACGGCAATGACTTTAAAAAGCAGCAAACACAAAATGACTTTGCATGGTGTACGCACACGTGTGCTTGGGAGCCCCTGTCATTTCTGATGAATGAGAAGGCTTTCCCAGCAGGAGCACTGGGCACTGGTGGGTGCCTCCACACTGTCACTGGCAGTGCCCAATTGCTGCTCTGAGCCCAAGTGGCTGTTCCCAGGCTGGCTCTTATTTGCTTGTTTGATGTCTGGCACACCCTCACAAACCCCCCCTAACCCCCCACAAATACAGATGCAGCCTGCTGAGGGCTAGAGACGTGTCTGTGAGCAGAGACCTGCAGCTCCTCCTCTGGGCCACCCTTGCAGCCATGCAAAGGCCCCGATGCTGGGAGCAGATGGCACAAGGGCTCTGTGCCAACTGTCTGGTTGGAGGAGCGAGGCCTTAAGGTGCACTTTCTATTTATTCTTTAATCAGGCATCTGTGCTAACTTCAAGAATTAAAATTGCATTTTTTGTACCTATGTCTCACTTATATATTACCAAATAAAGTGGACCAAAAGCTCTTGGACATTATTTCAAAGCATAAAAACTGACTGGCCTGTGACTGTTTGGATATAATTTAGCATTTGGGTTAAGACTATTAAGTAATTTAATTTTATGACAGCAAAATAAGCACAAAAGTAATGATGAGAGTAATTTTTATTTTCCCTTCCATTCTTCCTGCATACAAAATCACAATGGTGGTTAAACAAAAAGTGTTTGCCTAGCACAAATCCATTTATATCCCCTTGCAATAATGACACATTCAAAAACTATTATCTTCAAGTGCCAAAATCATAACCGGTTTCATTTGGATCTAAACAAAAAAATTCTATTCTGCAAACAACAATTCCTCCCAATCTTCAGCTATCCAACAGATGAATGATGATTAGAGAAATACCTAAACTTTCTGTACACTTACAGCATTACTTGGAGGAGTTTGGAGGAGGTGCTTTAGTCCCAACCCAGGTTTCTGGTGTCAACTTGAAGGTGCTGCTCTGGACTAGAGACAAAAGAGTGGCAGATTAGTGCTAGGTAATGGCCATTAGAAATAAAATGTAATATTTATATAACTACTTACTAATTATCTACAGAGTAGATTTGTTATGGCTTTTCAGCTTAAACCTCTGATCATCATAGCAGCAAAAGGTTCTGTGTGGGGCAGAGGATGTTATCAAAAACATTTTCATACCAAAAAATGTAAAGATTCATCTTCACCTGGGCAAATGTGCAATTTTGGTCATCTCTCTTTCATAGATTGAGAGGACCAGAAAGAGGATGGTGAGAAATTATATGGCCACTGAAACCCTTATATATGATAATAAATCTCATCATAATAAACTGTAACAGCAGCAGTCAGAAAAGAAATAAAAAAGGCATGGTAAAGGTATATCAAATAACCAGTCCAGATGTGGCCTCACCAGCGGGGAAGGATCACCTTGCTTTGTAATCTGACAAAGGGCTTTTTTGGCCTATCCTGTGCAGATGCACACTGACTGTACACACCTGTTTTTATGGAATTCTCAGTGAAAATCAATTGTGTCTCTCACTGGTGACTCATTGAAAAAAAACACCAATATCAATATTGATCCTCAGGAGAAGCTAAACAGCAGCACATGGGAAAAAAAACAAAACAAAACAAAACCAAACAAACAAAAAAAACCACCAAAAAACAAAAACAAAAACACAACAAGCTCATGAAAATTTAGCAAAGCCAAAATCACAAGAAGTCAGATAGAAACAAGACAGACATCTGACTCCTTGTCTTGTTTGCACATTCTGACAGCTTTTGTGCCAGCTGCTTGCCCCTCATTGTTCTGCTGCTGGCTTTCTAGAACTGGGTGGTTTGTCTCTTTGGCCATTGTCAAAGGACAGAAAAGAGAATTCATGCAACAGATTCGTGGATTGCTGTCTGTTGTAGCAAAGCTGCCATCCTTTATGGGGTATTTGGATATGGCACAAGTCCTTGCTCTCTTGTCCCCTCTTCCCCTCCTGTCCCCAATGTGCATAAGGATTTCTAAAGTCCTTGTCCCTAGTATGGAAGTCAAACCTGCTTGTATTTAATGATGATGCACCATCATAATTAAATATTTTAGAAAAAAGGCAAATGTTTTCTTTAGATGTCAATCTTCCTGGGGCTCAGTATTGAGTATTGCTCAGTACTGGGTTATTCTCTGTGCCATGAGGAGTGGGAAGGGTTTAGTGACACTCCAGTACATTGAGGGTGCCCAAACTGCAGGACAGAATAGTTCTGCTGCGGTTTTACGGAATGACAGCCACGTCCACCAACTGCATTCCTAAACAGACTGCAGGTTACACAGACTCCGTATTTCCTCTAGGGCGGTACAAACACAGAGATGTAATTTAAATCAGGAATCAGTTTTAGGATGAAAGTTGAGCTATCAGAGACACCAGCTCTCCTAAGGCAGCTGGCCCGCCGTCATCCCCTCAGCGCTGCTCGCCGGGGCAGATGGCGCTCCACAGACGAGATCCCGGCTTTTCAGGGGAAGCCAGGTCTGCCAGGGAGATCCCAGCCCCTGATCCCGGCTCCACAGGGGGAGCCCGGCTCCTCAGAGGAAATCCCGACTGCCCGGAGGAGATCCCGACTCCTCACAGGAGATCCCGGCTCCTCCGGAGGAATAATCCCGGCTCCTCAGGAGGAATAATCCCGGCTCCTCAGGAGGAATCACTGGTCTTCCTCGGAGGAATCCCGGCTCCTCAGGAGGAATCCCGGCTCCTCAGGAGGAATCCCTGGTCTTCCTCGGAGATCCCGGCTCCTCAGGAGGATCCCCGGCTCCCCGGAGGCGATCCCGGCTGCCCGCCCCGCCGCTCCCCACGGCCGTCGGGCGGCGCTCGCTCTCCAGCACCGCTCCGGCTGCTCAGAGCGGCCGCCCCCGAGGGCTGCGCGGGGGACGTATTTTGTTTCTGCGTGACTTGTTGCGATTTCGGTGCTGTTAATTCGTTTCACTCGCCGCGGTATTTTCCCGCTGGCTTTTTATCCGCGGGTCTCCCGCCCCTCTCCCCTCCCCGGCCCCTCAGGGAGCACCCGGCCGCTCCCTGGCAACGGCGTCCCGCGCGCGCCCCGCCCCGCCCCGCGGGTCTCGCGAGATGCGGGCGCTGCGGCCGCCTCCTCGGCGGCGCGGGGGCGGCTCTCGCGAGAGGCGGCGGCGGTGCCGGGCCTGGCGGAGCGGCGGCGGGAGGGAGGCAGGCAGGGAGGGAGGCAGGGAGGGAGGGAGGGAGGCGGCCGCGCCGGAGCCGGAGAGCGCGGGCGGGCGGCGGCCCTTGGCACCCTGCACCCCGCACCCCGCGGCTCCCGGCGCCGCTTCCCCTGCCGCGGAGCCTCTGGGATCGGAAGGGAGCGGCGGAGATCCCGCAGCGCGGAGCGCCCAGGTGGGTTGGGGGTGTCGCTGAGGGCCCCGCAGGCGGCTCCGTGTCGGGGGCAGGCTGGGCACGGCTGGCGTTCCCGGTGCTCGCCTGGCGGTGTTCATTGGTGGCCCCTGCAGTCGCTGCGAGGCCTGTGCAGAGGCAGTGCTGCTGTCTGACAGCCGTCGTGTCATTTGTGAGCACTCATTTACCCTCTCAGACGATTTCATAATGAGTCCAGTTTTGGACTCATCTTTGTTGGGTTTTTTTTTCTGTGTTACCATATTTTATTTGTAGAAAATATCAGCTCTTTCTATGATAAATCTGTCAGGGTACAATTACTTGTTGCAGCTGCCTGTTATTAGTTTTTTTCTTTGTGTTCACTTTTGTCTGTAGCTACCGTGTCTGCGTCTTTTTCCTCTTTATCTCTGGTCCCGTTCAGTGTGTCACTTCAGAACCCTTTTCTTTCAGAGTTTGGATCGAGCTCATCATAGACCTCTCCCAGGTTTGTTCCTCTCACTTGTCTGGCTTCTTTGTCCAAAGGAGTGGTTGAGCCTTGTGTCTTTTTGTTCTTTATTGTTGGCTGCCTCTTACAAATTCGAATACATGCTTAAAATCTGACTTCTCAGTAGCCTTTTGACTGTTGACACTGTTCTCCTTACTTCTGTTTTCCCATATTCTTCATGGATCACCTTCAGTGATTAATTTAAAGAGTACTTAGCTCTGTTGTTGCTTCAGCTTTGTTGATCCTCTCCCTGAAAAATACTTTCTTTTCCTCCCAGGTTTGCCAGAGAAACCCAGTGTCTCAGAGAAACAATTCAAATTATCAATCTCACTGTTCAGAGTTCATAACCTGGTGGTGCACACTTGTTATCTTTTTTTCTGAGCTGAAGCACGTGTCTCTGCATCATCTGGTGCTGGATACCTGGAATTTCTATAGCTTGAACACAAGTACAGTCAAAAGGAACTGGATGATTTTTTTTTCCTTTTTTTTTAATCCCTTGCCCTGTAGTTAGGGAAGACTGTTGCACTGTGTTTGGCAGGTCTGTCAGTGTGTCTTGGACTGAGTCTCTTGCAGAACATCAGAGATTTTACTTTCTTTTCCTATTAAGACCCAGATTGCCACAAGTCTTTGAGTATTACCCCTGGATTTGTACCATTTCTGTCTCCAGACCTCATCTCGCATCCTGCCTGTGCTTGTTGTTGCCCTCTGTGCAGATGGTGCTGTGTGAGGCTGCTCTGGGAAGTGTTCTCAGCACGTTTGTGTGTGTGTGTGTTAATGCCAGGGAACCCGGGGGTTCAGAAAGACAACAAGCTAAAGCAGCTTTCACATCCCACATTAAATTCCTGCTTAAAGCCCACTTGTCCTTTTAGGCACAATTGCATTTGAAAATGGTGAACAGCTGATGTGTGGATGACATTGTGTGTTAAATTAGTAACAGATGTCATCACTGTTGGGTTTTCTGTCACTTTGTTATAAACTGTGTGTTTTTGCAGCTTGTGTGCTTCAGGCTGGGGCTGCTTTGTCCTGTATTCACAGACAAAAATCAGAACCTCATTCTGTGCCAGTTCCTTTCAGCACAGCTTTCCTGCTAGAGGAATCAGTGAAAGTATGTATCTCTTTCAAATATGTCTAAAAGCTAATTTAGACTTCATTTCAGCTGTGAAAACCGCGTGTGTGAATTTCCTTGCTGGGATGTGTTGTCACTGCTGGGTGCAGACCCTGCTTGTTCCTCCAGGAGATGTGGTCGCTGCTCTGGTGCCTGCATCTCGTCCTGGTGCCAGGAGTGGTGGAGCCCTGCCTCTCTCTGTGTGCTGGAGGGCCACCAGTGGCAGTGGCAGTGGCAGGGAGTTGGGTTCTGCTCCTTTTCCTGCCCCGAGAGCCACGATTCTGCTTTTGGAGGGAGAAGCTGCTCCGTTCACTGGGCGTTCCACAGGTGGAGCTGGGCAGGTTTCACACAGAGCCCCAGTGCAGAGGGGAGCTGGGAGTCTTCTGCCTCTTGCTTTTTAGGCTTCTGATGTCAAATAGCTGTTCTGTCATCGTGTTCCCTTTAGGAATTAAAAAGTTAAAGCTTGCAGGCTAGTCACTGCATATCTGTTGTTTATGCTGCTGTAGATAGGAATACCACCAGCTCCCTGTGGCTGCTCAGGTGTTTTTTTTTCCTTTTTTTCCTCATTAAGAGGAGCTTCAGTCCTGCCCTGCTATGTTAATGTTGAGCCTGTATTGCAAAGGATGTCTCTGAGCTGTGCTTTAATCAGTGTCAGTTTGATAACATTTCAGTGATGATGATTTATAAAGCTATTTCATGTGGCTGGATTGTGACTGATGTCTGCACTAGTTTGCAAGAAACTCACTTGACAGGTATGGATTTCCATGGTATGTGGTGTTTGCATTATGAGCATGTGTCCTTTGAACTGTATTTCTTAATTAGGATGTAATGTCACCATGCTTGCATTCCCAGTAAATCTGACTTGGAAGTTCCTTTTTCTTGCTGCTGCTTTTGTGCTTTGATGAGTAGAGGCAGTGAACAGCAGACTGTCACCCCTTACAGAAAGTCTAAATATTTAATCTGAGCCTTGAAGTTTCTTTGTCACAACTAATGCCAGGTTTTGTCCTTGCTGGTGACTTGTGTGTTGGAGCTTCCTGATTATCCTGGGTCACCTTTCCAGTGCACTCTGCTGAGGGAGCAGGTTAGAGCAGAGGAACTTCTGAAACCTGTCCTGCTTTTGGAAATGCTCCTGACCAAAGCTCAGAGCTGAGAAGATGCATGAAGTATTACACGTTAGTTATTTGAATGTTGTCCTCAGTACTGACAGCAGGAGCCGTCAGATCTTTGTTCTACCTGATGAACTGGTGGCCAGAAGACATCTTGGCTCTCTGCCTCAAAATTGCAGGGTATTGTAATCATCATTTTTAGTAAGACTCCAGATTTTTTCAGCCTACAGGTATTCTCAGCAGTTACAGAGTGACTGGCTGGCTGGAAATGCATTGGTGTTGGTTTTGATTAGTTTTACTTCTTCGCTGAAAGATTTCCAGAGAGCATTTTCTCCCCCCTGCTGGTCTGCAGTGCCTTGAAAAATGCAAGTCCTGCATCTCACAGAAGTGCATGTCCACTTCTGTCCAGCACCTGATGTCTGAATCTTCCCTGATCTGCTCAGCAACTTTTGTGCATTCTGTTTGGTCATGGCACAGAACTGAATATGCTTTAAGTATTATTAAAAATAATCTGGCCAACATTTATCACAAATTGGTGTATGATACATCCTTTCATGAGCTCCTTAAGTAGTGCTGTAAACACATTAATTACTGTATTTTGCAATGTCTGGGGTGGCTCTACCACATACACTTTTAACTTGTCAAACCTACTGGGTCTTTACAATTCCCATGTATTTCAGTAGCCTGCAACTTTCATAAATTAGTGATGATTCTGGCTTCAAGTTGATGTTATCAAATCTGAAGTGTTCTAGCTGTCTGTGCTGAAAGCTTTGAAAATTAAAGTCTGCTTCCTGATTCCCTATTATTCCCTGTGATGATTCTCTGGAGTATTTGCTTTCTGCAGAAGGGTATGAAATCATTCTGTACACCTGGAGAATTACTAATTAGCTGATCAGAATGTCAACCACTTTGGCCAGTATGTCAGTGTTGTGTGATCTGCTGAGGGTATTTGGATTTGATTCTCTATTTCATGTGCTCCCAGAGCCTTTTCCCCTTCACCAGCATTTCAGATGTGGTTCCTTGTTTTCATGGAAGGTTTAAAATAGTATTTGGGGCCAGGTACTCTTGCAGGGATTGTGTTGTTTTTGTTTTTTTTTCTTGCACACAAAGAATGTTCCTCAAAACATGCTTTGTTTATTGCCTGCCTTGTGAATCCATGCAAAAAAAAATCCCAAAAAACAATCCACAGCTGAAACGTTATTTTCTGCTGCAGGAAAAAGTGGGTTTGCAGAAGTGTTTAAAAATTAATCAGGATGACTGGTTAGTTACTTCAGAGTTTATGCAGCATTTTCTAATTGAAAAAAGAAACTCTTTTCAACAGAGCAAAACAGAAGAGTTCTTTGTTTATAGTCTTTAGTCTAAAGGTTTGGTAAAACTTACAATTGAGACGTACATTTATTTATACTCTGCACAAAAGCACTATCAGCAGTGGTCAAGGAGAAAAAATTGGCTGTGTTACAGCAAATTGTTTTTTAGAGTAGTGTTAATTGTTGAGGTCCCTGGAGTGGAGGATGGAGGGAAGAGTGTTCATAGTGTGACATGCTTGGAACTAAACAGGCAGTTTCAGGAGATGCAGCTTTGGACACTTGGGATTGCTTCCCTTCTTCTCATTCGTGTGCCCTGGTGCTGAGTTGGGTGCCAGCCTGGCACTTCCTCAGTGACACTGCTGGGTTCCCTGTGAGCTGGGAGAAGGGAATGCTGGTTTTCATGGGAAGCAGTTCCATTTGGTTGTTTCTGGCCTTCTGTGGCATCTCTTGTTTGTGAGGGCTTCAGCGTGGAGCTGCAGGGCAAAGCACACGGGGGAGCTGATCCTGCTCTGAACAGGCTTTTCCTACAAGTGCGTGTGGACCTGCTTCTTCCTGTTGAATTCTCATTATAACAAAGATGGGGAGGAGGCAGAGAGTGTGAGACAATTTAAGGAAGTAGCTTTAAATTGGTCTGTCAGCTGCAGTTCTCATAAAAACAGCTGCTTTTGCACATCTTTGGAGTGCAAAAGCTAAATTCAGATATTGGCCTCTATGCAAGGAATCAGAACTGGGTGCTGGGTGCCTCTTTATCCTAGGGCACCTGCTTTGGTGTGTACCTGAGAAGGTGAGGTGGCTGTCTCTTAGATAGTCTTAAAGGGAAGAAAGGGTTTATGGAAAGAAGCAAAAGCTTGTAAAGAAGTGTGTGGAGTTGCTGTGGTGCTTTGGCAAAGCCTGGAGTGGAAGCAGGGCTGGGTGGTGGCACGGTGGGAGCTGTGGTGTCCCTGGCCACTTCTGCTCCTGGCTCTGTGTCCGCAGGCTGCTGTTGCCATGGGCAGCAGGGCTCCTGGTGGAGAGGAGATGCTCAATCCAATGAACAGTTTGTTTCAGCCCAGGATACAAAGTGTCTTTATTCCTGTACGGCTCCTGTGCCTGGTAGGGCACCTCAGCTGGGAAGGACTGCTCCTGGCCTTAGAAACCAGCCTTCCTTCCCCTGGTCTGCTTAATAATACTCTTTCTGTTCTGACACAGGTTGTAGGTTTCTCCTTGTTTCTCCTGATAAATGTGTGCAGATCCTACAACCTTCTCTGTGTAATATTCTCACACATTGACTGTGCTTTGCTAACCTTTTCCTTCCAGGTAAAACAATGAAATGCTTATCAGGTGGTTTTAATGAGAAAGCTGAGTATTTCCTGTAATTTTAAATAAAATGGTTTTTTCCTTTTCCTGACTCTATATGGACACCTGACCATAGGAGTCTTCCAATTAAAGTGCATTTAATTATAGAAACTGTAACAGGAAAAAGACCCAACCCTGTGGTGGAGACTGTATACTTTGTATTAAACCTGGTTGCTTGGGTAAAACGGAACATGAAGTCAAAACTTGGATGCAAGCAACATTTTTAAGAAGCTTGTTCTCTTCTTCCCCTGTAATAAAAACTTTTGGGTCTAAATTTAGCTAGGAGAATCTATATTTGCCAGGATAGCTATTCCATTTTCCATGACTTAAAGGACAGTTTATTTGAGAAGTAACTTTGTTTTAAAGAGGTCTCAGTTGCTTTGGGCCTCACTTCCACATAGAATAAGTTTCATTTAATGTAATACAAGTCTATTAAGGGTGGGGTAAGGTAGAGAGACAATGTTTCTACAATATGTAGCTTAAAATGGAAAAGAAACATTAAATAGACTTCCCATTACTAGGAAGGTTTATCTATCTGTAATTCAATTTTTCCCAGATGTTGTGCAGTCATCAGCTGCTCACGTGTGGCTGCTTTATCGCTTTTGTAACCAGCTCGTTCTGAATTGTCCAACTCTGGTGCCACAAGTGTCACTTAGGGGTGTGATTGAACACCAGTGTGGAGATTGGCTGTCTCTGCTGACAGTCACAGGGTGCTTTGAGCTATGAGAGCATTCTACAGGGAGTTGAACATAACATCAGACCCCACTTAAGGAAGAGTAGCTATTATATCTGTTTTTATTACGTTTTTGTGACTTCTCTGCAAAAGTCAGTGAAACTGGACCACATCAAGTGTTTCTAAGGATTGCTGTTAATTCAGTTTTGTAGTGAGGACTCAGATATAAATGTTAATTCTGTTTTCCTCTTGGTCAGCCATTCAAATCATAAAACTGTTGGTCTCTGTTCTCCACTTGGGATCCTCCTTTGAATTAACTTTTTACATTTGAAAAAAAATCATGATATGTTTGTCTTGTGTTTTATAACCAGTGACTTTTCTGTTTGGACACAGTGAATTTAATTGTTACAAAATTGAATTTGCCTGCCAGCATTTACAGAACTATATTTTTTATAACAAAATACTCTTTTTAGTGCAGGTATCAGCAAAACATGTAAAATATTATTGTCATGCAATTTCTGCTTCAGCGTATCCTGTTTTTCTGTAATCTGCATTTAAAAAATCAAAACCTAACAACGCTAAATTCTGCATGTCTGACTTTTTTTTTCCTGTGTGGCATTACTTAAAGGTAAACACTGCTCTCTTAATGTAGGTTGTGAGTGCTGCATGTGTGCTTTTCAGAGCAGTAGTGTGAGGAAGCTGGCAGTGGAATGGCAGGACGGCCTCATCCTTATGACAGTAACTCCAGTGATCCAGAGAATTGGGATCGGAAATTGCATAATAGACCTCGTAAACTTTGTAAACATTCAAGGTAGGTGCTGTGTCCCATCTATTGCATCTCAAAAACTACACTCAAAGCCCATCGTAAAGGCTACTGTATCTGGTTGTGGCAAGTCCTGTCATAAACGTCGTAATTCTTCTTCAAAGGAACGCTTCTTAATTATTTTAAAAGGTGCTTTCTGACCTGATTTGTCAGCTTCCCCAATCTGTGCTTAGATTTGTTTTGCCATGGGTTGCATTTTAGTCCTTTAAAAACAAACAAAAAAAAACCTAAAAAGGCAAACCTAAATGCCTTGTGTGCATGTCAAAACACATCGGTTGAGTGATTAAATATATGAATTTTTGGGGGTGATTGCTAGGAGTTGCATCCCTAAAAATATGTGCAACCAGTCCATGGTGAGAACTAATAGTTGCTTGCATGCCACTCTCTGTAGCACTTTCTTTGTTAAGCTGTGTGTCATATCTTGCTTTTGCCTGCATCCCTCACAGTAAGAATGTTTTTTTAAAATGCTTCTTGATTTGACAAAATGATGAAATTAATTAGTGTTTTTCCAGTGTAGCGTGTTCAAAAATGAACTAAGCAAAGCAGTTAGTCACCTTGCAAATGTATGAGAAGAAACATATTGCTGGAAAGATATTTAAGCATCCAAATAAGTGTGTATCTTTCAAGTACTTTGCCCTTTTAGGAGTGCTAAATATAACTGAAATGTCTCTGTAAATGAGCTAAAATTGTTAGTAATTCAAGCTTTCCTCCTAGCAAGATAATAGGGAAAGAGCTGAGGAGCATATTCAATATCAGCAACTCATTTCACATTTTACTGGTATAGATGTAGATAAACTGGACTCAAGTGTTGTCCAAAGTATTCTCTAGGCAATTAATACTGTGGGTTGTTTTCCTGCCATTAATTCTTGAATGACTGTGAGAAATTCAAGAGGGCAGGACAAAAGAATGCAGCAGTAATTAAAAGGTTCAGGGGGAGACCCATGTAATTAGAGGCCTGTGCTGTGGATAATGGAGTGGTTAACACAGACCCGAGGAGGGTGGCTGGTGCTGCAGGTCAGGGTAGGTTTGGGGGTGTAGCTTTATAGGGCTGGTGTTTTTATTCAGGGTAGGTTTGGGGGTGTAGCTGTATGCAGCTGATGTTTTTATTCAGGGTAGGTTTGGGGGTGTAGCTTTATAGGGCTGGTGTTTTTATTCAGGGTAGGTTTGGGGGTGTAGCTGTATGCAGCTGATGTTTTTATTCAGGGTAGGTTTGGGGGTGTAGCTTTATAGGGCTGATGTTTTTATTGAGGGTAGGTTTGGGGGGGTGTAGCTTTATAGGGCTGATGTTTTTATTCAGGGTAGGTTTGGGAGTGTAGCTTTATGCAGCTGATGTTTTTATTCAGGTGCTGGTGTAGGTTTGAGGGGGTTAGCTTTATAGGGCTGATGTTTTTATTCAGGGTAGGTTTGGAGGTGTAGTTTTATGAAGCTGATGTTTTTATTCAGGATAAGTTTGAGGAGTGTAACTTAATGCAGCTGATGTTTTTATTCAGAGTAGGTTTGGGGTGTAGCTTTATGCAGCTGATGTTT
The DNA here is from genome assembly GCF_036417665.1 of Passer domesticus. NCBI lineage: Eukaryota > Metazoa > Chordata > Aves > Passeriformes > Passeridae > Passer > Passer domesticus. Next base: position 59,514,588 of record NC_087479.1, read on the forward strand.
TTATTCAGGTGCTGGTGTAGGTTTGAGAGGGGTAGCTTTGTAGGGCTGATGTTTTTATTCAGGGTAGGTTTGGGGGTGTAGCTTTATAGGGCTGGTGTTTTTATTCAGGGTAGGTTTGGGGGTGTAGCTTTATAGGGCTGGTGTTTTTATTCAGGGTAGGTTTGAGGGGTGTAGCTTATGCAGCTGATGTTTTTATTCAGGTGCTGCTGTCTGGGGGTGTAGCTTACGCAGCTCCGTTTTTAGGATTCCAGGGTGGCACAGCCTCGGCAGTGAGCAGTGGGGTGGGCTGGGCTTTGTGTGGGGTGAGGGCTGGGCCGTGCCGCCACAGTTCCCTGCTGAGCCCAGTCCAGGCGGTTCAGCTCTGAGCCCCCATCAGCGGGGATTGGAACAGAACCTAAAACGGGTGCGGGGCGGACGAGCCGGGATGGGCTGTTGGGAGCTGGAGCGGGCTCGTCAGCAGCTGCGTCCGAGATCTGACACGTGCTCTCGTGTGACCGGGTTCAGCAGGGAGCCAAGGACACAGCCCTGCTTGTCACCTGTCAAGGACAGGGAAAGCCGGCAACACAAGTCTCCAGCAACATCATGTGGTCAACAGGGCTCTTGGGTGGGCAGCGGAGTTACTGCAATCTGGTGTCAGCAGTTCAGAATTGCCTCTAATCAACAACTTCCCTGAAGGTCCAGAAGCTACTGAGTGCCTTCTGAGACAGGGAGAACCCAAAGGTTAAAGAATGACTTCTTGATCAGTCACAGAAATTATGGGGACGAGCTGCAGTCAGCAGGCAGGTTTGAAATAAAGTGTGGTAGCTGGAAGCTGGGTAAATCCAACCCAGGGGAACAGGACACATGTGTGACCATGTGTGGTCTGGGGTGGATTATCTGTGTTGGGGAAACGTTTCAACAAAAAGCTCTGCAGCTTCCTGCAAAGATTATTTCATGCAGATAGGAGTTAACTCAAGGACATCCATGGCCTGTGCTTTTCAGAAAAGCTGCTGTTGATCATTTAATGCAATCTGAATTAAAGGGTCACGCATCAAAAGGTAGGAAATCTATGTCTTAAAGATAATTGCAGGTACTGGAAATATTTCTGGCAAAATATAATTTGTTTCCAATGCTGAACAGCATTTTTATGGAAACTGTATGGTAGGGACATAGTACTCAAGCTAACATCTGATCTTTCACATTTTTTCCCCAAATAAAGTGTTTTTGGAAGTCTTTGAGAATGAGAATCTAAATAATAATTTGATGTTGTAATGGGATAAGGGATAAATAAGGATAAATATTTTGTTACCTTATTCCTTTGAGATACTGGATTACTTCAGAGAATCTAATTATTGGAAAATGGTGTACTTTATTCAAAAGCCTGAACAAAATAATTGGATTTTGTGTGGCTGAATATGGACATATTACTGTACTTTCTGACTTGAAACTTTTTCATCCAGACAAGTGAAAGTCTATGTGAAAAATACAGTGTGAGGGGAAAAATGCATTTGTTTGCTTAAGTTGTAATAATATAACTAGAACTGTTATGTTAAAAGGTTTGAGTACTCCAGTCTTGTTTGTCTTACTCAAAATACACCTTGTTATCATCGAGAAGGAGAATATTTCTGGTTTGGAAAACATAATGGTGAAATAGGAGCTTTGTAATCAATAATCTCAACAAAGGAATAGTATAGGAGATAGATACTTAGCTTGTCACTTCTTGGTGCTTTTGAGTGTTTAATCCTTCAGCCTTAACATTCTTAAAATAGCTTAGATAATTCTCTTGACTCATAGAAAACACAGTCTAGGGCAGTGAACAGCTCTGTATGTAGGGCTTGTGTGGCAGCAAGGAAAGCCACAGCTCTGTTTGGGGCTGAGGACATGGGACAGAACTGCCCAAAGGGGAATGGATTAAATCCTGGTACAGGTCAGCATTATATCCTGTTCTTTCTAGTTTAGTGAGTGTCCAGTTTTCTAAACCTGCCAAGTTGTGCTGTTGTGTTCTCTCCTCCTCTTTCTTACTTGTTCTGAGATGGTAATGGAATGGAAAACTCAGAAGGGAGAGATGTGGAAAATAAGGACTAAAAATGGAATGCATATGATCCCTGGTATAAATCTGCAGGGCCTATCAGGATGATTTTATATGGTGTTAAAGATGACTAAATTATCATACAAGCAGTCTTGTTTGTCTAAGCTATTACAGAAAATTCTTGCAGATGCTTTTTATTTAAGTACCAGAATAAGATGGAAAAAAAAAGTGTTCAGGAACCATACATTCAATTAATAGTGGTGAAGGTTTAAATGAATGATCTCTGAATTCATATTTTCATTATTAGGTGTTGCTGTTCCATATGTTTTATTCAAATTTTCCTCAGTTATTAGTTTCCCACATGTAATATGTCTATAGTGTTGGAGTTTTTTTTGTTGTTGGAAGACTTTGATTCTAATTCTCTTGCACTGAGTGCTTTTTCTAGAGTTGTGGTGAAAAACCTTTGACTTAAATTTGCCAAAGATTTATCCTGGATTTTTCTAAATCTGCTTCTGTTTTAGTCCCTTTTGACAGTTTCTTAATTGTTCATTCTGTTTAGATATTATTAGATCCAAAGTCTTGCCTGCACTACGGCATTTATGAACAAAATGTGACTCTGCTTTGATTCTGTTGCCATGACTCTTGGTTCTTTGAAAATCTACAGTTGCTTTTTAAATCTTGTAAATAGATGAGGAGTTGTTGTGCAGATGCTAAATGCTGGGATTTTTCACCCCCGGTATTGTTTATGCCTGCTGGGAGGATGCATTCATGGGTTGTGAATGGAAGTACCACGTGCCTCAGCATTCTGTAAAGTACATGAAGCATCACCAGAAGAGTTCCTGTCTCATCTGTGGAAGGAGATCAGAATGTGTAATCTGTTTTCCACTGTGGGACAGGTTTTATTTCTCTTCCTGTGATTTCTGCAGTTGAACATTTTGCAGCATGGGGCAGGCCTGCACAAAGCATGGCATGAAAATAATGAGGCCTGATTTACCAGGGGCTCAGGTCATACTGTGCATCACCTGCTTTCAGTCACTGCAAACATGCCTAATTGCAGCCTGGCACTGGCAGATCAAAATCTCCTCATCCAGGCTTCGTAGGCACCAGGATGGAAAACCCTCAAAAAAACTGAGGTGGGCTGGGAAGAGCTGGTCTTGGAATGCAGAAAAATGGGCTGCACTCAGTGATAGCTTTCAAAAACTCCAGTCTGTTCTTCTTCTGCAAGGTACCCAGTGAGTGGTCTTAGAGTTGTGAGGACTGGGGTATTGATTTCCTTTTTGGTATCCTTCATGTGTGCAATTACAGTTTACTGACACTGCTGAGAAGGGAAACTTAGCAACTTGCAGGGCAAAAGCACACATTAAATCCTCCTGAACTTCTTCAGCACCCAAATTGCCTTCCCCAAATGTGGTCAGGTATTATTTTTGACGGACTTTGGCACATTTAATTAGGACACAAGCACCTTAGAGGTGATTATGCTCAGAACTAGAATTTTTTATGGACAGCACTTCATTGTTTGTACCTCTGAGAATGGAAACTGTAATGGCTACAATAGTTTGTGTTTGGTCCCAGTTCTAAGGAGGATAATATTTCTCTGAGTTTCTTAGTTTGATTTTTATTTAACAACCGTGTTGAAAATGCAGCAGAAATTGGTATATAAATAAAGGCAACCAATGTTCTTTTATGGAAGTCTTGTGTTTGGGAGCTTGGTACAAGTCATAAGGTGTGAATGTGTTCCCTCCTAAAGGTTAAGTCCTTGCTGCTTTAAGAAATCCCTTTGGCAACTGAACACTCCGCTCATGAGATCCCTTCCTGAAATGGAACTGCATTACTAAGAAGTACATTACTCATGGCTGAGAGAGCCCACTGAAGACCAGAATTATGTGAATATTAAAGAATTTTGAGGGTGGAAAGTGTTGACAGAGTTTCTGCTTCGAGCTAAGGAAGATCCCATGGCAGCCCCCAAATTAAGCAGTGAGAATTCTTTCTGAGGGCTTCCTTCCATGGAGCCTCAAGTGAAGTGTGGCTGCTGGACTGTCTCTGTAAGATTTTCTTGGGTGCATGTCCTGTCCTGAGGGGTGGTTTTGTGCGATTTGGGAGCCAGTCCATCCATGGCATGTTTTTTCTGCCTGATGTAGGAGTAAAGAACACATCCTCATTCTGCTGTGGAGAAGACCCTCTTTAGGGAACCAGGGTACTTTCTCTTGCTGTTCTATCAGAGGCAAAAAGTGCCTGAGAGAGGTTTTTCCAGCATGCTTTTCATGCAGCTTATTATAGCCATGTCTTCCTTGGCTTATATTGAAGGGAAGAAAGGGCTTACAAGGTTGATGGTTGTTCTTCCCCTGGGGCATGGGGACGGTGCTTGTGTGAACCATCACAAGACCCTGAAAGCAGGAGAAAATTCACTGGTTCGGGTAATTGAAATTGCATGAGCAGAAATCTTCCTTCCATGTGTAAAGAGCTGACTCTTCAGCCTGGAGTGCCAATGTTCTCCTGCCTTTTTAATCACAAGTCTCTTGTTTTTCCTACTGACTTCCCTCTTTATTACAGTAGTCATTTGCTGAACAATCCTCCTCATTTCTTCAGCTTGCATCACGTTTTAATTTCCACCCTACGACATCTTGATTGTTATTTATTGTAGGACTTACTTCTAAGCTATTCCTCCAGTGTATTGTGACTCCTTAAAACAGCCTGCAGACATCTAAAAAGAGTAATTTAAAGAAAGCTGTCTCATAGTGCCTAGTTATCCTCCCGCCAGAAAATCTTTAGAAAATTTTCCCAACTCGTGTATTAATTTGCTGTGCTGCTTTTTCTGCTTGGTGGGCTCACCTTCATCACTTGTTGATGTGAAAATACACAATGATTTCTGATTGGTGAATGAACTGATTAATATAGTTATATACTAACGATGGAGAGTAATTTTTCCCTAGGTTAAACTTGCTGGAAAAGTGGTGCTTGTAGTTAAAAAATGGAGGTTGTGCTGTTCTCAAAAGGCTCTTGATGTACCTGCTTATGAAGTCAGTGTCAGGTGAATTAAATTTAACTGTTAGTGCAGGCAGCCGCTCCGGGAGCAGCGGGCCCGTGTCCCCGGGGAGCAGCGGGCCGTGTCCCCGGGAGCAGCGGGCCCGTGTCCCCGGGAGCAGCGGGGCCCGTGTCCCGGGGAGCAGCGGGGCCCGTGTCCCGGGGAGCAGCGGGCCCGTGTCCCCGGCGCGGGGCCGTGTCCCCGGGGAGCAGCGGGGCCGTGTCCCCGGGGAGCAGCGGGCCCGTGTCCCCGGGAGCAGCGGGGCCCGTGTCCCGGGGAGCAGCGGGGCCCGTGTCCCGGGGAGCAGCGGGGCCGTGTCCCCGGGGAGCAGCGGGGCCGTGTCCCCGGGGAGCAGCGGGCCCGTGTCCCCGGGGAGCAGCGGGCCCGTGTCCCCGGGGAGCAGCGGGGCCGTGTCCCCGGGGAGCAGCGGGGCCGTGTCCCCGGGGAGCAGCGGGCCCGTGTCCCCGGGAGCAGCGGGGCCCGTGTCCCGGGGAGCAGCGGGGCCCGTGTCCCGGGGAGCAGCGGGGCCGTGTCCCCGGGGAGCAGCGGGGCCGTGTCCCCGGGGAGCAGCGGGCCCGTGTCCCCGGGGAGCAGCGGGGCCGTGTCCCCGGGAGCAGCGGGCCCGTGTCCCCGGCGCGGGGCCGGCGCTGCCTCCGCCCGCCCGCCCGCGCGGGCCCAATGGCTGCGGGGTCGCACGTCAGCCGCGCCGCACGCACCGTGAGTCAGGCTCCAGCGGCTGCGGAGCTGCGGGCGCTTATCCTGCAGCCGCTGCGATGGAGGGAAAAGTGAGCCTCGCTGACGGTGCCGTGGACTTCTGAAGAAATGATGGGAATATCAAATATGCTGAACTTCACAAGTAATGCCAAAGGATGCTGATCTGGCTTTCAAAGCTGCCTTTTTGGAAGGGACAGAACTCCTTTGTGCTCTGATTCCGAAATTGTTCCCGTGCTTCTGTGTTTCCTCCCTGATAGAGACGAGAGGAAGGTGCGTATTTGTTAACGGGAATAACGTGTGGGCATTACTCAGGAGAAGAACGGGGAAAAGGCAAAGTGCTGTCCTTTGTGTGCACAGGTCAATTGAAATGTCTGCTGACAAAGAACAGGCTTGAGGGGGAGGAAGAGGGGCATAAGCGCTGTCGTTGTGTAAGTCCTGGCAGGATGAGCAGAAGGGATTTCTTCTAAAGCCTCGGAGCATGGCAGCTGTAACTTAGTGCACAGATAAAGCTCTATAGCCTGATTCTGCAAGTGTTGATTATGGGAATAACTACCAAAGGATGGATCTAAGTTTATATTTTAAGGCGAGTTAATATAAGTTTTAGAAGATAGATGGAGGAGAAAAAGGGTAAAAGTCTTGGTTAATTTTCCAGTGCTGTGGGTTCTTTTTTCATTTATTTAAGGTTTCAGGGTGGGTTTGGGAGTAATAAGTATATTGGTTAAGTACCATAATTCTGTGTAGACACCAGCTCGTTGTATAAAACAAGTATATTTATTGGCAGTATTCAGTAGGATGCACATGGAGCTTTTATGTTGGAATACATGCTAATTGTCTTGGCAGTAGGATTAATTCAGTCTAATGACTACTTCTAATAATTAGTAATATATTCAAAGCAATCTGTTGTTATGTATAAAGACAAACTGAAGCTCTTCTTCCACAGATGACTCCAAAGCATCATTAAATTGAACAGCATTTACATTTTTTAAAAACAGCTCTTCCCTTAACTACAAAAATAGGAAGCGTTACCAGTATGACAAGTTGCCATTTTCATGGTACTTTTTTTTCCTTCCTTCACATCATATTAAATAATTTGCTTAAATAAGACCTTGAGCTTATTTGGTTTTCTTCATGAGACAACTGCTTTTAAAGAAAATGCCTCATTCCCTTACAAAGACAGAACTTCCTTGATCCCTGTCTTAGAGGGAAAATAATTTCTATGACTGCCTTAAAGTTCTTGAATGGGTGTAGTGCACGTGTTCCAATGTTCCTTTGAAACCAGGGAAAAATGAGTATTGAATTTGTGAATATTGCCAAAATACATGAATATTCATGAGGTTTAGTTGTTTTGGTTTGGGTTTGTTTATTTGGAGGGGGAGGGCAGGGAGAGTTTGTTTCTTTTTTCCCCTGTAGGAAAGTAATTGATAAAGGAAGATGTTCTTCCCTTTCAGAAACTTTAGGGTACTAGGTGACCTTACATATATGGGGCTTTTTCCAGCTTTAGTGAATGAAGGGATGAGGGTTTAAAATGGTGTTTTCTTTGTTTCTTCTCCTCTCTTACACTTTCAAATTAAATGCAATGTGTCCTTCAGCATACAGGAGAAAATTCTGTTTACGGGTTGGGGCTGTGCCTCATGGCTTCCACAGCCCAGAGTGCAGCTGCTGGTCATCAGCTGAGGAATCCATTGCAAGCTGACTTTGCAAACACTTCTTTTCAGGGTGAGATGGTCCTTGTAGCTTCAGATCTTTCTTGGAGGCTTGAAGTCAGGCTCTGTGCAGGCTGCACTCGGTGCTGTGGCTGAGGTTTGGGTGAATACAGCCTGGTGGCCGTGGCTCCTTGGCACTTGCAGTGTTCCACTGCTGTTGGAGGAGTCCTGGTGGTGTGTCTGGTCTGTTCCTGCTTGCCTGTTCTTCAAACAGGGCAGCTCTGCTTTGGCCAGTCCCGTGTCCACTGGTGTAGAGGGTAGGAAGCTGCAACAGCACGGCTGTGGAACTCCCAGTGAATGCCAGTTTGTCTTGCCCTCCTCACTGGGGCCAGGTTTGTCCTTAGTCCCTCACATTGCTGGTGTGCAGTGAAGGCTTTGTGCCCTCCCTGCAGAAACAACCTCCTGGCCCCACTGGCTTTGTTAGGGGGGGAGAAGAGGACGTGACCAAGTCCTTCTATCAAATAAATCAAAATTACTTGGTAGTTCTGATGCCTTCCTTTTTCTTTGAACACTTGCAACTTCTTCTAAAGCCTCTTTACAGGAAAATAAAAGTCACAAGTCTTCTTTCATATGTACTGGCCACAAATGAGCTCCTTTTTCAGAGTAACAACAGAGCAGCTCAGGGACTCAACTTTCCTAGTCAGGTCTCACAGGGTAAAGCCACGCCTGTCTATTTTGATATGCTAAGCTTCACCTCTGTATTTTCTCTTTGTTCAGATTTAAGCTCATGTTAGTTTTCTTGTTCACTGTAGAACAAAGTTTTATTCAGGGGGTAGCAGTGATCCAAGTGCTCATGCTGTTGAACACATGGAAGTTCAAGTTTGTGGGCTGCATATCCAACAGACCAAAGAACTATTTTTTGTGAACCGTGACTCAACGGTGATGAGATTTAAGATTGACATTTTAGATGGCTGTTACTAAGATGAATGAAGATTCATGATTCAGCCAGTTTCTTTCTCAAGCCATGCTGCTTGAATTCTCAAAAACCTTCCAGTTCTGGCTTTTGTCTCGTGACTAATAGATGATGTGTGGGTCTCACAGTTATCATCAATCTGTACATTAAAGGAGGGAAGTGCAACATAGGAGTTAGCAAATGAGTGCTGTGGCCAGCTGCAATTTGAACAGCCCTTTGAAATTATTTACTAATCTGTGTTTCAGAAGCAGTTGATTTACTATTCAAGGATCGTGTCCTCCTCCAGCTGGCAGCCTCTGCCTCTCGCAGTGTGGTGTGCTGAGCTGAATTGATGGCCCAGGCTCCACAGGGATGGCCGTGGCTGGCAGCAGGAGCAGGATAGAGTCTCTGAGCCCTGCCCCTCTCCTCCAGGCTTGCTGGCTGCTGGCAGCAAGGCAGAAGCAGCCCCACTGAGGGAGGCACAGCTGTGCCTGCCATGCCCTTCCTTGGGCACGGCTCAGGAGGAAGCGTGGTGCCAGCTGAGTCAGTGTCGCTTCCTGTAGCACCTGTTCTTATCAGCTCCTGGAACAGATCATTAACTAGGGCTTGCCCTGCTCCATGGGAACTCTGAGTCACTGCTTGGAGGGTAATGGGGCTTTAGATGGCTTTCTGGATTAAGAATCACATTTTAATTGCCTTCTCTGTTAAAGGGGAATTCGTGTTTGCTCTGCCAAAATGTGTGATAAGGCTGCATCCCATTACGTTGATTCAGTTTCATTTTCTAGTGTGTTTCCCTTATTTAAAGCAAATAGAGCTCTTTAGTTCCCGAGAAACAGTGAGTCATGCATTTTGATACTATAAAATGTGACACCTGCAAAACTCTGTTTTCTCACAGCATGGTTGGAAATGTTATCAGGTCTAGGATCAAAGCTGTGCTTCAACAGAGGCCTGGTCACACGAGGCTTTATGGGGATTTGCAGAGATGTTTTGTCACCAGACTGCTATGTAGGTGTTTGAGTACTCCACACATACACACCCTCTTTTGTGGCACCCTTGATTATACCATAGCATGCAAATATAAATGCACAGATGAGATACAGAGGTTCTTTAAAAAAAAAAATCACCATTTTTTGTAAGTTTAGCTGTAGTAGTAATGAATATTGTCATGTTTAGACTGGGGATAGACTTTGGTCTTGAATTTGAGACTGTAATCCATGTTTCTAATAATTTGTGGGCATATTTTGTGTCTATTAAAGTGGTTACATTATGTATGTGTATATCTGTCTCAAAGGAAAGGTGCAAAGATTTTCCTAAATTGTTGATATTGTTTTTGGCTTTTGTTGGAGGTTTGCAGATCTCACTCTTGCAGACTTTTGCACATTTCACTTTCAAAATAAAGAATTTGCTTTTCTCTAATAGACACGTAAAATAAGTAAGGAGACATGCTAGCCATGCTGAAATGTTATAAATTTTAATAACTTAAGAACTGCATTGGAAGTCCTCAGGAAATTTCCTTTTAATGGAGTGCTTGGGTCATTATTCTTGGACCCAATAATTATTATATCATTCTGTAAATCTGAGTGTTTTCAGCCAGAAGCAAGGCTTGCAGTTCTTTTCCCTTATTCAATAGACCTTTGGCTGACTCCACATCCCAAAGATGCATTTCTTACTGCAGCACATTTTAAGCTTGGCAGGAAACAGGATTGCAGTAGATTCCCTCTGCACCAAACTTGTGCTTTGTCAACAGGAGATCCTGCCCTCATTCCGGCAGGACATGGAGAAGCTCCTGTGCCCTAGTGAGAGGTTCATTTCTGACTCCTTGCCTTGTGCTAAACACTCATCTGTCACAGCCTCTTTGTTCTCAGTTAAGCTTCTCTTCTTATCAGTCTCTGAAACCTGGAACTGCAACATCTCATGCTACTGGAAAGCCTTGATTATTTATTTTATTATTACTTCCAAGCAACCTCAAAAGAGGACACTGCTCAGTCTGCTTGCCCAGTGAATGCTTTTCTCTTGCTTGTCTTAGCCAGGCCATCATTCTTACCTCTCTGTGTTCTCCTGCAGCATTTCTGCAGTCATGATTTCAGGCCTCTTGGCAGGCTGCAAGCAGCTGGGCATTGAGGTTCCTCTGGGAAATTGTGGCTCTGCTTTGTCTGGCAGACCTTGCAGCTGTGCAGGTGTCTGTCTGGGTTATCCACTACCTGAGGCTTTGGGAATCTCTTCAGTTAAGCCCAGAAATAAGGAGTGTTCTCATGCCCACGCTTGAAAGGCAAACAGCAAAGATCTGCATTAGGAATTGTGGTGGGGTGCAAGGACACAGATATGTCTGTGCTGTCCAGACATAAATTTGTCTGTTTTAGAGAGTATAAATAGAAGAGATAAGGATTTTTGGTAAATTCAACAATAGCTGTTGCATGTTAACTTTTAATTTTTAGATAGTTTCTGGGAGTTGTGGGATCTCAAAAGTGACTAGTTTTGTTAGTTTAATAATTACAAAATATAATTGATATCTTAAATTGAGTAATGTAACTTAATCACAGTCTAAAACATCTTAAACTATTATTAAATTTGCTGGTTTGGAACAAATATCCTACTTGTTACTGACAATCTGGTAGGTTGTGGCTGTGATAGTATAGTTCATGTCTGGGTTGTAGTGGCTTACTATTGTTCTTTTTAAGAATAAGTGAAAATTTAAAACAGAATGTGCAGAAACAAACTCTTGGCTGGTGTGTCTTGATATATCCCCTCATTTAAGACTGACTACCTTTGCAAAGGGCAAGTTGCAGGAAAAGTGTAAAGTCAGCCTGTGGCCTGAGAGGGTTTTGCCAAAATAGGTTGCATTGGAAAAAAAAAAAAAAAAGATTCCTAACTTCTAATTTCATTCTTTGATGAGAACATTTAATTTAATAGTAAGAATAATTTAAAAAAAGAAGCTTATTTGTATTTGACCTACCCATTCTGAAAGAGATTTGTGTGAATGCATCTTCACAGGCAGGCTCAGCTGATCAGGGGCTGTCTCTGTAAATCACACAGCAGCAAACAGGTAATTCCTGCTGCCTACTTAATGTTACAAGTAATTGTAAATACAAACATGAGCACAATAAAGAAAATGGAGCTGGATAATCCTAATCTTGGAAACATCTCCATGGAGTGTGAATGCCTTGAAAATTTAGCTGTGTAATGTCTGTGAAACTTCGGAATGCTGAACATGTGCCTTATTTCTGCTTTCAGCACCTCATCCCGTGTTGCTAAAGGAATAGACTACAGCAAAATGAGCCTCCATGGTGCGAGTGGTGGACACGAGAGATCGCGGGACAGGCGCAGATCCAGTGACAGATCTCGTGACTCATCCCACGAAAGAGCAGAGTCTCAGCTCACTCCATGCATCAGGAATGTCACTTCACCTACAAGACAGTATCATTCTGGTGTGTGCAGATCTCTGCCATTGCAGGACTAAAATTCTCTACATTTGAGTACTGTTTTGTTAAAGGAATACAATAAAAAGTGTTATTTGCTGATGGCACAATATACAGATCTCTTACATGTGCCCGGGGCTGGGAATGCCCTTCTTTAATGGGCTATAACTTTTTTTCCAGTCTGCCATGTGTATTCCTACATGATGCTCTTATTTAGTTCAAATCACAAGAGCAATCTAATTTTTATAAGATAATTGACTGAATACATTCCCCCTATAGGGTCTAAGTATTTGGAAATAGAGGAAATAGGGATTTTTTCAAGTGACAAAATATGGTTTGTTTCTTTGAGCTGTAGTACCCACTGTGATGCAATAGCTTCTGTGTTATGTTGAGTTCCCTTTTCAGTACTGGAGTAGTAAATTTTCTTTGTAAAGACTTTTGGGAAAGGTGAGGTGGATTTGATGTCTAGGTAATACAGACTTTGGAATCTCATAAATGGGCAATTATTTTTGAAGGTTTTTTTAACCAGAATAGATTTAACCAAAATAATTTGTACTTAGCTTCTCAAATGGATGTGTTTTCTGCCCAGAAAGACACCAACTACATAGGACTCATGTAAATCTCTAATTTCATTTCCTTTTTTTTCTCCTTCCACCTCGTCACCACCGAAGATCGCGAGAAGGACCACAGTTCATCTCGGCCCAGCAGCCCCCGGCCCCAGAAGATGTCCCCCAATGGTTCTGTTGTCAGCATGGGCACCAGCAGCAGGAACAGCAGCCAGTCCAGCTCAGATGGCAGCTGCAAGGCTGGTGGGGAAATGGTGTTTGTGTATGAAAATGGCAAAGAGGGAGCTCGGAACGTCAGAACGTCCGAGCGAGTAACGCTCATCGTGGACAACACCAGATTTGTTGTAGATCCTTCCATCTTCACTGCACAACCTAACACAATGTTGGGCAGGTTTGTATCTGTTTTGGTTTTGGTTTTTTCCTTAGTCCCCAAATGTTACAGAGTGCTGGATATTTAAACTGTTTGAATAGCCATTGGACTCATATTGCTGCATCTGATCTTGCTCATGTTAAATATTACCAGTTTGCAAATGTCTTTAAGTAAAAATTGAATGCAAGTGCTCTGGTTTTGGCAGGGAAGCCAAGAGATGTCTATTACCTAGAGATGACAGCTGATAAATAAATTACCATTTCATGATGTTCCCATTTCTTTCTGTTTTCCTGGGCATTGTTTCTATGTTCAGTCTGCCTCACTCTTCCTCATTTTCCAAGCTAGGTGCTTCATAAAACAAAGTGGCATAGCAAGTGTAGACAATCTCTTTCAAAACAGCAAGGAGGAAAATCCTGAAGGAATTTATTTTGCTTAGTGGGCCTACCCTGACAATGTTCAAGCTCAGCCCATTTATCTTCTGAAATGTCAAATAATCAGTGTAACAGCCCTGAGCCACTCGGCGGAGAGGCTGAATGCTCAAAATGATCAACACTTGAGCGCAAGTCCGCAATATGTGTGTAATGTTTCCTGTAGAAACTATAATGAGCAACATATTAAACATGTTTGCTTGGTGGGAAAAGATTCAATACTTGACTTGCTCAAATTCTCCTTGGTTTTGCCTTGTCCAAATGCAGAGGGCAACCACTTAAAATCTTGCTTCAAGAAAGAAAAGAAAGGTTTGTCTGTGTCACTTTGGATTTGGATTTTCATTAAAATACAGCTATTTCTCAGCACACAAGGATATAATCATATTTAAAATACACATATATAAATCTCTTTGTCACACTACAGGTAATAAATGTGATTAAACAATTTCTGCTCTGTTAAAATCACTGCAATGTGGGATAAATAGTACCTTGGATCCCTGTTTTGTGAAAGGTTGGGTGAGTCACAGAGAAGGCAAGAAATGCTTCTCTGTCTAAACTGTCAAAGGAAATAAATGGAAGTAAGAATCAATAGAATTAAATAATTAATTTAAAGCAGTTGTATATTATACAATACATGCATACATATAAATATCCAGACAGACTGGAAGTATATCAGCTGAAAAGAAGCAATGAAATAATTTCCTTTTCCATGCCCAGCCTCAGAGTAGGTGATGCTGCCTAATGCACTGGATTTTTTGTACATGTGTGATGCTGAGTTATTCTCCCTTTGGGATTGGTTCAAGGAACAAGCTTATTTTATCTTCTGCTAATTGAAAAGTAGGTTAATAAAAATACGGAAATAGTGCTCTAACACACAGGTTATTTATAAACCCACTTTCCCTCAATGTCAGTCTGCAGGACAGTAAGCAGGAGCAGCTTGGGAGGTAAAAGTAGCTATAATAAGAATGTATTATTTGCCTTAAGCCTGTATCCTGTTAGACTATGTTTTTCTAAATATTATTTCTTGTAGGGTGGTCAGAAAGGACACGTCAGATCATGAGGTGAAAAACGTAATCCCAGCTGAACAGAATGCACTGCTTTTTCTATACAATTTCTTGCATTTTATTTTTCTTATTTACAAACAAGGAAACCATAGTGAGGAATTCTAACCCAAATTACTTTCATTTTTGAGCAGGATGTTTGGATCAGGCAGAGAACACAACTTTACACGGCCCAATGAGAAAGGAGAGTATGAAGTTGCTGAAGGAATTGGTTCCACTGTGTTTCGTGCTATTCTGGTGAGTTTTTAGGGGCAAATACTGTTAGGACAAGCACTGTTAAGAAGTAAAACCTCTTGGTTTAACCTAGCTTGCATATCTAGATTTTGTGGAAGGCACAGATACTGCTCTTTATATTGTTTGGTAGAGGGGGGAAGATGCTTGATATGAGCCCACTTTTCCTAGACATGAACACATGACAGTCAGGGAGAAAAAAAGTACTCGAGAAAGAAACCAAAAAGTTACTGCTGCCAGCAATCAGTTCACCTTTTCCTACGCATTTAGTTCACCAAATTCAAGTATATTCTGCCCTTCTAGAGTTGAAATTAGGTGAAACAGAATACTGGAAGTGAACTTCACACAGCTAACAGGAGTAAAACAAACTTCAGTCTGAGATGGAAATGGCCCCTTATTGAATATCCACACAAGGAAGCAGAGCTGCTGGACTGCTTTGTCAGCAGCCTCAGAATGGGAAGAGCTCAGTGCAGTACAGATAAAAGACAGCAAAATTATCAGTATTAATAGTTGTCACTTAAATGACATTTTTAACCAGAACTCACTGCTCTGAAAACTGATAAATTTGAGGACAGGAAGATTCACAAAGTTTAACATTTGCTGCTGTCTTACATTTTGGGGGCTTTCTTTGTGGAGAAGGTATCATGAATGAAATGATGCAATGTTTCTGCTGGTGGATGTTGTGCATTGTGTTTTTCTTGGTGCATCCTGCAGGATTACTACAAGACTGGGGTGATACGCTGTCCTGATGGGATATCTATTCCTGAATTGAGAGAAGCATGTGACTATCTCTGTATCTCCTTTGAGTATAGTACTATTAAATGCAGAGATCTGAGTAAGTACAGAGTTTATTAAAATAATTTGAGTTATACAAATTGACTTAAGTGCGTGTGTGTTAGTTCTAAATCATGTCCTTTATTGAGATAAAGAAGATGGCTGGCACTACATGAATAAAATCCATCCCTTTTTATCTCTTATGTAATAAAGCCCTAAAACCAATGGATTTATGTTCTTTGAAAAATAATGTCTGATATTTCAGCATCTAATTCTGTGCCATGGTCACCCTGTGGGATACTTAGCTCTGTGATTGCATTTGCAGTACAGATACAGTAACATTCAGTGGTACCTTTTTTGCAGAGGACAGGGAGGATAATTTTTCATCTCCTTGCTTAGGAGAATGGGGCTGTCTCCCTGGTGGCAGTAGCACAGCTTTGCTGCTGGAGTGCGTGCTCCAGGATTCCCAGCACGTGCTGTTCTCTCCACTCCTTCACCCTGAGCACAGCCCAAGCCTTGGCCTGTGCCTCCCTGTGTGCAGTGCAGAGCCAGCCTGTGGCATTCCTGCTGGGAATGCTGTGCAGGACCCCAGTGCCTTCCCTGGCAGTGCCACCCACCCTGCCCCATGCCCGAGCTCTGTCCTTGCAGGGATTTAGCAGCGCCTGCCCTGGGGGCTTTGAGAAGCTTTGGTTTTAAGCTGCTGCTTATGAAGAGTGGGTTGTGTGCTCTGCTCTCCCAGCAACTGGCCTAAACGAAGTTTCTTTTAGGAAAACCAAGAGCAGCCTTGCACAATTACCAAATATTTAGCAGTAGTGGAATGCACAGGAGGTCTCAAAGTCTGCCCAACACTATGTTAATATCTGCAGGACAGGCTGGTAAATATTCAAACGAGGTCTGAACCTACATAAGCTCATAGGCTGTCTTTGCACCTGTCTGCAGTAATACTACAAGATGAATAGATCTACTCTTTCTTACTGCTGCCTTCATCTCTTTACCAAGCCCTCAAATGTGCCTATGCTTCAAATTTTCTTCTAGGTGCTCTCATGCATGAATTGTCAAATGATGGTGCTCGCAAGCAATTTGAGTTTTACTTGGAAGAAATGATTCTGCCATTAATGGTAGCCAGTGCCCAAAGTGGGGAGAGGGAGTGCCACATTGTTGTGCTGACAGATGATGATGTCGTTGACTGGGATGAAGAGTATCCCCCACAAATGGGAGAGGAGTATTCACAAAGTAAGTTTATCCTCATTGTTCTCACCAAGCTGTGCTGTGGTAGAGGTAGCAGTGAATGTGCTGATTTAAAGTGGTACAGAAATTAACCTCATAGTTTTAGTTCTGCTTAATATTTTGTTTCACAGAAGCATATGTTGCTTGTTAGCTTCAGATGTAATTAAAAAGAGAAGTTAATTTTTATTAAAAAGGTATTGTTAACCAGTGAGGAGGAAGAAAATACTTCTTCAGAAAGAGCTTGAGGAGGGAAATGGGTAGGAGTCATGTTTACTGTGGGAGAACAACTAGAAGTTTTTTTGAGGAAAAACCAAATGTTACTATTTTTGGAGTATTACAGTTGTGTGGATGATGAGTTTAAGCACCTGTAAATGGACTGTACTTCCCTGCTAGATGTGCACCCAATCCATTCCCCAGTATCTTCAGCTGCTTTTCTCTAGAGTTCTTTAATTTCTCCCCCTCTTCTGAAAACAAAACAGTGGAAAAGATAACCTTTTGTGTTTTAAGGCTAGAAGAATAATATTTGAATACAGGGATTTTTTTTCTCATTAAAATGTATTTTTAGTTATTTACAGCACAAAGTTGTATAGATTCTTCAAATACATTGAAAATAGAGACGTGGCCAAATCAGTTCTGAAGGAAAGGGGGCTCAAGAAGATCCGCCTGGGCATCGAAGGTAAGGGAAGCATTGCTTGTGCTCTCCCTCGTTGGCCTTCAGGCTCTGCTGCACTTCTCTGCTGCATGGCTTTCTCTGTAGCTGGAGAAGCACGGGCTCAGTGTTGTCTTTCCTGCTGAGGCTGGTGACAGAATGGCCAGAGGGGGAATGGTACCAGCTGGAAACCTGACTGGGCTCCAGACTGGTGTCCAAGCTGTGGGCTCTGTGCAGACAGCTCAGGTGCTTTCTACTGCCTTCATGACCTGCATCTCACGCCCTTTGCCCTTTAGTTTGCACAAAATTTTCTCTGTGCTTTGTACAAATGCTTTGTTACTTCAGACAGCTTTGGGTATAGTGTTCCTGGGCTGTATTCTTTTCAGGTTGCAAAATGAAAAATGTCATGTTAAGTGTCAGGCAGACATTTTCTTTCAGGAAGTACAAAACTATCCAGTGGATCAGTGAAATGAAAAGAAATACTGATTTGAAATAAACATCATGTAAGTCAGGAGGCTGCTCTGTAATATCTGGCTGAGTAATCTGATTTTAACATGAATGTAAGAACTGGATTTCTTTGCATTACATTTTTCTTCTAATTGCTGACCCAGATATTTTAGAATCCAGCCTTTATAATTAGCAGGATTTCTATCATTCACTTAGCAAGTTGTCATAGTTACGTTTGTAATTTGCCAAGAAAAAGCAAATGCTTTTAAGTGCTGAGCCCTAAAATAACTGATTTCAGCTGAACAAGGTGGGAGCCTTTTAGCTAAACAAGAACTGTCCCTGCCTGTAATGCTGGCTAATAGCAGATTATTTCTGCTGGCATTTCTTGGTTTGACAAGGAACAGCTGTGGCACCAAACTGTGGTGCTGGTGCCCTGCACTAATGTGTAAAATGGACATTATTGTTGGGGCACAGGGAGAGGTGACTTGAACACAGCACAACCATGTGCACTGGCAGTGCCAGTGGGGCTGTGCTGTGTCCCTGCAGTGCCTGCGGGGCTGTGCTCTGTGTCCCTCAGTGCTGATGGGGCTGTGCTCTGTAGGGCTGTGCTCTGCGGGGCTGTGCTCTGTGTCCCTCAGTGCTGATGGGGCTGTGCTCTGCGGGGCTGTGCTCTGTGTCCCTCAGTGCTGATGGGGCTGTGCTCTGCGGGGCTGTGCTCTGTGTCCCTCAGTGCTGATGGGGCTGTGCTCTGTGTCCTGCAGTGCTGATGGGGCTGTGCTCTGTAGGGCTGTGCTCTGTGCAGTCAGTGCTGATGTTGCCGTGCTCCTGCCTTTGCCAGGATACCCTACGTACAAGGAGAAGGTGAAGAAGCGGCCGGGCGGGAGGCCGGAGGTGATCTACAACTACGTGCAGAGGCCGTTCATCCGCATGTCGTGGGAGAAGGAGGAGGGGAAGAGCCGGCACGTTGACTTCCAGTGTGTGAAGAGCAAATCCATCACCAACCTGGCGGCGGCAGCAGCGGACATCCCGCAGGACCAGCTGGTGGTGATGCACCCCACGCCGCAGGTGGACGAGCTGGACATCCTGCCCATGCACCCCGCCGCCAGCAGCGGCGAGCTGGAGGCCGAGGGCCAGAACCCCCCGCTCTGACGGCGCTGCCCCACCGCAAGCATGCTCCTGCAGTGGCTGCGCCCGGCTCATGCACCCTGCAGCGCCAGCTTCCCCATTGTGTCCCGGTGTTTAGGATGTTGCAGCAGGACCTGGCACGGCCCCAGGGGATGCCCGGCCGCGCCGGGAGGAGCCAGCCCCGGCGCTGGGCTCGGTGCCGTTCGTGTCTGTGTTTACCAGTAGGTTTGTGACGTTGGTGACTCGTGAGCTGGCCCGGCCCCGCTCCGCGGCCCCGGGAAGCAGAGTGGGAATTGATAGTAGCACTTTACAAATGGTTGAGAAATGGAATTTGAAGCCATTTTTTATAAATGTATTGCACAATACTAACAAAGTGCTTCTATCAAAGGTATTAACTGTACATAGTTTTGCTCTGAATAGATTGACCCTTTTAAAGTTATTGTATATGGTTGAGCACAAAACTACTTACTCTTGGGTTTTTGGATTGAGGACGTGATTCAATGACCCATGTAACATCTTGTTCAAGTTCTTTAGTGAATTTTTTCACTTGTTTGCAGCGTGAGCCATGTTCAAAAATTGTGAACAACGGACAGGGGCTTTATCTTAAATTTTGCCTTAAGCTGTTCACAAATATTTATTTAATACATTTTTCATAAGTGTCATGAAATAGGAAAATGCAAATGGTTCATTCTTCATTTATTAATGATTGTAAACAAGTTTTTCATGCAAATAAAGTTTCCATTATTTTAATGGGCTTGAATTATCTGTGAATTATGAATTTTGCCAGTAGTTGCTTTTGTTTCCTCAGGGGAAGGATTAATATTAAGTGAAAAATATGTGTTTCTTAAAGATAATCAGCCTATTTCAATGCACCTGCCTGTTGTGCTTTTCTCAGGATCAACCTGGATGTAGGAATAAGTAACAATAGCTTCTCTGGGAATATTGTCATGACAAAGTCATCTAAGTGTAGGTAAGGCACTGGCTTTCCTCCTTTTTCCCCCAAGGCTAAAGAAATGATAAATAGCAAGTGCTTCTAGCATGCACCTTCAGCAGGGTTTTATCAAATTTATTTATCAAAGTAAATGCTCCATCTTAGAACAAGGGAAACATTTATTTTAAAAATATTTAACTGTCTAATACATTACACTTTAACAATATTTATAGTAAAGGATTCTTACAAGAAAGAATAAACAGCTTTATGGTACAATTAGTATAAGAAATATCCACATGGGGACTGTTTTGCAGTGTAAAAACACACCATACATCTGAAATGGTCATTTGCATATAAAAGCTACCACTGATGCCAGTGAGTTGCACAGTGATTTAAAAAAAAATTTCAAACAACAGAATCCAAAATATACAAGTATTGCAAGCTATACACAGCTAACCAAATCAACACAGAACACTGTAGCAGGTTATTCCACTTTGTCTGAAGTTACACATGGTAGGATGAGTTGCATTCTGACACAGCTTTTATGAAGTTCCCACATAAAAGCCTCTCAGTCCCATGAGTTTCCCAGAGGGCAGAGCTGCCCAGTAAAGCACTTGGCTGTGGGCTGCTGGCCGTGGCTGGCTCACAGGGGCCAGGGCAGGTCGCTGAAGTCCACGGGGCCGCCGAGCCCCGCGTCAGCCTCCAGCAGGCTCATGATGACCGCCATGGCCGCCTCGTCGTTGCTGGGGCTGCTGGAGCCCTGCTCCGTGTCGATCATGTCCATGCCGATGTGGGAGTTCTCCCCTGCAGGGAACAGCACGGCCAGCGCCTCAGGGGGCTGCTCCCCTCCCTGGGGGCACAGCCAGGCCCTGGGAGCTGGGCACGCCCCAGCAAGGGCCACCACGCTCACAGGGCCAGCCTGAGTGCCAGAGTGCACACAACGCTGCAGCAGCAGCGTCTGGAGAGCTGCTGAGCCCTTCACACTGACTCAGGAAAAGAGGCTTCCAAGCACTGCCTAAGGAAATTCCAGTAGGAAGGAACTTTACAGAACTGCCAGGTGCCTCTTTGGGCACACAGAGTGTGTGGCACTGGGCTTTATGCCTCAGCTGCAGCCTGCAGATGGCAACAGCAAATTACTGCTAAAACCAACCAGTGTCCATGTGTGTTCATGTGTGACTTCACTTACCCAGGATAGAGGAGTTGTCGGAATACGGGTACCCAGAATTATCCTGGATTTGCCCAGACAGCAGCCCAGCTGAAGAAATGTCTGGAGTGCCACCATTCAAGATCTTGAAAGACAAAACAGAAGCTCTAAAGCAGCATGAAATGGTGCATTAAGTCTTAAACTGTCCTATAATGAAATTTTTAATATAGGGTAGATGGACTTCCCAAAATAACCCTGTGGTTTATAACAAATAATCTTCTAAGCAAGTTGAAATATCAAGGGGGTGCTGAAAACACCCAACCCTCCACCTGCATTTTCCTTTATGCCATGCCAGCAGCCCCTATTCTGTGACCTGTTGAACACTGTAGGGCAGAAGAAGAAAGAATAACTATTACCAGAATTGTAACTCTGTTCCAACCTGGCGTTTTATTTCAAGAACAAAGAGAGCTGGGAATAGACAGAAATATTTACTGTCTGTTCCAGTACAAGCAAGTCATCATTTCTCAGAAAAAAAGGTTAAGTAAGTCTGAAGCAGTGCATAAGGATCTGGGTAAGTGTTCTTGCTTTGGATAAAACTTCCATAAGCATTTAGAGATTGCTGGAAGCAGCCAGGACAAGAGTTCAGGTGGCTCAGTGCTGGTAATGGCACCTGAGTGCTACTCGAGCAATCTCAGAGCCAGGCAGGTGCATGGAGCTGACTTAGAAATAACCCTGAGTGCCCGTGCCCCGGGCTGTGCTGGTTTGTGCTCAGGAACACCCTGGCACAGCCAGGGCTGCAGTGCCAGCACTGCCAGCCTTCACCAGCACGGGGTGTCAGAGAGTTTCTGGAGAGTGGAGACACGAGGAGAGCTGTTCCTTGCAGGTCTGCTGCAAACATCCAGCCTAAAGGGCAGGTGAGTGTCAAACACTGCTGGAGTCTGGGCCGTGCTGCTGGCTGCCTTCAGGCAGTGCTGTACAGGGGGTGATCGCCTCAGTGCTTTGGCTGGGCCCCTTTTCCAGCCCAGCAGGCAGGAGCTGTTCCCTGAGCACAGTCCCACATCCCCTCCCAGCCAGGGGAAGCTCGTTCTTACCTTCTTCCCTCCTGGCGAGGATGTGTCGGGTGGGGGGGTGCTGGTGATGTTCAGGGGACTTGAGCCACAGCTGGAAGGTGATGATCCCCTTATCCTGAAACGTGCATAAGACAGGGCATGCATTTACAAGCCACTCAGAGACTTGGAGTTTTAAATACTGACTTCAGTATCAGGTGCCATAAGATGCCAAAAGCTGGAGCTTCATTTTTGTAATCTCACTTTTGCAGTGTTCCTCACACCAGCAGGAGCAGCAATGCTGTTATTTGCAGCCAGACCAACAGGCCTGTGTAAATCCAGCCTGCTTGATCTGCAAGCTTTACTTCCTCCCTGGTTTTTTTTCCTGGACAGCCTTCACAGAGTCAGAAGGAAAAGGTCCTGGCTGCTAAGGAAAGCCTCATTTTTGAGTACTTTACTTCAATTTGCACCAGCTAAGAGTTCCAGCTGCCTCAGTCACACGAACCCAGACTCCTCCAGTGAGCTCCTGCTACAGAAGGCCACTGGACACTGGATTGTTTGTAACTGCTCAAAGCCACATTGTTCACTTCCATTTTCCATAGCCTGATCAAACATCATTAATAATGAATAATGTATTGACTGTAGCACCAACCAATCTCCAGACCAAAGGGAGGAGGGGTAGTTACAGAGAAAAGCAATGGAAATGGGATTCTTCTCCTTGGCAGAGTTCCCCTGGGAAAGCTGAACAGAAGGCAGCTTTGGAAAATAGTAACAGCTGCTCAGAAAGGACTGGAACTAACCCAGGGTCCGAAATGAAATGCAAACACGGGTGGTAACTGCACTACTACACTCACTTGGGCTAATTAAATGTTTTACAGCTACTAAAAGGGATGGTTAAGCTTCAAAGTAATGATTCAGCCATGTTTTTCTTCTTTTCCTCTTTCCCCTTTTCCCTATTCCTACAGAGAGGAATGAAGCCTTAGGGATAGATCTGCTGCTGCCTGAAGTGAGGACAGAGGGAGTCTCCTGCCTGCAGCAGGAACAAAACTGTGGGAAACAGACTGAATGTGTTCCTGGACTGCAGCTCAGTCTGGTTAAACTGCTGCCTGAACATCTGCTGGGTGAGACCCCTTTTATAGGAAAGGGAACACAGTTCCCAGGAGGAAATCAGCGAGGAAAGGGATTTTCAGCCAACAGAAATGAAGTGGTACCCACTGAAAGCAGCTGCTCCCACAGGTGAGAACACGAGAAGCAGCTGTGGATGCCCACAGTCCCTTAGGGACCCTGTGCCTGACCCAGCCCCACATCCTGACTGCCATGGCCAGGCCCCAGCATTGTGTCCTTGCTCCAAGAGCTGCAGGGGAACTGCAAAGCTCCTCATGCACATCTAACAACCCCAAAAGCATCTGAGCAAATGGGCTGCACGAAAACAAACACTGCTGTTTTGGCACACAATCAACAGCTCTGGCATTTGGAGGTTGTGCCACTCACAGCCTCAAGTCACTGGGAAAAGAACAGTCTGGAATGGATTTGTTTCCAGGTAGCTGCTCTTTTTAACTCCTGTTTCTGGTAAACAGGCCATCATCCTCACCACTGCAAAGAAATGCCAGTATCAGTCTCTTGCAGCAGGAAGCTGCAAGGCTGTAACTGCATGCTTTCCCTGTGGGGGCTGACTGCCTCAGGGAGGCTGAACAGCAATCTGGAGCTGTCTCAGTACAGTTGGATCATTCCTTATTCAGCTTGAATAAATTGTTCTTTCGGAGGAAATCAAGGAAGTCTAACTCCTCTTAAAGAACAGGAATAAAACAATATAACTTCACACCATTTTCTCTCACCTGTGAATCTCCATGATTTCTTCAGCAATCATCCTCCCTATTTTACCTGCCCCAGCTCTTGTTCCACCTGGAATTCCAGGCACAGTGGGATGGGTCCTTTTGGGGCCACCTGAAATAGGCAGAAATTTTAAGGTCAGAGAAAAGCTTGCAAACCTTCTCCATAGGGCACCTGTGTTTAGGTTTTGAGTGGCTGCAGAACCTGAACAGGATTTATTGACAGTTCCACCAACTGCTGAGTGCCCTCAAATGGATGAGAACTCTGGCTTGCACTGAGCTGTGCTGGGCCTCAGATGTCCCTCTGTGCCAGCAGGGACAGGACAGTCCCCAACTCTTTTAGAATCTGGCTGTTCTCTTTCAGCACTGAGCATCTGGTGCTTGTCCAGATCTGGTACAGCACGGCCTTGTCAGACCTGCCCCACTCTGTGCCCAAACAGGCTCTTCTCCAAACATGTTTGTTCTCTGCTTTGTGGGAAGAACTTGCCAGTGCATATTCCACTCAATGTGAGATAAACCCAAGGCAGCTGCTGACTGCAAATGAAGCCCCTGCAGGTAACTGAGGAATCTAAAAGTGAAGGGGAAAGTGAGGTCTGAGCAGTTAGGAGCTGTTGCTGTAATGGGATTTCACACGTGCACAGCACTTGGGAGGTTGGAAAGAACACCTCCACTTGGGAGGAGCACTTGGAAAGAGCCTGATATACTCCAAGCAGAGAAAAGCCCCCACTGAGAGGGCAGGATAGGCCTCAGCATTGCTTATGCAGGATGGATAATGCATCTGGAAATGCATATTTAACAACAGCAACCCTCAGCAGGCGTGGCTCAGACCCAAAGCTAAACCTCATTTTCCTCAGGATAGTAACAAATCTCAGTGCAGAAGGGCAGCAAATGTGTGCAGACAGGATGAGCTGCTCCCAGGGCAGGAGAGCCAGTGATTCCTGAGCCCAGGAGTTACCTTCTCCAGCCTGGAGCACGCTGTCCATGCTGTGTGGGGACGCTGCCAGCTGGGGAAAGGCCGCGTCCCCGCTGTCCAGGACCGTGGTGCTGTGGAGTGCAAGGATGAGAAAAATCAGGCAGAGAAAACCCCACAGGTGGCAAACCCTAGCAGTGATTGAAACCCAGGTCGTGCAGCCAGAGTTTCAGCATGGAATGCTTCAGGGTTTCAGCAGTGTCACCTCTGTGACTGACACCAGGGCTGGATAAATAACAGAAATCAACCACCCTGCTCCACCTCAAAGTGCAGTGCAGCACCCAACAGCTTCTCAGCACAGAACTCCACTACAGCAACTATTCTGCTGAGCAGTCACCTCAAGAGAAAGGAAAAATGGGGGAAATACCTGCCAAAGCAAAGAAATGCATGCCCCTTATGCTCCTACAAAGACCAAATCCCAGCTTTTCCCAAAGAAAGAAAATAGTTCTATTTTCTGCAAGCTTTAACAACCAGAAATTAAATTACTGCAATTTTTAAATGAAACCCCTTCTCCCTGGGGTGATGTCTGGAGAAGACACCTACTGTCATACATATTTAGGTCAATTCTCACATGAGAAAAGGGCAAAGCAATGGGCATTCCCAGGCACCTGCTGAGGGAAAAGCACTTACGAAACGACTGTGTTTGTGGAGACAATGTATTCTACTTCTTTGGTCCAAGGGTTCATGAAACTGAACCAGCGACTCCGCAACGTAATAAAAGAGCCATCTTTTATTTTAAACTTGTAGCAGTTAGTTGTAATTTTTTCTCTTGTCTGCAAAACTGAGGACAGGTAGAAAGCAAGTCATTAGTGTCAAGCAGGCACCACAACATAAACACAGCCTTATCAGGGAAAACCCTGTTTATTCCTCCCCACATCCCTCAAGAAAAATGCTATTCCTCCCTCATCCCCCACAACCAGCCTGAACCTCAAATATTCCCTACAAATCCATGCAAGTCTAAGATAATCACAGTGTTTAGCACATACAGCACAATGCTCTTGACTAAAGCATTCACAAACAGCAATACCCAAATCTTTCCAAGTCTGCTTGGTTTCCTTAAAACACAACAACTGTTCCCAATATTTTGAACAAAATTTCTTTCCTGAATTATTAAGAACCATACCTTGTCTGTGACATTCTGCGAGATGTGCTATATCATCTTGATGAAAATATTCATAACACGAAGTACCTAGAAGTTCCTGGGGTAAGTATGCCAGGATGGCTGTTGCCCTGGGGAAGGGAGGGAGAGGAAGAAAATTAAAAAAAAAAAAAATCTTTTCAAGTTGAAGTATTAGAGAGAGATTCCTAAAGCTCACACTGAGGCTGGGTAAGGCTCAAGTAATGCGGAAAGGAATTTTCGGCTTAGAAGGTAAAAAAAATTCCTTAAGAACACTATTTTTAATTCTCAGGTAATTAAAGAAGTACCTAACACCCAGAGCCCTCAGGTATTACATTTGACTTACCATCACCAGAGGGGATGTAAGACTTTCTAAATAGCTTTGAAGATTTGCTGTAATTTTGGGAATTTAAGGCTGAAAAAAGCTGCCTCGTAGCAGCCACAAGACAACAGGAAGCTTTTGCACAAAGTGCCACTGCACAACAGACATCGAAGGTTTGGAGAACTCAAGAGTGGGACAGAACAAGACCACACCAAACTTAACTTGGATTCTGTACATTTCTTAGAAGAAAATTCTTGGACTTCTTAGAAGAATTTTCTTAGAAAAAAAAATCAGTGTTTCTTAGAAGAAAATGACTGAGGGAGAAGTGACGGTTCATTGAAGAAGCTGAAATAAGTGTCACAATTCCAAACCATTCCAATTCAAATTAAACATGAAGGGCAATAAGGAACAAACCCAGGTAGATCAGCATATTTTCTGCAATCTCAAAAAAGCCCAAATTAAACACTCTAAAATGCAGAAATTAGTAGATATTCATAATTATGAATACAAACAGAAGGAAAAAAGCTGAAGCACAAAATGCATGGTATTTCACTGTGGGGCATTTTTGTATGTTCCCAAACACAAGAGATTTCAGCACCAGCTGAGGACACCTCAAGCCTTCCTTGACAGGGAGACCAATGCCCTCAGCCTTGGGGAAGGAAACAAGAATTCAAACTGACTTTTGTAGGGTGAACTTTATGCCAGGCCACTTAAAACTTCAAAAAAACTCATCAAAGCAATCTCTAAGAGAACCACAATGCAGCAAAACCAAGCCTATCTTTAAAATGGAAGAGCTGGGAATCCAGTCAAGCTGACTCCAGTATTTTTCCAAGGACTTTAGTAACCAAGGCTTTTAGCAGCACTGCTGTGGGATACCCCACATAGATGAGGAACAACCAGCATGAGCAGCTACAGGTAATTTGTCAACCCTTTTATTTTTACAGCAGGTGCTGTGGAAAGGAGAATCTGCAGCTAATTACAGACACCAACAGACTGGGTGCATTCAATATCTGACCATGGTCTATTATGCAAGGAATGAAATTGTTTGTGTCCTCCTGGAATTTCATCCTGTATTTACTTTTTCCTCAGCTCGCTTCTCCGACTTAACAAGGCAGCTCTGAATCCTGAAGCTGTATCTGATGACATCTGCATAGATAATAAACTTAATTTTACTCTCAAATTCAGCACACAGGCCAATTAGAAGTCCTGAATAAGTAAGAGGAGAGATGATTCTCTTTAAAACTCTGCTCAGTGTAGCTGCCATTCCAACAGAGAATTGTTAAGCAGCTCCCTGGCTGTGGCAGCCCAGCTAATTGGTACCTAATCCATTGCTGTGCTTCTCCAGGGACCATGAAATCCATGAAGACAGGAAAGGTCACAGGGAGTTTAGGAAGTGTTTCTTTCCTGAGTTCCTTGGACAGATGATAAATGAACAGTGCAAGTCTATATGAACAAAACAACCTGACTTGGAAATAAATTGTTTTCAACTTTTACAGGTGCCTATATATTCTCCAGGAAAAGCAAGGAGCATTGGATGTCAGCTTCAGGCCCACAGATGAGGCTTTCTTCTAAATAAATTCCCTTTCAAAGAGTCTTTTGAAGTAGCATAGACATCCCAAGGACTGTAAACAACAGCTGGAAAGCAATGCAATAAAAGCATATGTGTTTAAATCCAATGGGTCAACATTTTCTGAGTCTCATTATTTTAGAAATGCCTTCAAACTACACATCAGGGGAATAAGTCTGATCTTTTGAAAATAAAACTTGTCTATAAACAAGACAGAATGGCATTTTCTGAGCAACAGAAAGCTATGAATGCTCCCAGAGTGAGCACCAGCTCCAAGCACTCAACAGTTGGTATTTTCAAAAGCTTTCCATCAAATTAAAACCAAAACCACCCAACCTAACCAAAACCCACAAACCCAACCACTCCAAAACAGATAAGTAACATAAAAAAAAAAAAATTCTCTGCACTTCCTTCCTCCCATGAGTATCCTCTACTTCCTCTCAAAGGGCACTGAAGATCAGCTGAGTCTCCCCTGAACCCAATTCCAGCAGGCAGACTCTGTCAGAGTTTGGAGTTTGGGTTTTTCTGTGTGTGAAGCAGCTGAGCCAAAGCCACAGGGAAACTGGAACAGCCTCATCTGGGCAGTCTCAATCCCTCTTGACAAGGAAGGGAACCAAGCAACCCCTCTCCAACCAACCCAGAGTAACCTCCCCTTTAACAGCCTTCAACCTCCTACTTTTCCCTCCACAATCCAATAATTTTCAAGGAAGATTCAGGTCATATGTGCCTGCTACTGAAGAAAATTCAAGCCCTTTGTTTTGGAAAAGGAAAGAATTAGCCTTTTAGCTAATAAATTGTTTGAAAGCAGATACCACACGGGCACAAGCTCTAAAACGGTTTCCAAGAGATAACCCTTGTGAAAAGCTTTCTTTCTTACAAACACAAAGGGTCCCAGAGAGAAGCATTAATCCAGCAGAATGTGTCCTAGTAAACAGTTATGTAAGTGTACATGCTAGCAAAGCCTAACCCAGCCTCTGCAGTCTCTCAGCTCCTGGTGTTTGCAGGAGGTTTCAAGTAACAGAGGCAGCAATCAGGGTCCAGTTTCAAAACATTTTCTTCTGAAGATTACACACATACATAACCCCCCTAACGAACTGGCAGAAAAGATCCTGGTGTTGTTCTGCCACATTTTTGGAAGTTTGGGGGATTTTTAAAAAATTTAATCCGTCACACTGAATTAATGCACAGTAACAGCTTTGAGCTCCACCTCAAAAGCCAACCCAGTAAAAAAAGCTAAGAAGGGCAGGGATTTCTTTTCCCAGGGGTATTTACACACTGCTGCAAGGCAAGCTGTGGGCGAGGCAGCGCTGGGTGGTGTCCCAGGGTGGAAGCTGCTGGGGGAAGTCTCACCTCTGGTCTACAAAGACGAACTTGCCGTCGATGGCGTGCCGGGACACGTACTCGGTGGGCTTCACCCGGATCTCGCCGTTGGCCGGCTGCGGCACCACGTGGGGATGGAGCCTCCCGATGGCCACGAGGCAGCTCAGGTTGCAGCCCTCGTTGTCGGGCTCGTTGTCTTCATCCAGGCCCATCTTTGTTGGAGGCCAGCTCTTTAAGTAGCCTGTGCTATGAATAGTGCAAAAGCTTTTGCGGTCTGCTGTGAAAAGAAAAACAAAAACAAAAAACCAAAAAAAAAACCAACAAAACCCAAGAAAGCAGTTAGGTCGCGGGTACAGCTTTGGAGAACTTCAAATCAGTTCTGCTAATAATGCACCTCCTCTCTTATGCAGGACATTTGGGATACTCTTCACTAAGGAGGGGCTGGGGGTGTTCAGCCTGGAGAAAAGGAGGCTCAGGGAGACCTCACCACTCTCTAGAATGCCTGACAGGAGGCTGGAGCCAGGTGGGGATCGGCCTCTCCTCCCAGGCAGCCAGTGACAGGATGAGAGGACACGGCCTCAAGCTGCACCAGGGGAGGTTCAGCTTGGACAGCAGCAGGAATTTCTTCACAGAAGGGATTGTTAAGCATTGGAAAGGGCTGCCCAGGGAGGTGGTGGAGTCCCCATCCCTGGAGGTGTTCAAGAAGTGGCAGAGCACTCAGTGCCACAGTCTGGCTGACAGGGGATGTTTGGTCAAAGGCTGGGACTCAATGATCTCGGAAACCTTTTCCAGCCTAAATGACTCTGTGATTCCAAGGGATTTTTCAGCACTCCTGCTGCAATGCAGCTAATCTGAGATAATCCAATAAACAATTTATCTTGGCAAAACCACTGTTTATGCTGAAACATCACATAGCTCAGATCAAGGCTGCTTTTGGTAATTTGGAGGAGAAATTGCATCACATTCTATTATTTCAGCAAAAGAGGTGAATAACCCAAAGGAATGTATGAAGAAATTAGTAGATTAACAAATAAGATTCCTCTTTCATCTTAAGCTGAGGTTCCTATAAAAACCCATGCTTGGAGGAACACAATCTGCCTGGGGTGTACAGGGGACAGCTGTACACAGGGGTGATGAAGATTTGCAATGGCCAGTAAAAGTCAGTGTCCAAAAGAATTCCTGTTCCCCAGCACTGAGCAGGCTTGAAAACTCCAAGGAAGCTGACTTTCACAGGCAGGTGGAGTAAAAGGTTTATGCCAACTACACACACTGGCTTCCTCAGCAGTGAGCACAAAAGCAGGATCCAAGGCCAAAGCTGGGAGATGGGGCAGCTGCCACAGCCAAAGAATGCACCAAAATTGCCTCTGTTCTCCTGTTGTTTCACATTAACTAACACCAAATGTATCATTCACAGTACTCAAAGAAGAAACCTTCACATTTGGGCTAAAAATATATTCCAACATGCCTAGAAGAAGAGCCTCCAGTGGAGAAAATATTACCAACACTGCTAATGCTACAAGCAAATATTCCAGGTGTAGAAATGCCACGTTTCCAGTACTCAGAATGTACACAACCCACAGATGAACTTAGAATTACACTCATTTTTTGAGGTGGATATCCATCCACACATCACTGGGCAGAGAACAAGGAACAGCTCCCCTTTACTGGAGACCTTGCCCAGGTGGTCAAGACTGAACGTGACCTGACCAATGTCTGAAGATGATGCAATAACCCCTCAGAGCTGCTGGCACAAACTGCCTGAAAAAGGTTTCAAGAAAGCAGAGTGGAGAATTTGGCTTTAAATGCTAATACAGGTGTGTAAGAGATACTGGAGGGGGTGAGAGGGAGTTTGAAGAAGTAACAGACCAAGACATAGCTCAGAATCTTAATAACAAACATTGATAAATGTAAAAAATTTCAACTGCTGAGAACGAGCAGCATTAAAAAAAATCCTGACAGCCTTGGCAATAAAGGCATGATGGTTACCTTTCTTCTTTGAGCAGGTTGAAGGGAAATCCTTGTCCTCTACCTTGACAGAGGGCCTGTTGCACTTCATCCTGCAGAAGAAGGAGCGCCGTGCCCCGGAGCAGAGCCGCGAGGGCCCGGGCGTGATGTCCGTCTTGACCGGGAGTCCGGCTGCGCAAACGGCGAGGGAGGCAGGGTCAGGTGAGAGGGAACCACCCCACAAACCCCACAAACCCCACCCCACGGCGCTTCAACCTCGCTGGGTCTTGCATCTCCTGGTTTTGAGGTTTTGATGTGTGTGGTTGTGCAGGAGCCAGCCGACCATACTGATACCTCGGGTTTTAGGTTTTTTGGTTTTGCTTTTTTGTGCTGTTTTGGTGCGTGGGTCTGGGTTTCATACAAGGGGATAGTAAGGTGTGGGTCTGGGTTTCATATTAGGGGATGGCAAGGTCTCTTCACAGAGGAGGCAGACACAACAATTCCTTCTCTAGCTGGGGAGCCAAGGACAGCCAATCTGGATCTCAGGCCCAAGAGCATAAACAACATGGACTGAAGGGAGAAAAAACAAGCAGGATGGGACTTCATGGGCTGGAGCTGTAATTGGACAGTTAGTTCCAATATACTAATGGACAAAGCCTATAAAAATGTGAGATCGTGACCAAGCCCTCTTTTGCTTCCATCTTGGAACCACCTGGGCAGAGCTACAGCTCTGGTACTGCCAGGGTGGCCTTTCAAGGATCTTCAATAAATATCTTTTTTATTCCCCTTAACTCTGTCTAGCTTCTGTTCCAGCTGCTTAAGGCATCAATACCAACACTGCGACTTCTGCCTGTGCTTTCTGCTGTTAGAACACTGAGGTGAGCTCAAGAACACGGGCTCTGAGAGCAAAGATCAGCAAGAGATTGGGCAAATCCACACAAGTCCTGTGATAAATACTGCAATTTCTCTGAACTGGTTTAAAACAGAGAGATTACTTTTCCACAACCAGAGCAGAACTCCATACACAGTCACTCAGGAGGCTCCTGACCCTTCTGGCACTTTCCTATCACAACACCCTCCCAGAAACACGTGTGCATATGGAGCAGAAGAGCCCCAATGACACTCCAGGGAGAGACAGAGGAGAACAGATAGCAGAGACCCACTCAGGAACTGTAAATCCCCAAGACCTCCAGTTATGTCTCAGAAGTCTCTCCGGCCTTGCAGAAATAATTGCACATGGACATGCCCTAACAATAAACCCTGACCTTTATCATATTCTCACAGGGGATTCTTTTCTGTGGGAAAACCAACCAAAACACATCACTCTGAGCCACCAGCAGAGTGCTGGTACCACCAGGGCTCTGGGAAGACATGGAATGCTTCCATGGCATGCATCAGGAGCACAGGTATCAGCAAGGCCAGTGCTCCAAGGGCTGGTGGAAGATTTAAATCACACAGCAACTTTTCCACAGCCTGCCATCCACTCCAACCACGTCTGCATGGGGATATGTAAAATCAAGCAGCTGTCAGCATGAACAAAATCTTCTCAGGCCTTGTGAGCTTTTAACGTAAGGAGGAATCCCAGCAATTCCAGTATTGTAGTGGAAAGTGTCCCTCTCTTACAATTCCACTGGAGTGAGGTGATCCCCAGGAGGTCAGGCTGCCCTGCACCACATGCCCTCCAAACTGCTGCACCGTGGTGTGAGTACAAGCTGTGCTGAGTTACTCATGCCAAGACAAAAATAAATACGTGCATACATCCTCATACTCTTCACCAGTATGAGTTCTTGAAATTCTACCAATCTGTCTATCATAGCAGATGGGAAGACTGTAATTCATAGTATTTATTTTTGCCCTAACTTTGTCAGAGCCACACAAAAAAAAAAAAGCCAACCAAAAAACCAAAAAAACAGGAGGCAGCACTGGATATTCATGCTTGACAACCGATGAAACCAGGAGCCAGAAAAAACTGCAGCTGATTCTGCTGAAGCCTCCAGGCTCCCTGCCCTCAAATGCTCTCTCTCAACTTCAGTTTCTGAAGTTGAGCTGGTGGCTTCTCTGAGCTGAGATCCAGGAGATTTCTGCTCCTGACAAGCATGAGACTTAATGACCTGGAAATCTGCAGTTGTAAGATACCACCTTCCACTTAAGCAGTGCAGACTCCTGTTATGAGAGGGAATTAAACACCCACTCACCCCAAGAGCAGCAGAGATTCAGAACTACTTTAAAATACCAGAATGGAACAGAGCTAAGAGACATGGCAGGAAATGATTCCAAAGTTAAAATCCTTCTGAGAGAAAGGCTGGGTCATTGACAGCAGTAAGCAATAAATAAGTAGATAAATAAAATGAATCCTCTATCTTAGCTGACAGCTAAGGACTACCAAGATAACACTGAGTGTATTCTGACCATTTAGAATGATGGATTAGAAGAAATGCTTCATATGTTCTAATGGAAAAAGTTAAAGCTTTGATGCCTGGAAGAGAGAGTGTCACAGTGAATGCCAAACCCAACAGCTTCCAGAAACCTGTTTCACACTTTTTTTTCTTTTTTTTTGTTTCTTGCTGTCTTTAAGGTACAACTTCCTTGGCATGAGACAATGCAGGCAGCATCCCCCCACATCCCCACTTGTGACATGAGGCAAAACCCCAGCAGCAGTGACTCTAGATGACATTTTTCCCAAAGTTGGGAACACTCACTTTTTGCATCTATAAGTCTTTCTCGTGGCGCAGTGTCAGAAGAAGAGAGCTGCTCCTTCACTTTGGCAATGTCTTTAGGATGGAGATAATCAAATAAACTTTGACCAATCAAATCATTCTGTAGAGATTGAACATTCAGTCAAAAAGTAAAATAATGACAGTATGTTTTCTTCATTTTAGCATCCAGTATGAACAATCCTTTTACACACAGGTGTAACCAAGGAATACCAAACATCCAGATCCAGCCTCATTGCAGGGGGTTTGGACTGGATGACCTTTAAAGGGTCCCTTTCAAACAAACTATTTTATGATTCCATGATTTGATGGAAGGTTTTCTCTGTGTATTGAATTTATGACTACATTACACAGTAATTCCTGTCATCGTTTTCAGTAAGAGTTTTGCAGAGCTGGCACACTCAATTCCCTCCCACCAAATATTCTGGTTACTACTCAGTCTTACTTCTTCTACCACACATCTGAATGAAAAAAAAATCCTAATTGCAAATGTTCTCTTTCATTATTTACATATGAATTTAGTATATACCTAACTAAATGCTGGCTGAGGAAAACTTTTGAAGCTAATACAGGTTTAAATTTGATGAGGAGTGCAGATGACAGAAAGAATGAAGATTATTTACACAATATATAGTCCAACTTAAGCCTTATGTTGAGCATATATTAAAAACCTGGCTTTGATATAACTGCTTTCCAGTTTCCATCAGTAAGCATGCAAGCAAAACCAGAACAGGCAGAGAGAAAACTAAGCTGAAAAATCCATGTGATGCTACTGGAAAAACCCCAGACTGATGTTTCAATATTTGCTTACACTCCCAAATAGGTAATGCTTTTGCAAGCCTGAGGGTAAATCCTTGAGCAGAGTGCTTCAATCAGTGAATTAAATTTAGTTCCTTTTCACCTCTTGCTTTGAATGGAAACCAGAAACAATCTTCTCTAATGACATGGCAGAGAAAAGCTCTCTCTCTTTGCAACACCTCTCAGCTTTCAAGTCAGACTCTTCTCATACCTATCCCCCAGATAAAGGCATAACCATCAAAAAGCTCTCAAATCTTTTAATGTACTTAAAATGGAAAAGAATACCTGACTGTAGTTGAGGATCTTGAAGACAGATTCTGAAACAAACAGTATCTTTCCTCTGTCACAGCCCACAACAAAAAGGAATCCATCTGCTGCCTAATCGGGGGGGTGGGGGGAAAGTCAAATCCCAAGTTATACATCCACATTGCATCATGATAACCTTTAAAAGCACTTTGTGTACAGCAGAATTTCTACACTAGGAGAGCTGTCTTAACATTTAGAGGTAACTGAGTCAACAGGAAAAAAAGTAAAATTACAATGAAGGGGCTTTTTTGCATCTGCAAACATTTTTGGCAGAATTCTGGGCATTGTGCCCAGAATGTAAAATAACTTTTATGAGAAGAAAGAACCCATGTCTTGTCCAATAATATTATGATTATGTTTAATAATGCCTTCAAATTAAAATGTTATTTTAACTGTACTTAAAAAAGCTCCTCTTTTAGAAACCAACCATAATGTGGATATTTATTTCTGTGCCTGGAGGCAACTAATTCCTATTTGCAAAGTATTGTCTTTTAGTCACACACAAGCAATTATGTATCTTCAGAGTCACAATGCTGCAGAAATGAAATTCTGCATATGCTGCATGTGGACACTGCAGTGCTTCAACAATTACACAGCCACTAGAAGAGCTTAACTACTGACTAATGAGAGAAGCTCTCCACACTATAAAAGGAGTATAACAGCAGGCAGCCATACACACTAAGACATGTTACATCAGTGACCTCAATTAAAAAGTGTTCATTGTATCATTGTACACTGAAAATCATGGCAAGGTTAGCCAGGGCAGCAAGTCTGTTAAGAAAACTATTCATGTGATTTTGGTTTGTACATGTAATAACTGAAGATTCCAATAGTTCCCATCTAAATCCCCCCTCTTCAATCTTTCTGCTTAAATTAAGAATGCTAGTCATCATTAAACTCACTGACTCTGTGAAGCAGGCTCCAGATTTCTTAATTATCCTCCATAATCAAAACATTTTTAAGCTGAGATACAAGGTAGAAAAATACTAGTGGTGGGCTTTGGGAGAGCTACAGTCACAGATATTAATATCTCTTAATTAAAAGTTGGAACATACCCTGAGAATAAGATGTTTTAATTCATCATCTGATAGAAAAGCAGGCTTGTAGTTTGCTTCTGTATATGGGTTTGTAGCACCTAAAGAAAACAACAAAACAAACAATTCCCACACCATCAACATTACACACTTAAATGAGCAATCTTTTTTTGGCTCCTTCTTAGTCTGCTGTTCATTGCAGGAGCTCTTTAAAATGAACTTTTTTGGTTTTGTTTTACTATCAACATGAGCTCTGTTGATATTAACTTGATATTAAAAAGGATGAAGCTTTTTTTTGCTTCAGACACAAGTACTGCATGGGGCAGAAATGCAAATTAAATGCCTCTGAGATATAAAAGTATTCCTTGACATATTTTTGAACCCAAAGCTTGTTCTTGATTTATGGCCTAGTCTCAGAATTAGAAATTATAAAAGTAAGATATTAAAGAATAAAAGCATTCAAACTATTTCTTCTCCTTATAACTCAGTAAACCATGACAAGCTCATGTAAACAAATCATCACTTAGGAATTTACAAATCAATTCTCTCATTCCAAGCCAAAGATAAAACCCAGCATTACAATGACATCATCTTACAATGCCAAAACCCCAAAATTGGCAACAAATGAGGCAGCTATTTATTAAAGACTAATTCTTCTCATTCTATTCCCTTCATAAATGCAGAGGAGAGTCAAATTAGTAACCACTGAAGTGTTATAAAGTATTAAACTCATCAAGTGACAGTGGCAGGAAGGTTAAGCCTTCCAAAACTGCAAGACTAAATATGACTGAGGGCAGCAGCTCTCCTAGAAATGGCAACAATCACCAGGATCTTTTTTACCACTATCTGCATCCCTTTTTTTTTCTCAGTAGTGCATTTCTTGAAGGCCTAAAGCTTTTAACACCAGCACCAACTGATTGTACCCAAACACTGATTCACTCATATGAAGCTTTAGGAACACACAGTGATTTCTCACAACCTCAACTCTTCCAAACCTGTGTGTTTGCCTTTAAGTGCTTGCAATAGAAACTGGTCAAAAAGACCAAAATTAAGTTTTCAAGGTACTCTCTATTCTTTTTCACACAGAGCTAAAGGTACAAACACAAAACCTTAGAAGTCCTGTGGGAATACCATACCTAAAATGTCATCTCTCTATCCAACAACTTGGTACATTCCTGCTTAGAGCAGTGCTCAATACTGCACCAGAATTAAGTGTGCACTGCCCTTAAGCCCTTTGCTCCTTCTCCCCACCTGCCCCAGGTGCCTTGGTGCTGTGGAGTCTGGCAGTAGTGATCAATGGGTCAGATGATGGAAAATTATTCTTTTCTCACCCCCAAGTTCCCCAGTCACATCAGGGTATTTACTGGACCATGAACTAGTAAGCTGTGAATGAACACCGAGCATCAGATGCTAAGAGAAGGGAGTAATCCTCCCAAAATGAATTAACTTACTCCTTTTTGGCAAAAAAAGGGAGAGGAAAAGCGTGGCTTTGGGGAAATGCCACTTGGAATGGCCCCAGGCAACTCACCACGAAGTGTTTTCATGTGCTGGACAGCCATCCTGAGCACGGTGAGCTTGTCCAGCTTGCGGGACATGGCGTTGCACGTGGGCACCAGCGAGGCCAGCTCGTCTATGAAGCTGTTCATCTTGTCCCTGCGCCTCTTCTCAATCTGGCTGTGAGCCTCCCTGCACACACACACACAGCAGGGCACGTGAGCACACGGAGCAATGCCCACAGCAACCTGCTCAGGGTGAGAGAGCTACCCTGCTATCCTCACGGAAAGGACAGCAGGCACTCTTGGGGCATTTGATGTCTCATCAAGCACAGGAGCAATGCCCAGAGCAACCTCCTCAGTACTGGATTTGTGGGGTGCCCAACGAAGGCAGGAATGATGAATCTGCCTCCATGCTCTCAGAAGGCTAATTTATTATTTTATGGTACTATATTATATTAAAGAATACTAAACTATACTGTACTAAAGAATACAGAAAGGATACTTGCAGAAGGCTAAAAAGATAATAATGAAACTCGTGACTCTCTCCAGAGTCCAACACAGCTTGGCCCAAACTGGCCATTGACTCAAAACAACTCACACCAAAAACCAATGAAACAATCACCTGTGGGTAAACAATCTCCAAACACATTCCAAAGGAGCAAAACACAGGAGAAGCAAATGAGATAAGAATTGTTTCCCTTTTTCTCTGAGGCTTTTCAGCTTCCCAGGAGAAAAATCCTGAGCAAAGAGATTTTTCATCAAATGTGAATGCTACACCTCAGGGTGAGTGAGCTCCCTGTTATCCTCATGGAAAGGACAGCAGACACTCTTCAGACATTTGATGTGAATTGTTTGGGTAAAGAACGGTTACAAGCAACAGGAAAGGCTGCAGCACAAGCTTGCTTGCACAAGCACAAGCCAGAAAACACACCCAGTGCTGGTCAGGTTTATATTTTCCCATATTAAGATTCACTGCTAACACTTTCATAACACACTATTGAGTCTGAAAGAAGAGAGATGAAGAATGCAACATTACCAGAAACATATCTGGCTTAAATTTCAACAGCAATGAGGTGACTAAAACCAAGTTACTCACCAAATTAGTTGTTTCACTCTATGCAAACTTAATGAAAAATGTCAACAGTGCAAAGATATTGAAAAATAAGGGAAGGTCAAAGCTAGAAAAAGATATTTTCAGAAGAAATATGCACAAATAATTCATACATAGCAAAAAGCAAGAGACAGTGCTTTGAAAAATATCTGTTTAGAGCATTACCTTGCATTTTTTATCCTGCCTTGTTGGTCTGCATACTCCAATCTGTTGAGAAATGACATCACAGAGTTACAGTGTTGAAAGCACTCAACCCAACTCTTTTCCTGCATCTTACATCCTACTGATCCTCATTAAGATCAGTTTTTTTAGAATTTGAATGTTTACTTAACCTTTCTACAGCCAAGTTCAGTATCTATAACATTGCACCTCAGACTAGGGGGTGTTTTAGCTTGTCTGCTCCATGTTGTTTAAACTAAGATTGTTTAGATTATTGCTTCATCCCAGCAAAGCAATAATTTGGGACCACAGTGATATTGAGAACAGGCATCCCACAGTCAGGATGCTGTGTCAGAACTGTGGAACTGAGATTTCAGTGACAGTATCAACAGTACCTTCCATGTTGGTCATCTTTATCTGTATCCATACCTTCCCTGCAGAAACAGAACAAAGCAACACATCACAAGTTCAGCAGGACTAGCAGAACTGTTATCCAACCACCATAAAGTCACAATCAAGTATTCCTGCCACCTCTAAATCACAAATGCAAAAATAGGAGTATAAAAACAACAACCTGGAAGGACTAAGGAAGCTGTGTGGTTTTTGTAACATTAAAACATTTTCTTAAATTAGTTGTGTCTCCTTCAGAACTCACTAAATGGCACAGTTTGATGTGTTTGACAGTAAAACATGCTGCAGTTCAAAGATATCATCTGTTACAAAAATGTTTTTCAGTTAACTAAAGGAGGGGGAAAAAAACCCAACCTTGTGCAGATGCCTTTATGTTCTATAGCTCAGTTTGCCTTATAGTAGTTGTTTTTGGGGCGGAAAATGGTAATAATCTAAATTAACACACCACTGGAGGTGGCCAAATGCAAGGAGAGAATAAAAGTCTGTGTGAAAGGCACACTGGAAATTAGTGCAACTTTCAGTGTAGATACATGGTTTGCTTTTGTTTGAACATGAAGAAAAGAAGCAAGGAGAGAGGAATGAAGAATAGAAATAATCCCCCTCATTACATTTAATACTGTAGCCACATGTGCACAACTAAGCAGGAGAGGAGAGTGTAAGTTTTCATAGCTGCACTTGGTAGAAAAAGCTAAATGCTCATGACTACACATCTTTTTTTAGACAAAATAATTAGGGAGAGGATGTTTTGGCTTACATAAATCTGTACAACTGTGCTCATATGGACATTCCTAGGCCTGCTCATTCTGTTTTAATTTCTACCTATGAATTTTAAGTCTATGGCAGAAAAAGGCAGGGGAAAAAACACTGGGCATCTTTTTTAAGGTTTACCAATTACCAAAATATTTATACTTACTCAAAAGGAAAGCCATCGAGTCTGAAAAGAAAGAAAAATAAAGTACACCATATATAGGAAATAAGAACAATATCTTACATTTTCTGCTGAAGTTCTCAAGCTAATTCAGATTCTATTTGAAATGAAAAGCACAATGAAAACAGGACAATAGCAGTGAGCATTTTCTAAAGAAACAAGCTTGTTCAAATTAATCTACTTTCTGAAAGAATAATTCTGCTTTTTAAGAAAAGAGAGCATAGTTCATTACACTTAATGTGAAAAACTAATAAAACAACTAACCTAAATTATGTTATGCAAATCATTGAGATATTGTTTCATCTTCAGAAAGGAAAGATCTGTGCTTTATGCGTGTTGTCCTTGTGGTTAGATAAATGGGATTTCAGAGGACTCTAAGGCCAGAAATAAAACATAAAAATAAAAATAAAGTATCCCAAGTTTCTCAGTTTTTGATTCTTGCCCAGCAGGATAGATGCACATTTTGCCTTAGTCTTAAGTCCCAAGCTGAACTGTATAAACACTTTATGATATCACAAGGAAATTAAACAGAATTTCTACATGCAAATAACTGCTGGCATCACTCCAAGACTGTAAAGTGACCTGAAATACCACTGAG
This sequence comes from Passer domesticus, assembly GCF_036417665.1. Taxonomy (NCBI): domain Eukaryota; kingdom Metazoa; phylum Chordata; class Aves; order Passeriformes; family Passeridae; genus Passer; species Passer domesticus. Next base: position 59,554,966 of record NC_087479.1, read on the forward strand.
CTTTGCCATGATAAGAGGCTATGTTTTATAAAAGCCTTATGAAAAAGCCTTCTCATCTCAGCCAATAACATACTAGTTATTCCTGTTCAACACTGGACACGAGCCCTCTTAAAAATAAACCTAAGAGCCTTTCATGTATTCACTGCACTCTTAGATGAATTATCTTTGTGATTAGTTTTAAAATAACATTAATAATGATGCTAAATCTCCCAGTCTGCACACCTGAGTTATTGTCTTAGCCACTGACTCCTGCTACTCACAATTTAGCAGCCTTTGTGACATCACCTTTAGCTCTGGGATGTTTGTGTTTAAACCCCCAGAAAGCCAAATTTAGAAGAGGTACAAGGTAAGTTATTAATGCAACCGGGTAGTTTATTTTCTCATCATGTGATATTTCAATTGCAAGCATGAATCCCAAGCAAAATTTACTGTTCACAGTCCTGTGCATGAAGCCTTGGACAACAGCATTTGACCAGCCCTTGCTGAAGTGACAGCAGTAAGCTGGGCAGGGATTTTCCTGGAGGAATTGCAGCAGAAAGAACTAAAAAGCTGTTGCGGAGAGCTGAAATTGCAGCTGATGACTCCTCTTGCTTGTATTCAAGAGATGATCAAAGAACCACCCTAAAACAATGGTTCTGCTTCCCTTATTCCCTGGCTTCACTGGTACAGGAAGCACCAAACTGGGCACTTGGATAATTTATGTAATTAAATCATCAACAGGTAACAGAAGTTGAACAATAGCATTTCTGAACATTTTCCCATACATACACATATAAGGAGGGGTCAAAGTAGTCTCCCTTAAGTTCTGCTTTCCAAGAGGAACATTTAGTAGCCACCATTTACTTTGCAACACAAAATGAACTATGGTATGACTACGTGATAAGTAGTGGCATGTCGTGTATGACTACAAAATAAACTCATTTCACTAAGGATTCAGGGAAACAGAGTTTTCACACATTTTTAAAGATGCACACAAAACCTAAAGGGCAGAATTATACCTTACAAGAACAAGCTGTCTTTTGGAAAAGAGGATTTCGGTAATGCTTCCTACCCAGAGGAACAGAAATGGAGAAATCCTTTCTAGACAAAAGGAAGATGGTAGGATTGAGGGTGGTCACTCAATTTTGTGGTAGTCAATTCAGCTAGAGGGACACATATGCTTCTCAGGGAGATTAAAGGCAGTTCAGAGAGGTATTTAAATATTTTGTATCTAAGTTCTCTAAAAAGAATCTAATTCTTAATTGTGATGCTCAGCAGGGATTAAAAATTGTGCTCCTCCTCGTAAAAAGAGCTGCCAACAATCCAAAGGCCCTCAGCAATAAAATCTGAGCTAAGTTACGTAAAAATGGATTCTGTGGCTGGATGAATAATGGATGTGGCCACTCAGAAGTTCCCCTGCAGCCACACTTTGCAAAGTTACAATGCAGAGGAGGCTTGCACAGGCACTTGCAGTAAGTAGGTTGCAGGAAACATTACAGGTCTGGGAGTCTGGCAAACTCTGCTGTGCCCTTCACTGCTCTACAGCAGAGGTGGTAGGATCTCCTTCTACAGCTGAGAACCACTACAAGATTAAACCAGTTGATTAAAAGAAAGACAGCTCTAATACCTCAAACCAGAGACTGTTCAGATTCATAGTCAAAAGAGAGACCAAAATAGCTTCATCAGGTAAAGGCTGGCAGCACATTGACAGGAAGTGACTAAATAGGCAAAAAATAGGTGAAGAAAAGGAACTACTCCTAGTTTTGCTTCCACTTTCCAATAATTTTATTATCTTCTCCTTCTGTTAGTCAGACATTGTACTTCCTATGTAAATGGTCAATATAATTAACCTCCACACAGTACATTTCATCAGTACTAATTCCATTCCCCCACCAGCCAGAAGTTTTTCTCCTCAGCCTTACCCCATCTGATAACCCTCAATTCTGCACTGAGATGACAACTTTATTTTTATTATTAAATAATGAACTTGGCTCTTAGTGCACAGTAGCTCTCTTCTTTATTAAAACCTTTAAAGCAGATTGTAAAGAAGAGGTTATTTTAAAACTGCTATAAATATGTCTATAGTCTTCCCCACTGTATTGTTGTGTTGCCACCTCCTCTTAGCAGTGCTAAATCAAGAGAAATCCAACTTACTGATAATCAGTTGAGCTTCCCTTTCTCTTCCTATTACAGTCCATTCCTGAAGTGCTAAGGGAACTGGAGATCAAGTCAGCAGGGTCTGGTGACATAAAGTCACTAATTGTAGAAGATATGTCCATCCTTTGGTCTGCCATTGGACTGTCTAACATCAGGGAAGAAATAAAAAACAACCCCCCAACCAAAAAAACACTGCATTAATATAAGCAGATACTTACATATTTTTAACCAAAAAAGTTATCTCAAACTTAGCAGTCTTAAAAAACTGCAACAATCAGTTTCTATTTTTCCCTCTTCCTGTAAAAAAACCAGGTAATTTCTCCTTTTCCACTTACTGCTGTATGCAGTAATGCACACAAACCATGACCATTCTCAAAACACATTATGTAACACAATTGTTTCTAAAGATTTGTCAGAATGATCTTGAACTAAACCAAGCTTACTCTTGTGTTACCTGGCCATCCAATTGCCTCTTTCTAACAGGAATATTTCTGACACTGAACACTTGCTTTAATGTGTCTCTGCATATGAAGACCATATAAGAGCTCACAAACTTTTGAAGTTCTATTTCCACTGAATTCAGAACATTTCTATAGAAAAAAACACATCTGCACAGCAGACTCTACAAATAAAAATATTATAACCCAAAGATAGTGGTCAAAGAAGTCTAGTAAAAGGTACAAATTAATCTAATTGGCTTTTTAATCCTCTAGACCACAAGTAATTCAAATCCTCAGTATTTAATCCTCCAGACTGCAAATAACTACACTGTTGGAAGAAACTCTGTGAAAAGTTCCCTGCTAAATAGCACCAACTGTGAAAGAGAAGAGGTTTTACCTGAAGGCCTGTCTTGGAAGCCTAAATCCACTTGGGCAAAGATGATGATGCTCAGCCCAAAGCAGCTGATAATCTCAGAACTCTTCCTTGCCTCATGTTCTGTCGGTCAATTACTTTCAAAAACCTGAATGGGAGGAAAAACCAGCAAGTTTAAAAAACACCTTAAAAACAATTGGTTTAGACACAGTTTACAAAAGCAATAGATGTTTCCAACCCAGGGATCAAATATGCATTTCCTTACAGAGTGTAGAAGCTTTATCCATCCATCCAAAGGGTTAGCTGTTGGGATGTGCATCTTCAATGGACCAAACTTTGGGCAGAAGGAATCTCTGGCACCACCTCCTTTTGGGCCCTTTTTACCATGCTCTGGTCTTTGCACAAAGCCCCTCTGCTCACAACGATCACAGGATGACAATCATGAGCACATTTGCTGCCAGGTGCTCCCAGAATGTGTTAAATTGCTGTCACAGAGCAAAGGACAGACTTACTCTAAGGGTGGTCCTAGGTTTAGGCTTGGCTTACTGTTTTGTTTTCCACTGTAACAGCAGTTAGCATCTTCGAAGGACAGGGGTTAAACATGGTTTTATTCTGCAGCTTTCAAGTTTTATACAAAATGCACATGCCATACTACAACTCAAGCCCTCAAATATGTCTCCCAACTGCACTACAAACATGTGGATATCCTTTCCTTCCACGCTGCTGTCACAAACCAAGTTTTTCAGCAAAACTTGCTGTGGAAGATTTAGAAATGGACATTTTCCTCCTGCAAGAAAACTTCCAAAGTCCATTGGACACAGAGTTTTCTGGCTGATGAGCCTGTGAGCATCCTGACTGCCCAAGTACACAGAACAAGCAGCTCCCATGGCACTCTCAGAAGTTTACAAGCCAAACATCCTGTCAATGTGATCACACTGTAACCAATTCTGCTGAAGCAGGTATGTAGACATGGTATGAATTCTTAGGCAAAAAAAAAAAAAAATCTAAAGTTGCTTGTTATCATTTTCTTCATCTCTGCCAGAACAGCAAATTCAGAATTTCACAAGCTTAAATTATCTAAATTTCTGGTCCTGGCACTGTAAGGTCTGGCAAGTCACTGTCTGGGTACCACCAACTACTGAAGGGAGGATCACTGTTGGTCCAGCAGCAGAGCATCCAAGCTGTTGCTGAGGGCTCATTGTCCATCTCATCCAACAACTCCTCTGTGGTCCTTTCCCAAATAACCTAATCCCTTTTCCATTTTTGAGGATGTGTGGACATACTGGTAGAGGCACATTAAAAGGCCAGCTGGCACCAGAACTGACCAAAGCTAAATCAGTACAAATTTAAGTCAAATTATGAAATGCCATTGAATCCATAACCACATTTGTTTTGCAAGGCTTTCATTCACATAGCTATCTGTAGGTCAGGCCCTACTGTCTCCCTATTTTCCCAGCTGTCTGCTTTGTCTCTCTTAGCCCCAGCAGCTTCAGACTCAATGGTGTTACTGTGGTGGATTGGGTTGCTGCCTCAAAATTTACCAGTAAAACCAGTCACTGGCCATTTCTCTGTGCTAGCTCCAGACCCAAGCTCCTTATCTTCAGTGTGAGTTGATGTGCAGAAATTAGTTATAGCCAAACTTAGTGTGTTTCTGAACACCCCTCTGTGCGAGGGTGCTGGCTGAACTCACATTTTACTACATTAGGTAACTTCATGGACCACCTATGATGACCTCTGACAGAAGGCTGGGATGAGCTGGAAGGAACAAACAGAAAAGGGGATGGGGGAAAAAGGGTTTGTAAGTTTACCCCAGTCCTCTCTCTTTAAGAATGCCTGCAACAGTCAGCATTTTAGCTTCAGAACCAGAACACTGCACAAGTCACCATGCACCAATGCAAAAACCATATTGTTGTTCATCTCAAACAAAAAGATCATATCAGCTTTATAGAAAAAAAATTTAAATCAAGTATCCATTTAGCTGTGCTGTTTTATACCTGTCTATGTTTGATAGTTTCAAAGCAGCAATTTTAAGTGTCTTGACCATTTGAGCAGAAAAAAATACATAGAGAGCAGAATTCTCAATTTAATTTTCAGTCAGCCCTTTCTCTACCATGTCCCAAATGCTCAGCCAGTCCTAACAATCACAGTCCTACATTTTAGCATTACAGGAGTTAAGAACCATGCATGTCTCTTGAAATGAGTTTTAAAGTTAAGAAGATGTCAACTCAATGATCAGAGCAAAAATCAGCATGCCCCACTAAATAGTGAACAGTTCAGAGAAATGATTTTTCACAAGGCTTTCTTAAAATTCTAGGAAATTGAATATTTTCTGTCTTTTCAGCCTCCATCTGCTGAATGTTCAATGCCTAAGAAAAATTCATTCTGAGGAGGACCACAAAAGTTACCCATATATTTAAACAAAGTTCAAACCTTGATTTATGATGCCAAACTTGTTGCCCAAGTACTCTAAGGACCTACTTGAAAAAAATTCCATGGACTCTACTTCCTGATTGAATTCTCCTGCAGAGGAGAATCAAATGGCATTTTGTCACTGTATCCATGACAGTTTGTCTCTACAGTAGTTTGGAACTACTTCCTTGGGATTCCCCTTCCTTGCATTCCCTCTTGCTCTGATCCCCTGAAACAAGGCTAATGAGACAGCAAAAATAAATCTTACTGTTCGTCCCTTCAGAAAAAAGTGCGATGACACGTGACCGGCTTAATCATGCAGCAAAGCTGATCACGAGTACACAAACACCTCTGAGCAAATCAAGGTCACTGCTAAAGTAGGTCAGCTCCATGAGCCAAGCACCCACCCAGAGTCAGGACCTCTTTCCACAAGCCCCATCAGCTCTGGCTCCCCCCAGGCAAGAGGCAGCCGTGTCCAAGGCACGCACGGATTTATTCTGAAAGAAATGCAATTCATAACTTTATGAATCACGAGTGTCTCGTATCTCAAAAGTGCAATTTCGCAATGACAGAGGAAAACTGTGGTGTGGTTTCCTGAAGAAGTCATTGTAAAGATACTCACTGTCCCTGTGGGGAATGACTGAACCAAAAACAGCCCCAGAAAGGAAACCATCTACTTCCCTTCACAGCAGTACTCCCTTGCTGGAGTTAAGTGTCACAGCACAAGCTGGTACAAAACAAAAAGAACTTCTTCATCTTCCCTAGCAGCAGTTTGCTGCTGCTGGAGGCTCCCACCACACTTGCACTTGGTGCTGGGGAGGTTTCAGCTCAGCAGCATGAGGACTCTAAGAGTCCCCAGGATGATTTCAAGATGCAGACCAGAATCCATGGGCTCAATGCTGCAAGTAACACCAGAGCCTTTATTATAGAATACAGAGGAATCACAGGGAAGACCTCTGAAGTAAAACAGCGCAGTTTCCTTTGCCCTCAGTACCTAAGGAATACCTAAGCCAGAATATGTCCTATCTTCCCAATATATTGATACTGTTTGGTTTTAATGGCTCCCTAACACCATTTGCAAGTACTCTGTACTCACAAAGTACAAAAAACCCTGTGGCTTCCTCTCACATGCAGATGCATCTCACCACACTCTGGTGCAAAAAAGGGATTTGACCATGGCTTGTTTGTTGAGGTCACCCTTTTACCACCAAGTCATCAGCATGCCCATCTGCTGGAATCCTGGATGCTGAGAATTTTAAACTTTCTGTGCTGACAGGCACAGACCCACAAGAGAACATTGCATTTGACCTGAGGCTGTGGAGAAGGCTTCCAAAATTGATTGATAGCCCTGGGATAATGAGTATGTAGTTGGTTAGAAGTGTGTAATATCACAGGGTGGAAAACTTAAGAGTTTGGTATTTTAGAATATAGAAACAGATATGAAGCAAGATGGAGGTTTTAGGGTGGAGGCAGGTAGTTCTTCTTCACCTTCTTCTTCCTTCTTCTTCATGAGTTTGGGTGGTATTTTGTAATTGGGCAGAAAAGTCCACATTGCAGGCTTCCAGGGATCAGTTATTGGGTTAAAAGGGAAAATAATCTAGGTGTCAGTTCTCAACTGGATAGTTTAGTCTTAAAAGACTAATTTTGACCATTTTGTGCCTTGCTAATGAAAAGCTGCTGAATTCATGGTTATGAGACTAGTTTATTGATAAGAAATAATAAACACCTGAGTCCAAACATGAACTACTGTCTCAAGTGCCTTCAATCCAGACCCAGAGAAACCAATACCCACCAGCCCCTGGCAGCCTGTGATTCACATCTGCGTTTTGGAACTCCTCCTGACATCAGCAGCTCATGTTTGGACCCAGAGCTGCCCCAGCCTCCTGCAGCCCCTCACAACAGGGCAGGGGGATGCCCTGCTCTGTGGAGGGCAGAGGCACAGCCCTCAGCTGCCCAAGAGACCCCCTCTTCCAACAGCTGCTCCCAATCTTTCCTGAGGAAAAAGTAGCAGGCTGGAGGGAAGCAGCCCATGAATTTTAACCAGCCACAAAGCTACAAGTTAAGCAAATTTGACATGGAGGAGGAAAAGTCTCCAATCAACAGAAGAAAAACTCCACATGCAGTTTCTCAGTAGATCAATCTGTCCAGGTACACTCCCACACCAAATGCATCTCTTCATCAGCAGTCTCTGAGAAAAGGCAGAACAGGTCACATCATGGCATCACCTCACAGCTTTCCAGTCTCTCAGTGGTGATGGAAACACACAACAATGCATTTTATCTTGTTCACAGAACACAGACTCCCAGATCAAGAGGGGTCTTGGTTCCTATCTTTCCTTATTTATGAGGGAAAGTACCTCAATCTTTACTTCCAGCTACTTTAACAAAGGACTTCTCATTGCCTCAAAACCAAGAATAAGTGCTAACTAAAATAACTTCCTCTTGCACAGGGGAGCTCAAAACTAGACCCAGAACACAGAAGTGTCTCAGCAGCACTCAGTAAATGGGAAGGATCACTTCCCCAGCCTGCTGGCAGCCAGTTCCTGACGCAATCCAGGAGGCTCTGGGCCTTCTTTGCTGCAAGAGCACCCTTGGTGGCTCATGAACCATGAATACATTTTCTGCCAAGCTCTTTTCCAGCTGTTCAGTCTCTAATCTGTACTGAGACATGGGGTTTTTCCTCTCCAGGTGCAGGACTTGGCATTTCTCTTTGCTAACCTCCTAAGGTTCTTTATAGGATTTTTGGTGACCCTTCTCTCTGGTCTGTAGAGATCTCCCTGCTTGGTAGCACACTCATGTGGTGTCTCAAACACATTTCCCAGGTTTGCATTTGTCTGCAGCTCTAAGTATAAAGTTTCAGAGAGCATGGAAGGAAAGGAAAACAGGCTGGTTCTGGAAAGAGAATCCAATAGAATTAAACAACCTCCAAAAATCCTAGCTCATGCTCTTTTCTAAGTGAAGCAGATAAATATGTGTTTCAAGGTGGTGTAGTCATATGGGAAGGCCTTGTGGATAGAAGCATGGATCACCTTCAAAGCAGATAAGGAAAAATGGATCAAAACCAAAGCCAACCCATGTCACCTCCAGGAATGAAATCTGTTTAGACCAGATGTGCTACGCATGAAGTATTTCTCTCCTTAACAGGGGACTGGGATACACCTGTAGTCATAGAGCTCAAGGTCCAGCTTAAAGTTCTACAGAACAGCCACTGGAGACATCATCAGAACAAGCATCCTGATTATCCAGCTGACCCTCAGCCACAGGAGATTCAACATCCCCTCACATCTCCGGAGTGTCTGCCTCTCTTCTCCTCCTACCCACTGAATCCCAGCTGCGAGAGGGTTTCTACAAAGCTTGCCAGTTTGCAACCATTACTGAAAGCTTGATCTAGTGTAAGCTTCTCCTCGGCCAAGATTAGACACTTTGAGCTCTTATTCTTTGAAGTGAGCTTATGCTGCCCTGTTTGCATATTTCATTCTGGGCAGCCATCAAAAGGAAACATCACAAGGGAATCAAGCCCTTGTGAAAAGGTGGTGATGCACACTCTTGAAATCAGTACTAACACGCTGCTGTTACCAAAGGAATTTGGCCTGCTTCAATAATCAATCTGCCAGCACATGCACTCCTCAGGTTCCAAGAAACTGCTTCCACAGGGAAAACAGAAAGAGACCTGCCTTTCTTGGAAGGCCAGGCTTGAGGGGATTTATGAAACCTCTACACATGAAACAAACTGTAGCCTCTCTACAGGCTACTGGAACCAAGTACTGGTCCTCACATCAGCAGATAGTGGGTAGAGCTCCCAGTGCTGCAGGAATTCCTGAACTCAGCCCCAGCACACAGAATGAGACTGAACCAGCACTTCAGGTATCTCCACTGGCAGCAGGAACCACCAAATTCTGCCCCAGAGCTCTGCACACTCTGTGTGTTACTGGGTGCCTCGTGACATTTTATAGACACACTGAGATCACCACAGATATTCTAGGAACACATGTTCATATTTCACCTCAAATGTCAGCAGGGATACATTAAGGAGGGCTTTACCAGAAAAGTGTAGCTGCCACACAACACCTGTAAGCTGACAGCTGATCTCCTACAGAGTAAAAAAAAGTTACACTAAGAATTACACCCAGGTTTGTCAATGAAAGATCCACTCTCAATCAGCACACTCCTTTGGATGTCTTGGGATTTCAACAGGTCCTGCTGTTCTAAAACATCCAGATTGATTTTGCTGGAAAGGGATACGGCCATTATTCCATAAAAAGGAATAAAAATCAGCCGTGCTGAGAAATCCAGCTGCTTGTAGAAAAAGGACTGAGCCCAATGTCAGAACTGTTTTAATTATTTAAACCCAAGACACCCAAGCCTTTACTTTAAAACAATGCTTCAGAAATGTTGTTCAGCACAGCACCCCAGAATTTCTGTAATATAAGTTATGGAACAAAGTAACATTAAAAATAGGGTCCACTAACCTTAAATGCTGGTAATGTAAGTTTACAAAATCTATGTTAGGATGTGATATTTAATATTTATTTATTCCAATCCTTCAGAAGATTTTATGTATATGTGAGAAGAAACAAAGTATTGTATTTTCAAGACTGGGGAGAATGAGAAAATTTAAAATTAAAAGACAACAGAAACTTTAAGTCCTTTGGGCCAGTTATTTCAATCTGCTCATTTGACATCAAAATCAATTGTTCTTTTAGTAATGACAGAGTTAAAAAAAAACAGACCCAGGCTCAACAAAGGAAATCTACTCCCTCAATTACTACAATCTAAACTTAGCTGAAGTCCTGAGTTTCCAAGCCAGGTCCAGCCTCTAATGTGTGAGGGACCTACTGTTTCACAACCACTGGATGCAGTCCTTGCTCACCAACCCTAAGCCAGCCAAGGGATCTGGAGAGGGTGGAGGCAGAGCAGGGTGTGTGAAAGATGGGAAAATCCGTCCTACCGTGTGGGTAAATCAATTATCCAACATTAACCGGCTTCAAGGAAAAACCTAACCAAAGTTGATTTCTTTAATAGCTTATGTACTTCCAGCATGCTTTGATCAGAAACACACACCCAAACCCACAAAACAACAAAAACCTTCTCAGCTGAGGAAGCAGTGGTTCTGTGAAGTCTCCCAAGCTGTACACATTACTTCTGATCTGTCAACAACAGAAGATGCACTGTAGAGTTGACTTCAAAGCCAAAATTTTTAGAAGATTAGAAATTTCTCTGTAAGAGGACTGTACACAAGCTGGACTGACATTTCTGGAGCAGGAGCAGCATACAAGATAACAAGTAGGTAAGCCACTTAACTCGCTCCCCATGTTATACAAACAGTAGGAATTTACAATCAGTGCCTCTAACTCATGGCTGGGCATAGCTCCTTTTTCCACTTGCAGTCCAAAGGATGCAGCTTTTTGTTTCAAGATTTCATCCAACTCCTAAATATGAGCACCAGTTTACAGCAGACAGATGTTTTAGATACAGGTCTTAAAGACTTTAATTAGCCAAACAGAACAAGTAAGTTTCATATTGTTTAAATGCACATCTTCTAATCTAGAGATGATGAATAAAGCCCAACTGTACACTGTAAGCATTATTATGACTGTGATATGATCTGGGCAAATTTAATTTCCCTACTGCAGCTCAGTGAAGCTCGTGGATCCTCACAACTCAGCAAATATTCTTCCTGTAGTTCATAATCTCAAAAGTTGTCCTTCAGTGGCAGGAAGGCAAAATCCTCTCGGAAGTTCAAAGAAATGTGTCTTAAAAATGAATCAGCAGCCTAGCAAAACACTTCCTCATTTGTGTCAAAAGTAGAATTTTGTGATCAGTGACTTGGCATGCCATAGAAACCCTTCCAGAGCTTCTTCCTCAAGCTCATAACTACTGCTTGTACTTTAACAGGCTCTATTGACTTTAACATTTCAAGTGAGCACAAGCTTTAACTCAAGTCATCTTCTCCCTGGCACAGTACTGTTTTAGTACTCCATTAGTTCCTCCAGCTTCCAGCCACCAAGTCCTTCTGGGCTTTTGTTAGGTGCTCATTTTCTTCCCTCCTCTTACATGCAGCACTGCAGGCATCCGAACCACACAACACATTCAAGCCATGGCATGAATAATACTACCCAAGTAATATTTTCTCACTTGACTTTTACAGTTCATGCATTATGGGAAGTTAGCCATTTTTCAGCTGAATGGATTCAACCACTATTCACTTCTTTTAGCCTCTGAAGTGCATCTCTTAAGGTGAAAATCCTAGTTTTCTTTTGAGTTGAACCACCCGGTCCAAATACTTTTAAAGATATTGCACGGAGCTGTTTTCCAGTCATATTATTACTACAACAAACCCAAACACATTTGGCATGTGCAAGACCTTTCATTCAGAGATCTACTGCCAAACTGCAGCTAAATACTTTATATCTTCAGGGAACAAAGCATTGGAACAAGAGGGCAAAAATATCACCAGAAGGAGCAAAGACAGGTGGTTCTATTTATAGCTGATACTTTCATTTCCAGTTTTTGCATACTCCCTCTGGTCCTGCTGGATTTCATTGCTGGCTGGAAGAAGCCACCCCTGCTCTCAGCACTCTGGCAGCCTGACAAAGCAAAGCCAACAGGCTGTCACTTTCCCTTCCATCCTAAAGTAAGCCCTGGGAAAAGGAAGAAACTCTCACCCTGCCTGGAACCAAGCTGGGGTATTCCTCACTCTGGCTGCCTCTCCACCATTTCCCCTAGCTCACATATCCTCAACAGGCTCGTTTTTCCCCACTGGTTTCTTTCAAGTGAGCTTGTGCTCACTTGAAATATTACTGGTTTCTTTTTTACTTCACATAAAATCAGCTGTCAAACACAAATGCATCACATCCATGTGAATGTCTATGTTTCTTCCTTCAGACTATCTTAGAGGCTCAGCTTAATTTTTGTTCTCCCATACTACCAGTGCTTTTTGGATAAGAGAGCATCACAGCTTTTTGTCAAGTGTACAAGTCAGAATCTGGTAAAAGAAAAAATAATGTACAATGATGACATAGCTACAGTATACATTAAAGTTTGTGTGGAAACAGAAATTTGCAACTCTAAAATGACTGAAAAATTTCCATTTTTAGGTAAACTTCTCCCCACATATGCACCTGCAACTGGAGTCCCTCTGTTGGTGGAGCAACAATAAACACTGACAAAAATAAGCTTGGCAGCTTCCTTTCCTGAAGTCACACTATTTGCTAGTTAAATCCAAATCAAACAGTGAAACCCTGACACTGCAACAACTTAGCACTTCTGAAATTGTTATATGGAAAACACGTAAAGAAACACAGGTTAAAAAAAGATACATATGTCATTTTCAAGTCTTGGTTAATGCTCCAGTGTGGGAAATAGATTTGTAGGTTAGCTGGCAAAAAACTGATGTGGCAAAAAAGCTGATAGGCCAAGAAACACTTATAAAGAATTGTAATTAGGAAATAGTTGGCTTGTGATTGTAATGGTGTGAATTAAAACATGAGACTAAAAATGGAATAAAAGTTTTTAAAACGCCTCTCAGTTTTCCCTTCTCTGGGTCAGAAAGAACATAATCCGACACTCCAGAGGTAACACCACCACCTATACTTGAAATTCACATTTTAAAGGAGGGATTTGCTGCTAAGGCTGAGAAAGGCAGCCTTTCCAAGCCGTGACAGCTCCCACTGGGGCATTATCCCACACTCTGCCCTCAGCAGAGCCACACAGAGCAGCTGGAAGCGCAGCCACAGAGAACACTGAGAAGTAGGGCAAGCTCCCAAGGCCCCCGGGCCAGCACTAATATTGACACAGCACACTGGGAGCAGAATTGCTGGAGCTGACAACTCCCTGCCCAGCCAGAGCAGTGTCAGGACTGCTGGGGAACAAGGCAAGGGATGGCAGGGCAGGGAAACCACAACGCCAACCCAAAGAAGTCCTTCAGCAGGACATTAAAGGTAAAGTTAGAAGTCTCATTGCACTATATACCGAACACCTAAGTGAATGTTCTTGGCTTCTACTGCAGCACTAGCTACTTTTCATGCTTCCTTCTCTCTTCCTTGGATAAAATGGAATGTCTGTGCAATGTGACACATGTTCAAGGTGAGCCCCAAACACCCTACAGTATGAACCTCCCTAAAGCCAGCATTTTGAGTGGTTTTGGTTTTGAGTTTTTGTAATTACAGCATTCAAAGTAAGACTTGATGGAGCAAATCAAGTGATTGTTTAGGGAAAAGCCATCAGAATATGGCTTGGAAAAAGTTGTATTTGTCTAGCTCAGGAAAAGCACGAGATAATGCTGTAAACCTCACAGCAAAGTTTCACAGAACAGCTGATAGAACACCTTAGTGCCAAAGGGATGGCTTTACTTCCTTTTTTAGTCTCTTGTCACTCTTACCCCAGATTTCCCTTCCAGTACTCCAGCAGAGACTTTTATGAAGTCCTCAGAGCCTGCCTGTACAGTGTGTTGAATTCGTCAGGCTGAACAATAACTTGAGAGAAAGCACAGTCTTCTGGGGGCTCAGAAATCTCAAGTGCCTTGCTGGAAGGTCAGATGGTACCCAGAAGCAGCTCAAAGCAAGGGGAAGAGACATGCCAGAGAAGGGGAAGGGAAGAAATGTCCTATCCAACTACAGTAAGCAGTTAAAATATTCCTGTTACAGCCTTTCTGCACTTTCAAGATATTTTCAGCACTCCCGCAGGATTTGTTTTCAACACACAAATCCCTCCTTGGTTTGAACAAGACAAGGTATGCTGAAACCTTTCCACTGATCCACATCTGCACTGTGACATTTTCTCTGCTCTTTTGTGAATGGCAAGTTATTAATATACAGGCACAGTAGAGGAGTATTTCCATCCACTCTGCAGTCACTGCTGCAGTGGGAGTAGAAGCTTTATTTTCTTGAGAAAGGCCTACAGCAATAGGACAGCCCTTTAGAGAAATGGCTGATACAACATATTCCTTTTTTGTGCCTGTGTACATTCATGCTGATGTTGAGAACCACCAAATTTCCAAACCTGTGACATTCAGTAGGCAGAGATATAGCTGGATACAAGCCTCAGACTTGCATTTTCCAGACAGGCTTTTAAATCCATGATTTCTAATTTAAATCAACAGTCAAGTTTGAATGCATACTTTTACATTACAATTGAAACTGAAGAAGTTTTTAAATTGCTGCTGTATTTGGAACAAAGGCTCAAGTTCCCAAATCATGACAGCCTTTATAAAGGCAGAGAAATGATCAGGGAGCACCAGTAGTTTACTTAATGGAATCCTTATTGCTATGCAGACATCCAAACCATTACAAAAATTAAAAATAACAGAAATGTAAGTTGGGAAGAACAGCATGTAATAGACACACGCATACAAAAAAAAAAAAAAAAAGCCAAGAGAGAAATAATCCTGCCATGGCCAAACATGGGCAACTGAGGAACAAAACCTGTTCAGAAAAAACCCAACACAACAAATCACAGCCACCCAACCCCAAAATTAGACTCTCATAAAACTGAAGGCTGCATGCTTCATTTTTTTTAAATGATTTCTCATCCTTGACTCAAAGATCTATCCACACAACCTCCTTTCCCACCTAATCAAGAAGGGAAGCAGCACAGAGCAAAGGGACATCTGACTAACAGTTGCAACCAGAAGTTTCTCCAACCCATTGTTTTAATTCCAAAAGAAAACATTCCACAACCTGCACAGTCTGATCCCAGTGGACCTAGGAAAGATCACTAGACAGTTCACATTCCTCCTCAAAAAAGCTTAAGTAGGTTTAGATGATTTTATTTCTGCAAGTAGCAGACTTGTGCCAAATATTAATAATGCAGTCCCTTAGTTACCACTTACAAATGCTCGTAATTATTTACAGCTCCTGAACAGAGGATGGCTTGGATACCATCCAACAAATCCCCAGCAATTTAATTTGTTTGAAAATGGAAAACTTTCTACTTTCACTCAGCAGAACAATAGAGGCAATGAGTTCTGCTTAAGGAACAATGAAATAAACTGGTCCTCTTCAGCTTAGAAAACTGGCAGGACCAAGATCTACAAACTCATCGAACATCATGGGGACATCAAGCAAAGCTTGGCTGAAAGGCTCAAAACAACACAGCCCTTCACATGAGGTGGAAAGGCTCTGGAAACTCTCTGCCAGGTAACAGGAGGCCTGGAAGCTCCTGTGGTTTGCACAGAGAGGTAGGACCAGCTCATGGAAAGGGATTCTGTGGAGGGTTACCACCCCATGTGGCCTGGGAAGTCCCTGAGCTGAAAATAACTGTGGGCCCTCATCCTACTCTTTCACCAGGAACAACTCACAGCCCTGCTGGAGACACAACTCTGCAAAAACTGGGTCTTCTTTATGGCACACAGTGGTGTCTCTTGCCTTCATTTGTTATCAGTAAAAGAACATTATCTCAATTTCTAGGTATTCAGAGAAACTTCTATTTACAAGTCCAATATACATGGCAGACTCACAGGGAGTGTGAAATATACAACATCCTCAAAAAACCCTTCCAGGTCAACTGTGTTTTAAGCTAACTCACCTGTAATTATCACCCTACCACCACTCAGCACCAGGAAGAACATTTGAACTGAATCCTTAGAGATTACAAGTTTAGCAAAGCAGTTTGTGAAAGCTTATCAGAAAAAAACCCACTCTAATACAGGAAGCTGGGTTTATATGCTCGGTGTCTGCTTTCCTAGGTGGAATTTCAAACCCAGTTTGAACAGCTCAAGTCCTCTGCAGCACCCAAAACCAACAGCAAGGAACCCCATAAAAGTCAGCAGGCACAAACCACCCAAAACAATCAACAGAATGGCAGGCCTGAGCCTCACCTTGCCAAGCACTTCAGTGCATACACACTGCCCCACTCACCTCACACCTTTCCTACAGTGGCAGATCTTTCCTATAATCAAATAGAACTCTCAATTCTCTTTTTTAAAAGAGGCCAAATGGCCATTAAAGCAGGCAAACTGTTACTGATCATAGAATCATTAAGGTTGGAAAAGACCTCCAAGATCATCACGCCCAACCTTTGACCTTTGATTACACATAGGGGAAAAACCCAACCAGACAAAAATGCTCAGAACAGAAAAGAATCACATATTGGAAAAGATTATGGACTAAACAATAGATATAAAGAGTTCCAGCATTTTTTAAGGGTCCTACTTTTCTGAAATGCTCACTTCAATCTGATGCACTATTGTGCCCAGACTTTAATGGAGAAATAAATACAATTTTTGTATGGATGTTTTCTTCAGTCACTCATCTTGTGCTCAACTGAAATGCTTTTTTATGTGTTCAAGTCCCTTCAGCTCTCTTCAAAGGTTCTGTCCCCTCTTCCACATGCATTGAATTTATTTGTTGTCCCTAAAGGTACAAGCTTAAATTTATATTCTCTAGATTCTGAAGTAACTGACTAAACACAAAACATTTACCCTGAGCAACTTAACTGACAAATGTAAAGGCACTTTCATTACCTTCATGTTAAATCACTCCATCTTTGTTTTCCTAAATATGAGTATCAACTCCTCAGCTTTCTGTCCCACATTTGTCTCCCTCCAGTATCAGAGCTTGAAATTTCACCTTATAGCAAATCACTGGTATTAATATTCTGTCACTGTATTGATATTCTTATTCCAAAACAAAAGTGTTATATTTTGGTCCATTTAATTATTAAGACTATAGACCAAAAGTGGTGTTTGCTTTGCATTTTAGTTCTGCTGAACAAAACTCATGGGTATTACATTATATGTATGCTTTAGAGAGTAACAACATGAGAACCCCCTGCAGTATTTTTAACCTTTTGACTTGTTTTGCTGCAAGAGTCTCTGTAGTCCCCTTCCCTCTGCTCCAGGTCTCTCAGGCCCTCCCTGTCCTGCTCAGCCTGGTAAAAGCTGTATGTCCTTGCACTTCCTTCTACTCAAACACAGAGTACAGATAAGCAGGCAAGTTTTATCTCAACACTGATACCAGATTCATTCATATCTGCTCCCTTGTATAATCCTGTGTTCTGCTCTCCTCTGCTGCAACAGGAGGCAACCTCATCTACTATTTTATAGGACACACTGATATGCTGTAATTCAGGTCAAAGTTTACTTTACAAAGATATCATGGAAGAACTGATGTGTTGTAAGAATCCCTGAGCTGCCTCCCACCTTTTCTGTTCCGAAGGTTCGTTCTCCTTGCTCCTCACTTTCAACTTTTCTAGCCTGAATTTCACTAAGTCACCTACCTGCTACTAAACCTCATTTCATTTTCTACCAGATAATGTTATCAGCTCATTGACTGAAGGATTAATCCAGTGAATTGCTTCTTCCTCCTTTAAGTGAGTTTAGTTGTGCTTCTTTCATCTGACACTCTAAATTTATGTTTGCAAAACAGTTCATTCCTTGAACTCCTTTCAGTTTTCTATTCACACTTTATCAAGTCCAAGAAAGTATTAAAGCCATGACATAATTAACATTCTACATAGATCAACCTACCTTTGAGTCCAGCTTGATATCCTTGTTTACCAAGGCACAGATTCTTTTGTGCACCTCTCTAATGTTGCCCTGGGAACTGCCAGTCAATAAAGTCCTTCCACCCTCAGTCACTTCCTCTTGGAAGTGTGACATACAGAACAGGACTCAGCTGCAAGTTAGAAAGGGCACATGTATTTCTCAAGCAAGCCAAGTGGAAATTGCCAGAATCAATGCTACTGACTAATCCTTACTCAGCTCACACACAGTAACTATGAATCAGTTTGATAGTTTATTTAATACAGGGCTAGGTGGATTTTTACAGTGCAGCACACACTCCTCTTTGGGAAATTCAGAAGATAGAATTCACACCATTTCATTAGTTGAGAAGTTGAAAATCTAACCTTTTAACCCTTTCTAACTGCAAGAGCTTTTAACCTCCTGGCTTCAGCATTCAGCTGGGTACTCCCATACAGCACTGGTGCTTACCTAACCCCACACTGAACTGTTCAGAGATACCTAATCCTGTGAAGAAGTAGTTTTTTTTAAAAACCTACAAGTCTGAGTAATGACAGTAAGGTGATTCAGAATTCAAACAGATACCAGCACTGTACAGTGGAGGGGAGAGACGATGAGCTCACCAGTGAGTGTCCTCCATTTAACTTGCCTGGCAAGCACACACCTCGATGTGGGAGCACACAGATCAACTCTCAAAGGCAGATTACAGCACAAGTAGCCCTACAAAGCCTCCAGGGTAATAGAAGCATTCAAGATACACTCTGAAATGTATTTATTTTTTGTTTGTGAGCTGCTGCTTGGATAAATTTGCTCCTTTTCTAGAAGGCTGTTTAATCAACACCCAAGTGTAATCCATCTCCCACCAACAGCATCACAGTCAAGAAAGAACCTGGATGGACATTATTCCAGTTAGGATTAAAAAACATTGCTCTGGGTTGGGATGGCACATGGAACAGTCAAATCTAACTGCACTGAGATGACTGCTGCCTACAGCCTGAGCAGTGGGAATGTGAAAACTATGAAGATAAAAGCAGAGCACAACACAAGGAGCCACCAGGAACAAAATGACCAGCCCTTTGAAGGGTGGAAACCAAGGAAAAGCTCGCATGTGGAAATGATTGGGATGAGTACACTTCTGGAAGGATGTGTGGAAAATACAGAACTACACCGTGAGGGATGATTGAAGAGAAACTCACCCGCTGCTGCCAAACAGAGACTCGGCCAAATTCCGTCATAGGGAGGAGTTAAAGGGGATATGCTGAGTTGTATTTGGAGATGAAAAACTAATCCTTCACTGCAATGAGGTTTGCTAGAAAGGGCAGTCAAAGTTAGCTGTACTTATTTCTATGTTTCTCCTTTAAGGTAGTGCATCAAGGTGTCAAAAGGGCAGAGAAGTTTCTTTTTCTGCTTCCTGAAAGCCTCTAAAATCCACTTGCCAGCCACTCCTCCAGGTAAACCTGAGAACCTGCCCCAATATTATCCTGTGACCTGGTTGCCAACAGAGCATCACTCCAAAACATCGTCAGCGCCACGAAACACACACGCACGAAAGAGCAAACAAAGCGCTCACAGAACGGAGACAAAAGGACACAGAGAGCCACACACAGGCAATTCCAAGGGTGAATTCTTGAGAGTCTGTGTCTGTAAATAAAGTCAGAGGCCAGCTAAGACACCAGTTACCAGGCTTTCCAAAGTCACCAAACAAAATTCAACAGAAAAATGGAAAAATAGGTTCCATTGACAAATAACAGAAAGCAGTACTTTTCCAGGTTTGTCAAGGGACACCATCATTCCAGTGGGTTTGGGGCTACAGGAAACTAGCAAGGCACAGAAATATCCTAAAAGTAGAGGGCGAATCGGATAAGCGACCAAATATTTGTTTTAAAAAATAAGAAGTATGCACCCGAAATGTGTGCCAAAGAAAGTAGATTACACAAGCGTTACAGCACACCATGAATGAATCCATGGAGGCTTAAGCATTTGCCTGAGCAAATTCTGCTCTAAAAGGCACATTTATTTTGTCTAAAAAGCAGCAAGAACTCTGCAACACTAATTGAAGCACTTAAAGGAACTTTAAGAATCTTAAAATGTTGAATAGTGATCATCAGTATGCTACAATACTACCTGGGTCTCTAATGAGATACCAATAGGGCACTTTTTGCTCACTTTTTTGTTACATGGAAGATTTTTTTTTTTATTTTTTTTTTTTTTTTTTGGTTCTGCTTCTTTCCAAGGTGTGCAACTATTTGGTCTTTATTAGTGCTCATATGCTCTAGGGAAAAAATAAGTCAATTCACTTCAAATAGAAGGCATAAATTATCCCATTATCTGCTGAGTTAAACTTGGTCTTACATTATCATTTATATTCCAAATAAAGTTTAACATTTTTTGTAAATCTCTTTAATAAGGGCACATTACAGTCTTAGAAAGTTTTTCATGCCACTGAACACAAGAACAATTCTCCTGAACAACTATTTGATAAGAACATCAAGAACAAACGATGGTGCCAATATTTCTCTGAATGGAAGCCTGGGTAGGTTTTAGAAAGCTTTGCTTCTTGAAAACAGAATATTTAAACCAACTGGCAGCAAGATGAGATCTATGCCAAGTTTGAGAATCGTTCTTGAACAGCAATTCAGTTTTTTTTTGTTTTTACACAGATGTGTCCCCTACTCTAAGGCAGCAAAGGTGTGCACAATTAATGGAGTTCAAACCATGTATTGTCTTGGAAAAAAAAATCTTTTTCCCCCTCAGTTTCTTTCCTATATTCCACTTCCTCCAGACTTCCTGGCAAGTTTAACTGGAGACATTGCTGGGTCTCTGCCAATTTTACATAAATTATCAGTTTGACAACAACTTGGACACGTAAGTGTTCAGCTCTGGCAAAGTCAGGTGATGGTGGTGAATGAGCTCCTGAGAGATTTGCGTATCTGAAACACTTCTATATTTGTCCATCTGGAAACCCAGAGGCACATGGGCCAGCAAGGGGAAAGGGAAAAGAGTCAGAGGTCTGCCTGAGTTACTCTTTCCTGTTATAAAAGAGAATTTTTTTTAATGGCACAATAAATACTGAAAAGCTCCACTGTATAGCTCCAGAGATGAAAGTAAGAAGTTGCTTATTTTTTTGGCTTCTGGGTTTCAGTGCCAAAGCCAGATTTTTTTCATCAAATTTTTATGTAGATTTATGAAAGAAATGACCCAACACAGCTCAATCCAAAAATACTCTGTCACAAAGTCTCTTCTTCCACATGAAGGTTGCAGTGTAACACATTTAAAACAGCACTCTTCACACTTCCTGCCTCTCCCACCTCTCCTTCAGGAATACTCACTTTGTGAGCTGTTTCCTAACCCACAAAAGCAGAAATGTTTATGAAGCCACAAGTTGTATGGCATCAGCAATCCCAAATCACTCTTCTGGGGCAAATACTCAGCTTTGAGACCCAGCAGATTCCCCAGGCCTGGATCTCTGCCCAACATAAATGTCACCACGGAGCAGAGGGACAGAGACATGGATGGAAATTCTCAGCCAGGAAGGCTTGGAGCACTGATAAAGGCTACACTGTCCACGGCAACCCAGTTCCAATGATTATCAAAACTGCTGTCCAAACTCATCCAGCTGTCCACAGATGATGCAAAGGACTCGTGTCATTATAAACCAAACTGCTGGGCACCAAAGCCAGCATTTTGTCCTGTCAAGGTCCCAGAGCAGAGCCCCGATGATCCTGCCCTGAACAGTGGCATGTTTCCCACATGTTCCTTGAAAACCTGCAGAAATCCATCAGTCAGAGCAGAATTCTTGGGAGAAACACACAGAGAAAGGACAGTCAGAAAAGTTGCACAATGGCATCAGCTGTATCCAATTGTTAAAATTCCCTCTACAACGGTGAGTTGACAATCCCCACCAGGAATGGGAATGTAGAACCAGTTTTTCCAATAGTTGACTGCAGTAATCTTCTCCTCTGTTGGGCTTTTTTCCCCCTCAACATCTTATTCTTGATAATGACAAAAGCACTAGAGTAAGACAAATAAAGAGCTACTCCAGCTAAGAAAATAAAGCAGGCATTTGCTATGGAAGAGTCTCATGGTCAAGTCAGATAAATGAGGACAGGAATTACCTCATTCAACAAATAATGCCAAGTACAGTAATTGAGATCCCATTATTGCCAGCTGGGATATCTTAAACAGACTGAACTAGATTTTTAAATGCTGTAATAGGGAAATACCCATCTTTCTTCAGACTTGTCTCCTGGCCAGACAAGCTGACCATGTTGCACATGTCTCAGATGGAGAAAAATGTATTTACATAAAAGTCCTAAAATTTCTAACAGAAGTAAAACAGAAAATCCCAACACGAACCCAAACTAGCATGAACTCTTTATCTGTCTTTCTGCTTAAAATAGGAATATCCAATTGCTGGCCTTGTATTTCTAAAGTACAAGTAACTTCGAGTACTCCTAGAGTTTGGACCCAAAATGCACAGAAAGCATTTGACAACATTTTGAACAGATTGTTCTTTAATTACAGCACATTTCCAGCAATTCTAATGTTTTATGTGACAAGCCCCTCTACAAGTCACTGAACCTGACTTGACAGGTTTCTAAAATAAACTACAATATTCAGAGGCTGGTTTGGTCATTGCAATGAAAATATATTTTAAAATAAGAAAAAAAATAAACTCTATAAAAACAGGAAGAAAACAGCACTATTTGTAATAGAAACTTCCAAGCCGTAGTAAATTTGGTATAGATTAAAACCACAGTAAAATGTTACTCTAGGGCAGCAAATTTGCTAATTTTCTGCAACTTTATCAGATTGATAAGGAAAAAAAGCTTTTCCAGGTATCAGAGCTTTCTAAGACCACAAACATATGTAAATTTCTGGATTTATGAACTTGGGCCATGTCCTGACTATAGCACAAAAATATTCTTAAGTACGTTGAGGGCACGGTGTTGATACTGACTTTTTTCCATTAAGTCATTGAATTAATTTCATCAATAAAAAAGCCAATTTGCAAATGCCAAGATTACATTAAATGCCTTGGCAACAAAGCACATTGGGAAGGGAACAGAGGAATAAAAGGGCCTCCTGTTTCTTAGTCAACAATTGTAGAACTTCAAACTGGAAACCACAATGTGGTCAGGACCAGGTTAAAAAAATATAAACCTCCAAAACAAATACCTGATTTTTTTGCAATCTATTCTAGACCACAGATTCTATCCCTGAAAAATGACCAGGCCATTCAAGTCTATGGGCAAAATAAATACTATTTTCCAAGGTTATATGAAAACTAATAAGCCAGTAGCCAAAGTGCAGCAGAAAGCCCAAAACTCAAGTAGATTTAAAATACAATTATCAGAGGTCCTTGAATGAAAGATAAAAATATCAGTAGCACTCAAACTGAAGCCAACTTGCTGCCACTCTCAATGACTACAATGTATATGCACAACATAAAGGATGAAAGTTTTGATATTTTAATAGATCATTTTGCTTCCAATTGGAACTGAACTCCTAAATTTTGTAATGCTCCAAGAAAAATCCACAGACAACAAAGAAATCCATTCAGAACAAGATAAGGAAAAGTAAACCCAACCAAACAAGTTCAAGGAAACTATAAAATAACAGCTTTGAAAACATTCTTACAAAAGAAAAAAAAAAGAGGAAAAAAGTTAAAATAAAAGTTATTAGCTTTATTTTTTCCTGTTTTTTTTTCTAGGAAGTAACTTTTCCTTCTCACTTCACCTGATAAATATTCTGCATTACAGCAGTATTTAACAATTTCTACAGTCTTTTTAATTTTGTCCGTTTTGGTCAGGCAAATTATAAAAGGTAAAGGCACTTTAAGGAAGTTTCCAAGATAAAGAGAACTGGCAATCAAGAATAATAGTAATTTCTGAGCTCTCTGATAGTCTTTTTTATTCACCCTTGAAATCCTACATCAATTCCAAATGGATCATCAAAATTTTAGAGTTTTCTGAGTAGTCCAAGAACACATCCAATCTTTAAAATACATGGATTCCATTCACTTATTTTTTAGCTGACACAGAAAGGAATTAAGGCAAAAGGCTGCAATTGAACGAGAACCTAAGAACTGCTACAAAGGACCTCCCTAGGAAAGTGATTTCAGAGACATGGTGCCAAAAGATGCTGCCTAGGAATCACCAAACATCCATCCCAGTGCTACAGCAACAGTCCATGGGAAGGTGGATTTCCATCCCAGGCACACAGGGAATAACTGGTCAGGGTTCAGCAATGTGTCTGCTGCCCTTCCCAGGTGCCACTAAACTGTCTTGTACCTGTGAAAACAGAGCCCAGCAACACCTGCAAGGAAAACCCAGCCAAAACCACCCCAAAAAACTACAACCAGCTGCTTGGACTCATGAATGGGCCCCTTGGAAATCAGCAGGAAACTTCAGCACCTTGTGCCCCAAGGGACTGGCTGGGTTCTCCCCTCCAAAGCGCTGCCAAGGAGACCTCCTGCTCTCTGAACAGCCTACTGGCACCATTCCTGCACAGGGCCAACCCAGTAAACTGCAGCACAGCTCCAGCACAGGGCCACAAGCTGCTCTGACATCAGAGCTGACCCAGAGGTGCATCTGACACGGCAGACACTGAATAACAGCTTCTCAAATGGCAGCAGACTGAAAAGGTTACAAATTCTCAATGTGCTGCCTGAGAAATATCTTTTTGCAACTGCAAAGGAGAAAGTGTGACCTGAGCAAAGAGAAGCAAGAGAAATCCTTGCAGGCATGGGTCCTCAAACAATCCTGTACTTTACTCATGAAGAACCCACTATCAGGCAGCTCTTGAATCAAATTAAACAATAAACCAGGAACTAGGGCATCAGGTAAAATAAATCTGAAATAATACCAAACACAACAGTAACTATCAATCTTCTTTGGGGCAGAGACTGAAATGTCAGACTGTTTTTTTAGGTAATTAATATTCCAGACTAACAAAGCCTGAAGATGTTGTTTTGATCTGCGTTCTTCTGCAGAATGGATTAAAAAAGAAATTACATTTCTCAACATCTGGTGAAAGATCAGGTTTCCAAGGAGATGAAGTCTGGGCCTTGGATAAGTAGCCTTACTGCATATTTCCAACAAACTGAGGTAAAAAAGGCAGGTGCCATATGCAGTTAATGGCTGTGATTTACCTCGATACCCACCCCATTCAATGTGCAGCTCAATTTAATAGCCATTACAAGTTCAGAGTCATTCAATACAAATAAAACCAATTGGATAATCACACTGAGATTTCTTCCTCACACACACAAAAAAAATCCTCAAGACTTAAACAGGCTTTCCAAATAACCCAATACACCAACTCTTAGGGAGAAAAGCCTTCTGATTTTTTAAGTTCATAATTTTTCTGCTTCAATGTCTTGAGTTTCTACCACATAACACCTGAGCACCAGTCTGGATCTGATCTGACTAAAGCTGGAACACATTTCCTACTGCAGTGCAAGACCACCACACCCATAGAGATACACACACACCCCACAGGCAGAGCACTCCTTGGCTTTGCTTCATCCATCATCAATCTACTGCCCAAAATCTACCTGCAGCAACTCTTAGAGACACTGAAAGACCCTCACTGAAAGCTCTTTCAACAGGTTTGAAAATGCCATCAACCACCTCATTTGCATCTTCAAGCACCTCCAAAACACAGATTGTAATTTCTGTGGGTTGATCAAGCAGAACATTCAATAACCAAATTTCAAAAGTTGGTAACTGAGTTCCAGTCAGCGACTGCATTTATCAAAATCATTATTTCAGGCTGAAGCTCTCAAAATATGATGACAGCCAAAAATTAAAGTTTCAAAACATGTTTACTGTATCAAAGTAAATAGAGAAAGCTTAAATATTGCATTCTGTAAACTTAGTGAGAACCAAAAAGCTGCAGAGATTAAAAATACGTATTTATTTTGGGCTTCTCCTTGCAGTCCTTTGTAGATGATATGCCTTTCTACAGCTTTTATTGAAGACAACTAACTTCAGAGAACTTCTTAACACTTGGGGATACAAGCAGCTGCCTTTTACTTTTCTGCCCTTTTTCAGAAACAGAACTATGGACAAAACTGATGCTAAAGGTTAAGAATGAAAAGCATGCAGGTTATAGAACTGAAAGGCACTACAGGATGCACCAAATTTACTTTGTTTCACTTAACAATAACACATTCCTTCAGGTTTTCCTGTAGCTTCTATCAAAGTGTAACAACACAGGCAATGGGCCCCATGCTGGAAACAGCTTAAAATGTTACATTTGAGCATGTAAAAAGCACTTCTGTACTCAAGTAAACTAAATAACCTGCATGTCTCCTGGTATTTCCAGCATCCTTGGCATCAATTCCCTTGGAAAACCTGCCTTCCTCACCTGCAGCTCTCACAGGTCTCAGCTTTGCCATCAGCCCTGCACAGCTTCCAAGAACTGTGAGCAACTCTAAGCTCCACCAAATAAACCCAATAAATGCTCTCTGTTCTCACTCCTAGTTGCCCAGAAGAATCCTTGGGAGCAAGTATTTGAAGGAGAAAAACAAATCTCCTTTAAAGCCCCCCTACAAACATCACCTTCCTAATACACCCCCAGCAAGGGTCCCCAAACACAGCAGGTCTCTCGGGAGCACGTGGTGCCAGGGATGTGGCAGCAGCCCCTAATTCCAGCTCTGCCTTTGTGGAATCCCAGCTCCAGCCACCTGAGCTTCCTGACACCAAACCAGGCAGCTTTCTTCACGTTCTCTGTGGTGCTTCTCGCTTGCCTGGCCTCCCAAGGAACTTCTTTTACGGAGCTTGATCCTTCACAGCCCCACACACCAGAGCTGGCATCCAGAGAGACAATGGAAATGCACAGCGTGGAAGAGAAAATGGGATAAAACAGCACAAAACCCCAGTGAAATGCTCTGGCTGTAGATCATTTTACACACTCCATTTCTACAAGCAGGGGGAAAAACCCCACGAATGATCATGAGAAGCACAAACCCACAGAAGTCAGGAGGAGTAAAGCCTTTCTCCTTAATAAGCAGCTGTGGTTTAGAGTAACCAGAGAGAGGTCTGTAGTTCCTAATGCTTCAAAGAGCTATTTACATTTGCATATTCCTGGAGGATACAAAACATACATTATGAAGAGGGCAGAGTTTAACCTCAGCCTTCTGCAAGACCGTTTACAGAGACAGTTAGCTGGAATTAATACTTAACTGGAAAAAACCCTCTTTCTTTTCTCCCTTACAGACTTGGCTGCAGCCTGTGTATTATCAGTCACTCACATTTAAAAAGCCCTTTTGATAAAAGATAAACAGGCAGGACGGGTCCTTTAATATGAGTATGTTAAAAAAGAAATGTAGTGTTTTGAATGTTGAAGTTCCAGAATTAAAAAAAAAATAAATAAAAATCAATCCACTTAAAGACTGAATTTTGAAAATTGATCATGCTCTGCAGCTGACCCTCTCTACCTCACACACTAAGGAAATACTTTAAAATTCCAGTAGGCATATTTGCTTCCAAGGCAAGAAAACACACCCACTTGTTCCTTCACCCTTGTTTTTCAAGCACGAAAATCCTCCCAAGACTGCTATAATCGAGGCACTGGAGTAACAGAAACCTCAGCAATTAAAAATGCAAAGTGATTCCCTTGCCTCCCCAAGCGCAAAATCCCGATCTCGGGCAGCGGCCGGGGCGCTCCGGCTGTGGAGGAACCCCTTCCATGCCCTTGCGCGCACAGGTGGCGGCAGGCAGGGCTGCTGCCTTCGGGGGGATCCCCAGGGCAGCAGCCCCGGCAGGTGCCGGGATGCTCCGCGCGGCCGGTGCGACCGGCGCCGCGCCAGCGGGGAATTCCCAAGCACCGCCATCCTTCTGGGCTCCGCACGGGGCCTCCCGGCGCCGGAGCCCCGGGCCCGGCCGGGCAGGGGCACCGTCCCCTCCGTGCGGCCCGCCCGAGCCCGCCCGTCCCCGCAGCGCGGAGGAGGCACAGCCCCGCCACCGCCCCTGTCCTCCGCGGGACCCCGGCCCGGACCCTGCCCCCCGGTGCTGCCACACCGCCGGGCCAGCCCGCCCCGGGGCCGCTCCGTAACGGGGCCCCCGCCGCGCTCCCGGCTCCCGGAGACGCAGCCCGGCACCGCCGCCGGGGGGTCCCCCCGCCGCCATCTCCCGGCCCGCGTCCCCCCGCGCCGCCCCCCGGCCCCTCCCGGGACTCCCGCGGGCCCCGGGGGCGGCGGCTCCGCCCCGGCCCCCCCGCCCCGCGGCGCCCCCCGCCCCGCCGCTCACCGGCTCCGCGCGCCCCTCGCCGCGCCGCGCCCGGCCGAAGGGAGGGCGGGCGGGGGTCGCGGCCCCCCGGCAGCGCCGCACGCCCGGCGCAGGCAGCCCCCGTCCCTGACCTACTTTCCGCCTGGCTTGCCACCCGACGGCGCACCACTAACCTACTTTCCAGCCAATGGCACCCTCCCCCGGCCCCGCACCGGACGCGCCCGCCCGCCAACGGCAGAGCGGCTCCGCGCCCGCCTCGCCCAATGGGCGGCCGCCGAGCCGGCAACGCCCGCCCCCCCCCAGCGCCGGCAAATCCCCGGGCGGCCCCGCGGCACCAGCCAATCGGGAGCGCGGCTCCGGGCCCTGGTCCCGCCCCCCGGCCGGGGGCGGGGCTGAGGGGCGGCGGGGGGCGCCGCCGGGACCCGGATGTGGCGGTGGCGGTGGCGGCGGGGTCGGCGAGGGTTCGGGGCGGGAGTGCCCGGGCGGCGGGGAGGGCTCGGCTCGGCCTCGCCCGCGCTGCTTGCCCCGGCGGCGGCGCCGCCCGCGGTACCGCCCGCGGTACCGCCCGCTTCCCGCCCCTCCGCTGGGGCTCGCCCGAGCCGCTGCGTCACCGCCGCGTGACGTCAGCCGCGGCCGTGACGTCACGCGCCGAGGTGTGAAGGTCATGGCGGCGCTGCCCCGGCGTGGCCGCGCCTCGCCTCCGTCCTGCCCTCGGCGGCGGGGCCCGGGCACAGCCCCCACACCGCCCTGGTGGTGCCTCCCGTCCACCGCTAGGGTCAGCGCTCACCACACGGCCCCTTGCCCTCGAGCCGCCATGCCGGACGGGCGCCGTGGGGTCCTTCAGCCCGCCGGTGCCCGCTGCTGCGGAGCCCTGGGGCTGCGGGGTCACAGCCTCCTGCCCGGGTCACACAGCGCACCGCCGAGCCCTCGGCCTCCAGCTTGGCTGGGTGTGCGGTGCTGGCACAGTGTCCCTGTCATCGGTGCTCCATCGCCTCCCAGCGCCGGGGCTGCTCGGGCATCACGGCTGTCCGGGCGTGCAAAAGGCCGGGGTGGATGTGGTAAAGCCATCCACAGCACCATGCTCTAGTCTAAATTTAGACAATCCACACAGCAGCGTGGAGGGGATGTGTTGCAAGAAGATAATCACAGTGGAGTTGCTTTCAAATGCGAACATTAGCTAAACGCGATTGCGTGATCGCTGTCTCAGATTATCATTGCCACATCCTAATTGTCTTAACATTTCCTGTCCTGTGATGCCACGTCCCAGAGGTTTGGTTTACGTTTCCTAGGGTAACACCACTGGGCAAGTGTGGATGGCAGCAGCGTTGTGGCACAGCGGGGTTGTGGTTATCCCGATCCACCAGCGCAGGACCTGGGCTCAGCCCGGGACAGCATTAACAGCTCCTTTCCACCCAACTGACTGGGGGCTAAACACAGGCAACGATGGCCCCTGCTGGATACAAACTCTCTGTTCACATCAGGGCACTCCTACGTGGGAGAAACCCGCCAGCAGAACGAGACAAATGAAACACTGTACATTAGCAGGATGGAAATATATTCCATGAAGAGAGAGGAGAAGATGCATCCTTTTATTTCCAGCAAAATGGTGCTGCTTTGATTTGTTTTAGCGCACAGAAGTTATGGAGGTGGAGAAGTCTCCTTGACTACTTATTTCAACTCAGCCTTTGTAGTTTTGCTCATTGTTTCTACTCGTCTGTAGAAATTATCTTGCTTATGGAGTCAATCACACAGTATCTGTTGTAATGAGGCCAGTGCCTGTTGTAGGGACTGATGCCAAGAGTGTCCAGGGGCCTGTGGCCCTCAGTGCCCGGCTGCCTGCTGAAATTCCACATTGTGCAGGATGCCTCCCAGACCCAAGGTGCCACCACTGCCAACTCGGGCTGCATGGACAGTATCAAGTGCCTCCTGCCACCTGGCATCAGGAACCTGGGCTGCTGAGTTTTGTTTCCCAGGGAAAAGGCTGGCATTGGTAAGTGTCCTTCGCTGTGCAGAATTTTAGGAGGCGCCCGCCCACTCAGTCCACAGGCCCCTGAACACAAATGCTTGCCCTTTTCCCTGGGAAACAAAACCCAGCAGCCCAGGTTCCTGGTGTCGGTTTGCAGGAGGCACTTGGCACTGTCAAAGCAGCCTGAGTTGGCAGTGGTGGCAGCTTGGGTCTGAGAAGCATCCCGCGCCATGTGGTGTTTTAGGAGGTGGCCACCCACTCAGGCCCTCAGGCCCGTGAGCACAAATGCCAGTCCTCTTCCCTGGGAAACCAAACTCACCAACCCAGGTTCCTGATGGAAGCTTGCAGGAGGTGCAGGGGACAGTCAAGGCAGCACGTGTTGGGGGTGGTTGGTGGTTGGGATGGGGAGACATGCTGTTCAGTTTGGAATTTCAGGAGGCAGCTGCCCACTTACAGGTAAGAATCCTCTAGCTATCATCACAACCGTACAAGTCCTAATGCACTAGAATGGATCATTGCTTTGCACAGCTGCTGAGAACAGCTCAGAACAAGACCATAAAAACATCTGACTGGATGCTTCTAAAGAGATATGCTATGCCAATGCCTGTCCATGCTCCCGACTCAAGGGTGAGAAGGAATGAGCACTGGGCCAAGAAGCACAGAGATCTGAGATGCAAAGATGGACACCTGGGTTTCTGATAAGCCTCTCAAAGCACTAAAGCAAAAGACACGAGATACCCAAAAGACACAGAAGGCACAACAGACAAGTGACACAAGTGACATGCACTGGGACTGCTCTGCCCTGAGCACCTCAGCACCGTGAGACTTTTCCTTCATGTGGCCTAAGGGACCACCTCTTGCACATCCCCGCCTCCTAGGCCGCTACTCAAAAGGCCCTCCCAGCACCTCGCTTTCACCCCTCTGGGTGTCACAGCCCTCGACTTATCTCTGGGACGTCCAGGGATGAGAATCCACGTCCGCTGCGAAGGAAGGCCGCCTCACCCGCTGGAATTTCCCGCAGTCACCGGGCTGTGGTCCCTTGGTCAGCTACCATCGAGAGCACCAAACCTCACTGCATGATCTTAGCTGTGCAGCAGCCAAACCCCAACAGTTCTGCTGCTCACCATTCTGCTAACAACGCCCGGCTCCTCGGGCCGCACGCTTCAGCCACGCTTGGAGGGACGCCGTTGTCCTGGGGGACAGCCTGGGTTAAGAAGAACAAGGTGATTTGGCATTGCTGAAACCTGAGTGGACCTTGGCTCCTCCTCACTACTTCCCCAGCTTACAGCAACTCCCCGGCCATTCCTGAGGCTCCCTGGGTGGCACTCAAATGGTCAAGGCTTGATCCATGAGCCCTGTACCACTTCCCGAGTTCCCACGAGAGCGACAGCCGGGTCTGCTGGCCAGCTGCTGAGGGAGCCTCAGCATAACAGGATTGGAGCATCTACAACACACAAACAGGAATGGATGCTTAGAATTGCAGCAGAAACACCAGTACTCTAAGTGCACAAATATAGAAATTTTAAAAAACAAAACTAAAATTTTGCCAAACATAAGTCACCTCCAATTAACCATAACTACACTACCTAATATCAAACACAAAAGACCCCATGTCCAATCCCCTTCATGAGCCTCTAAAGTCTATGCCAGAAAAACCTCTAAAACTGAAAAAACCTTGCTTCTAACCAAGTAAGAGCAAAAAAAAAAGTCTTTTAAACTATACCAAATCATTACACTAAACACATCAAATCCACAGAAATACAAAATCTTACTGAACACCAGTACACAGTACACATTAATTTCATCACAACATATAAAACAAAACCTATTTCTACTACTAACATAACAAAAATCTTCACAAAATTCAACTGTAATAAAACTGAAAAAATCTCACTAAAAGTAAAAGTTTAAAATTCCATTATAACCTGAAAACTCATACATTCTAAACATGAACTTCCTCCAAAACAAGTATTTCAAAATGGCAAAAATCTCAAAACATTTAAAATAACTACTATAAAACCAAAATACAATAAACAATTAAACACCTGACCTCAACTATCTAAAACCATCTATAATAACTCTTCTTAAAAAACTCCAACAAATACCAATTACCACCTCAACAATATATCGCCAGCAACAGCAAACAGCTCAAAATACTGTAATTCCCATCCAAAAATATGGCATAAACTAAAGCACCAAAACAAATCAATGAAATCAACAACAGGACACTATATACCACGAAAAAAACGGAATAAAAACCACTGCATATAAATGCCACTATTTATTAAACAGCACTGCCACTAAATATATTTACCTGTATGTATATATAGATGTATACATATAATTAAAATACATTAATTTGAGCATTAAGACGACAATATAAGAAAATAAAACGTCCTAAAGTGATATTATAATAGGATATCCTCTATCATCCTCACCCAAGTGCTCTCTCAACTATATTGCCGAACACAAACAACAGAAGAAAAATCCATTTTTACTTATTTTACCTAACGCCTCATGTATTAGCCAAAACGAAAAATTTGGCCCAAACTGTAATTTCTTCTTCTAAAACTATTCACCTTCACTTTGACACAAAAACCCAAACCACCACCAAAAACCCCATGCCAAACAGACCCCGTCCGCAATTCCCTCCGTCCCTGCCGCTGGGTGGACGCAGACCCGGAGGTCTCACGGCAGGTTGGAAATGCACCGAGCACCGCTTCCAGAAGGCACCCGCGCTGTTATTTAAAGCTGTGCCTCGCTTGCAGAGCAGCACCGACAAAGCCCACGGACAAAAAGCCTGCGCGGCCGGGGCTGGGTTTGTTCCCCTCTCCTCCATTCAGTGACTTTGGCAAGCGCGCTCCGAAGCTGACAAGCCACAAGTGTCCCCCAGCGCCCTCGCCGGGGCTCGCTCCGGGGCTCGGGGGACACCGGGGAGCCCACGCGAGCCACGGGAAGGCGGTGCTCCGTGCCCGGGTGGCCCCGCGCTCCCGGCCCCGGCAGGAAAGCGGCTCCTCCGGCAGGAAAGCGGCTCCTCCGGCAGGCAGAAGCGACGCCGCACCGGGAGAACCCCGACAGCTCCCCCGTGCCCGGAGCAGCCGGCACCGGGCCCAGGGACCGCCCGTGCCGCCTCTCCCGCCCGACACAGCTTGGGTCTGGGAGGCATCCCGCACTGTGTGGAACCTCAGCAGGTTCCACCACTCACGGCCACAGGCCACTGAACACCAATGCCGGCCTTTTCCCTGGGAAACAAAACTCACCAGCCCACGTCCCTGGTGTCGGTTTGCAGGAGGCGCTTGGCACTGTCAAAGCAGCCCGAGTTGGCAGTGGTGGCACCTTGGGTCTGGGAGGCATCCTGCAATGTGCAGAACCTCAGCACTCAGGGCCACAGACAGCAAACGCCATCCTTTTCCCTAGTGTCCTGGTCCAGGGCAAATTTGGGAGAGAACTCCCAAAGGGTGTCCTCTAGAAAAGCAGATTCAATTGGCCTCTCCCCGCGACTGGTTCGGGAGAAAATACCTCCTTGGAGAAAACAGGAAAAAACCCCTGTTTATTAAACAATAGAACCTAAACAATAAAACCTCTTGCTGCTTCAAAAGAGATGACAATCTCAGAACAGTCCCCTCCCCGGGTTGCAGCTTGGCTCACTCAGTCTCTGATCAGTCCCTGGTGCTGGAAATGCCGCGGCCCAGGCCCGGAGCTGCCGGTGCTCTTCTGGGTGTTCAGTCCAGAGCAGGTTTGAACAGGTCCAAGAAAAAGAAAAACCACAGTCCAGGGAACTTCTCTGCCTCAGCTAGCTAAGACTAACTAAAAGCAAAGGAGAGCTCTGTCTGGCTGTCTGTCCATCCGCAGACAACACAGTCCAGGAGCAGGAATGTGGAGGAGTGAGAGCAGTCTGAAAACAAACTGCGCGCTTCTTCCCTCCCCTCTTCACTCTCTGGAACAAGTCTTAAAGGTGCGAAACTTACTATTCAGCATAAACAGAACACGACGACTGGGGATAAAAGCATGAGATAATCAACCCAGGACACCTGGGCAACAAAACTCAGCAGCCCAGGTTCCTGGTGTCAGTTTACACGTGGGATCCTGGTGGGCTCTTGAGTTTTGCTGTCCAGGATTTCTCCCCGGCATCGCTGCCATCATCTGACCCTAATCACAATGACTCCACTGGGCCTAGACCTCACAGTCTTCAGACCGGCAATGTGTTTCCTCATCCACTCTGTCACCCCTGGCCCTTTTCAAATGCATTCCACTGCAGTCCTAAAACTCTGCAGTTTCATCGAGCATCCCCTCTGATCCTGACCCTGAAAACACTCCAAAAATCCCTAAAATTGCCCTTAAAAACCCCACTTAAAAGCCAAAAAAAGTCCTAAGAAACCTTCAAGAATCCCCCATATATGCTTAAAAATTATGGGAAAATCATGACAAAAACCTGCTCAGCCTCCAAGCCCCATCTGTTGCTCTCGAGCCCTCTGATGTCTTTCCTACCTTTTCACAGTGGGTCTTGCTGTCCTCTGAGGATTCTGTCCTTGTCCTGCTGTGAGGGTTGCTGTCTTGTCCCACCGGGAGGGTTCTGGTCTGGTCCCACTGTTGGGGTTGCTGGGTTGTGCTGCTGTTAGGGGAAAGAGCTTTAAAAATACCCCCAAAGTCCTTAAAATACCCTGATATGACCCTAAAAAAATCTAAGAAATTCCCTCAAAAACCCTAGAAATACCCTCATCCTAAAAAAGTCCTCCACATACCCTCCATAGTCCTAAAAAAAGCCCTAAAATTTTTTTAATAGTTCTAAAAAACCCCAAGAACACTCCCAAAAACCCTAAAAATTCTAGTTAGTAGTAAAGAAAGCCCTCAAAACACCCTAAAAAATATTTTAAAAGTCCTAAAGGTATCCTAAACATTCCAGAAAATTCCTAAAAAACTCCTGAAAGAAACCCCTTAAAAATCCTTAAAAAAAACCCCAAAAAACAAAACAAAAAAAAAAACAAAAAACCCCCCACAAAAACAAACAAAAAAAAACACACAAAAAAACCCCCACAAAACAAAAAAAACCCAGAACAAAACAAAAAACCTAAAAACCTACTCAGCCCCCAACACCTACCTGTAACTCTCTATTCTACAAACTTCATCCCTACCTTTTAATTGGGGTAACTACCTGCAACTGCTGGGAGGGTTCTGGGGCTGTCCCACTATTGGGGTCACTGCCTTGTGCTGCTGTTGGGGAAAGCTGGTGTTCTAGGGGTGCTGTTTAGGGTGAGCTTAGGGCTGGGGTGAGGGCTGCTGCACCTGTACCCTAACCCTACCTGGCACCCTGTGTCCTTTGTACCCCGAACCCTCAGTGTCAGCTCTCCACCTGTCAAGGACCCTCCTCTTTGCCCCTCAGCCCACAATGTCTGTGTGTCACCCCAAGCCCCTGACATTGTCCCTTGGCCCCCTAACCTCCATCATGCACTCTCCACCTGGGTAGGGGTGGATTTTAGGGTGAGGTTAGGGGTGGTGTGAGGGCTGCATCACCTCTGACCCTCAGGCACCTCCACTTTGCCCCTCAAGGCACCCCCTGCCCCTCAGCCTCTTGGTGTCACCCCCGAGTTCCCCACTGCAGCCTCTCAGGGTCTCTGTGCCACCCTGGAGCCCCCCTTTGCTCCTAAAGGCCCCTTCTGCCTCTCAGCTGCCCCCATGCTCTGTGCCACCCTGCAGCCCCCTCAGCCCGCAGCCCCTGGTGACACCCCGCAGCCCACAGATGTTGTCCCTGCCTGTTTGATTTGGGTGCTGTCCTGCTGCCAGGGCCGCACTGTCCCCGTGTTCGGGCTCCCACGAGCTGCTGCAGAGAGACACAGGAGGGCGGTGGGAGAGTGAGGGATGGAACAGGGCTGGGCTGGAAGTTCGAGTAGGAGTGAGGAGCGAGAAGGGGACATTACAGAAGAGGGCTGAGGGGAGGAGATTAGTGTTAGGAGGAGGCAACCCCATATCTCCCAGAGCAAAGCTGCAGCAAAATAAAACTCTGGTTGCCCTAGCAGCACCAAACGCGTCCTGCAAACTGGCATCAGGAGCCTGGGCTGGTGAGCTTCAGCTCCCATGGCAAAGGGCCGGAGGTCACGTTCAGTGGCCTTCTGCTTCCTCCAGTTCCAAATGGCGCAGGATGCCTCCCAGACCCAACCTACCACCACATCCAGCTCGGGCTGCCATGACAGTCCCAAGCACCTCCTGCAAACTGACACCAGGAACCGGGGCTGCTGACATTGTTTCTCGGGGAAAACAACAGACATTGGTGTTCAGGGGCCTGGGCCCTGAGTGGGGGTCCGCGGAGAGAGAGCTGTGTGGTGGCAGTTCTCTGTTCCCCTTGGGATGCCCTTTGCAGATGCCGTGTGCCTGGAGCTCTGGGCTTTGTGGTTTTCAGAACCCTAACCCTAGGCATGACCCTAGGCATGACCCTAACCCTAGGCAGTAAAAGCAGCCTAGAGCTAAGGCTTGTTCCAAGGAAAAAGCTGTGGAGACAGCCACGCTGTGGCAGTTTTGTGTTTTCCTTGGCACGCCTTTTGCAGCTGCAGTGTGCCTGGAGCTGTGGGCTTTGTGGTTTTCTAGCAGACGACCGGCCACTCAGGGCCACAGGCCCCTGAACACCAACACCGGCCCTTTCCCTGGGAAACCAAACTCAGCAGTCAGGTTCCTGGTGTCAGTTTGCAGGAGGCGCTTGGCACTGTCAAAGCAGCCCGAGTTTGCAGTAATGGCACCTTGGTGGTGGCAGGAGGTATCCTGCAATGGCAGGAGGTATCCTGCACTGTGCGGAATTTCAGCCGGCCACTTTCCCAGGGGACAGGCAGGCATTGCTGTACTGGTGCCGGTGGCCCTGAGTGGCCGGCTGCCTGCTGATAGTCTGCACATCGCAGGATACCTCCCTGACCCAAGGTGCCACCACTGCCAACTGTGGCTGCTTTGACAGTCCCAAGTGCCTCCTGCAGACTGACACCAGGAACCTGGGCTGCTGAGTTTGGTTTCCCAGGGAAAAGGCCGGCGTTATGATCTTTTGCTATTTCTGTAGGAGAGCAGCTTAGCAGGCCATATGTCAGATTTCCCAGGGAGAGATTGTTTTGAGTTGTTTTCACACCATAGTTTCTATTCGTGAGATATTAAAGAAAATATCAGTATCTGGTTAATTGAATTCTGAATTTTACCATCTGATGATGTATATCAGTCCTGTTCTGTGACTTCCCTTGAAATATATTGTCAGGTCAGTGCAGGCAATTTCTACCTGCAGGTGAATCAGGCATCTTATACCTTGAAATTCTAAAGGTGAGGAGCTGAGAAACGACAATTTTAAATTTTACAAGACCCGAGTTCAGCTCCTGACACCAAAAAAGTTTGCACCACCCTTCTACCACAGGTTTCAAGAGACAAAAGGCAAACAGGAGAGGTGAAGCTTGACCAAAGGTGGAGCATTTTCTCTTTGCAAGGTACTTGAGGGAGCACCTGAAGTACAGCATCCCACAAATCATGGGAGCTGCTGGGCAGAGCAGCTCAGTTGTGTGCTCAGCTCAGGGCACTCTGCACTGGTGTGTCTGGTACAAGAGCTGAATCATTTCCTCATCCACACAACTCTCATCCGATTAATTTTCAGATTTTATGCCTTTTCTTTCTAAGAATGTAGTAAATTACATCTTAGGCAGAACATTAACTGCCTCCTTAGTTATGTTAACATGCCAATGGTTACACCATGTTTAAACACCAACATTTACACTCATGTTTGGCTTACAATGACAATTTAAAAGCAGGAAGAGGGTGTGCTATGTGGCAATTGTACTGCAAATTGTGGTTTATTAATAGAGTATTGGAAAATGTAGCTCATGTTCCAACCGATTACTGTATTCACATTTGAATGCTACAGTAAAAACTTTCCAGGTCTCAGGGTTTTGACTTTGTGTCAAGAGGAGTGGCAGATATGATCTCCATTAAATGCAGTCTACCTAAGGTATGATAAGGCCTTGCCAGTGGTTTCACTTTAGAATCTGCACATTTTTAAATCTAGATAACTGTTTCCCTGCAGAAAAAGGAATCTGGTTTCTCAGCTGATAACCCAAAAACTGATAGGTTTTTTTTTGTTTGGATTATTTTGGGCAGGGGTTGCCTTCAAGCAGTCTTGATATGTCTCTGTAACACCCACAGATGTTCAGAAGTAACCAGCCAAATTAGTTTTTTAATGTTTTAGTTGTGTTTTCTGTCAAACATGATTAATGAGCCCAGTTCATGGCACAGAGGACACAGATCTCTGAGTCTTTGGAGGGTGAATTTTTGCGAAATGCTTTGGAGATAGAATTCCATGTGTTTATTTTTTTTAATGTCTTCCAAAATATGTGCAAGATAGGTTATCTATTTTAGCACCTAGCTGTGGATCTAACTGCTTTAGAGCAATTTAACCAGCTGCTGTTTGTTCATATGTTTCCAGCCATGGAAATACTGGTAAATTACTGGAAATACTGATTAATACTGATTAATTAACCTGTCTTACCCTTTTATTCAACCTCTTCCTCCATTTCTCTCTAGACATACAAGCTATGATCTTACCTACAGGTAAGCAGGAGAAGTCAAAGCTCATAGAAAATTACTGAGACTTAATTTGAATCTCTGGGTTTCTTGTTCTGTCTGTACATTTAAAACCCCAGAGATCACTGAGCCCTATTTCTGACCCTGTTACACAGAGTTGGTGCCTTGCTTCAACCCAGTTGTGAGGGCAGAAGAAACTGCAAACTTTGGCTTGGATTGTTTGCAGACTGATCCAGAAAATCACACAGTGGTGACCTGCTGACTGTAGTCTGTCACAGCTCCTGTGCGGCCTGCTTAGACCTCTTAAAAATAAAGGTTTCATCAAAATAAGCTATTGCAGACTCATTCTTTTCCCAGTTCATCACATTCTTGAATTATTACAAAACCTAAGCCAGGGGAATATTAGGTTTTCTTGCTTTTGTTTGTATAAACACTTGCTTCTTTAAAGGGTGTACCTCCTACCACAATGTTTCCACATTTGAGCATTAATTTCATAAATACAAAACAATAAATGTTGACTTTTTCATGTGCCTGCTCCCTTCTGAGCTTTTTAAAATGCATTCCTCTTCCTTCTGGCCTTTATCATAATTTAAAGGGCTAAAAGTTTGTTTCAGGCAAAAAGAGAATATTCATATCCAATCCATTGATTTCAGCCGTGTAGTGTCTGAGAACACCAATTAATATTCAGAGACTCAATGGGAATTCCCAGGAGTTGGCAATCCACTGCCTGGGAGCATAGCAGGAACAGGAAGAAGAATCTGAGGAGGAAAATCAGGCTAAAGCCAGGGAATTAAGAAATTCTAAGTACTTCTTTGCAATAGATTTTCAATCTTTACAGAAGGTTCAGGACAAAGAATTTCTATCTTTATCTGGATTTGACCTTAATGAAGGTTAAAGCACTTCAAAGTTTTTACTTCATTAAAAATATATGGAATTGAGTTTGTATTTCAGAGTCTGGAAGTCTGAACTCAAAGAAGACATGGTAAACTGTAAATATGTTAAGAAAATTTTAGTGAACATAAAATATTAAGTTGAAAATTCTAAAAGGCTACGTCCTTTTTGTTTTGTTTTCCCTAGGATTTTGTTAAAATGTTTCCTAGAGTTTTATTTATCTTTTTTGTTGACAAGAAATCAGTGTTCATTCTTGAAGTAATTTTGAGTCAACACCATATTTATTGCTTATATTTTTTTTAATGTATGACATACAAACCTAGAGTTAGCTCGTATGACATTCTTCCCTCCCTCCACAAAAAATAATAAAGAATTCCAGAAGCTATTTTGTTAGAAGATAACTGGGACAAAGACACACAAAAATTGCTGACAGTGTTTCTTCAGTATTTACTGAGGACTAAAGATTCAGGATAGAGTTTTGCTGCCTTTTCTTTGTAGGGGTCTTAAAATTTTCTAAGTTCCATTAAACACCAAAACTTTTGGTTTTGGTACTGAAATGACCAGAGAATGGATTTCAACCAGCTTAAATTTGCTTGTTCTTAAAGGGTAAATAAGAAGCAGAAACAGTTGAACAGAAAAATATAGCTGGGATTGTAAATGCCATTTAAGTAGTATTTTTTAACTAAACAGTCACACACTGTATTAATTAAATAAGTATAGTATCCTCCCTTTTGCAGATTGGGAAAACAGGCCTGGGGATTAATGAGTTGGTCAGGATTACACCCACATATTAAGCCACAATTAGAACTGGAGCAACTCATGGCAGCCTTCTAAAGAGTTTGGGGAGTCACTCAGCACCTCCACTTGGTTTTCCATATCAGTTATACAAAACGTTTTACTTTCACAAGGAAATTGTGAGGCTTAGGGCATATTTTGAAAAGAAGCTTTGCAAACTATAAAAGTTGGGGGCTTGATTCTCTTTTCACTTAGTGCTGATAACTCTAATAGGAGCTTAACAATCCATGGTGGGAGGATGGATTTCCAGATTCACAGCCTATAACAGGACAGTTGGACAGTGACTTGATTTTTTTGGTGTTTCATCTTGTAAATATATTAGACCTTATTCTGGAGTTTTTACTTCATTCTTAGTCAAAATTCAGCATTGGTTTCAGGCTTGCAGTGAGGCCTGCAAGCTCTCAGGGTTAAACACACAACATAGGCTGTTCTTCCCCTCAGCATTACACATTTCTGTCCAGGGTTTTAAGATTAAGATGCTTTCAAAGCCATGAGTAGGTGTAGCCAGGAAAAAGGGAAAGAGCAATGAATCTTTCATGTTTGATGCTATGCTATGACTTCTCCACTGTCTATTAATTAAGCAATCTATTAATAGTGCTTTGGTACATACTAATGTTAGACAAAAAACAGTTTTGTTGCAGAGAAAAAGCTGCTATTTAAAAACCAGAGCAAAAGCAAACTAATTCTGAGACTTATGAGTATATCAACCAGTAGGTGTGCCTGGAGTGTTGTAAATGGGAAAGGTGGGAGGACTCTGTCTTGTTATTAGTACATGTAGAAAGACAGGAAGTACTTAGGGAAGGTTTCCCTCTTGTTCTGAGTTCCAGGA
The DNA here is from genome assembly GCF_036417665.1 of Passer domesticus. Taxonomy (NCBI): domain Eukaryota; kingdom Metazoa; phylum Chordata; class Aves; order Passeriformes; family Passeridae; genus Passer; species Passer domesticus. The sequence goes on from NC_087479.1 coordinate 59,596,034, forward strand.
AAGTTATTCAGCCAAACACATGAATCACAAAGCAGACTAGAAGGGAGTTTCTGTGTGGCATGAAAATAACAATCTTGGAGCCTGAGAAGTGAAACAGTTTGATGCTTTTGTTCCGCTGCAGATTTTTCATGGAAAATAGCAACCCCACGAATATCTGACAATTAAATGTCTTAGTGCATGAAATGTGAAGTTTATATAAGAGAGAGTGTCTTACTCATCAGCTGCTCTATTTTAAGCCCTGCTCAGCATGAGGGCTTTCATTTTGTGATCTATTTGGACGGCAGCTGGTACATTAGAGTTTTACATTAGCTGACATCTTTACAATCTAAAGGATACTTGACATAATCCTGTAAAACCTATTCTCATATTTGTGCTCAGTCACTCATATTTAATCCTAGTGTCTTCTCTTTCCCTATGGGCATTTTCTGTCCGTTTCATGTTAAAAAATGGTCAATGTATCAACAGCATTAAAGGGATGTTTTGTGGTGATGTGATCAAAAATATATATACAGCATATGTCATAAAATAGATGTGTCATTTTGATGACTGCAAAAGGCAATGAAAAGGAATCCACAGTAACATATGTTGGGGATAAATTCAACTAGCACAAATAACAGAAGAGATGGTATATATTAAAAATTATATACAAAGATGAGCTACATGCATGATTTAAATTCACTTGGAAATATTTACATAGTGGAAGGGTGAAATGAATGCCAAGTTGCAACCTAATTCCAAAATCCAACAATTATCAAGTAGTGTGTCTCTTGCCATGAAGTCCTAGGACTTCATCTATCTGTTCATGCAAAAAGAAAAGTCTTTTCCATCTTTTTGGATTTCAAATCCCAGTCAGCTCTAAACAAATTACAAAATAGTCCTGAGAGAAGCTGAAGTTACCTTTTCCTGGAGATGCTTGGGAGCAAGACTGATGAGGAGAAAGGACAAAATAAGGCACTGTTGAGGGGTGACAGGCACTGGACCCTCGAGCACAGCATGCAGTGGAGCTCCCTTGCGATGTTTTTCCTGAATCCCACACCTTTACACCCTCCCTTGGCCCCACCAGACCTGACTTGCCTGCTCAGGAGCTGTGCCCTGGGGGATGTGAACTGGAGACTGCAGCTGGGAGGTGTCAGGATGCCCCACAGATGACTTCAGGTGCTGGAAGGGCGATTTGACTCTTCTCAGCAGCAAGACTTGAAAGGTGGAAAGCTGCTTTTTGTCACACATTTTGTTTCCCACGTGAGCAGCCTGGTATCCATTGTGTTCTGTGTGTTTAGACAGCTAAAGATTTCAATTGCTTCTTGAAATCTTAAGCACCAATGTCACACGAAATGTATTCTCACTCAGACTGCTGCTACAATCCCTTGGGTTTGAAGGGAGGGATTTAACAACAGAAAATAAGGGTACAGGTTTCTCTGGGTCTGGATTGAAGGCACCTGAGACAGTAGTTTCCTGTTCAGACCCAGGTGCTTATTATTTCTTATCAGCAAACAGTCTCACAACCATGAGTTTGGCAGCAAGGCACAAAATGGCTATCTCCTTTTAGAAGGTCTTTTAAGACTAAACTATCCAATTAAGAACTAACACCTGGATTATTTCCCCTTTTAACCCAATAACTGATCCCAAAGAGCCCCCAGTGCGGGCTTTTCTGCCCAATTACAAAATGCCACCCAAACCCATGGAGAAGGAAGAAGAAGCATGAAGAAACCCAGGACAACACCCTGTGCCCTCCATCTTGCTTCCACCCACAACACACTAAAAATCCCCAAACCTAAATTTCTCAGCAAGTAATACACCTACACTTCTCTCTATAATCTATTTCACACTTCTGTGGATTCTGGTCTATCTTGAAGTCTAGGAAACTTTCTCCATGAATGAGGGTCAAAGTCAGTGCTCCCCTGGGGGTCAGGGCACCCCAGAGCAGACAGAGAAACATTCCCAGTGCCCTGGGTTTCCACATAAGGGGATTTAACCTCCCCTTGTTTCCCATGAGTGGTGGCCAGGAGGTTCTGCACCATGGGAGTCCTTCAGCTCTGCTTTCGTGCTGGATTTGCCTCCACCACTCGTTTCTCCTGCAGTTGCCCAAACAGTTTGAGCTTGAAGTAAAGCTACAAAGCTCCCTCCAACATCTGACACAGGTTCCACCCTCTCCACACCCACCCCATGGCTTCATGAATCTGCTTATTAATGACATGAATGTCACTGGGCGTGGCATAAGTGTGAACTATTCTTGCACTTCTTTGATATCAATGTGATGTTTGTATTTCCATATGTGACCACAACAATGAAAATTAGGGCCTTTACAGAATGATTTTGACTCATATAATGTATTACTCTATGCTTTGTGAGCAATTATTTTTTCTTTTTTCTTCAGAAAAAAAAAACTCAGTAAAAAAAATCTCAGTGTGATGAGCAGAAATATGATTATCAAAGTGACCTCTTACACTGTTTATCTTAAACACAGCACAGACCTATCCCCTCACTGTGAGTATGTGTTTGGAGACAAGAAGGGCATGGAAGGACTAGTCTGGACCATAGGCAGACTGCTCTTAAGTCAGTCCTGATGTTTCTTGACAGTGTGACACAGCAGCTTGGTCACGGAGTCAGAGGCAGTGGGGGGAGCATGGCTAAAGCATTCATTGCTGCCAGGTAAATGAGGGGCTGTGAGGGAGCCCAGGGCAGGGCAGAGGGTACAGTCTAAGCAGATGGTTATGCCTCGCTCTGTGTGCTACAGATTTCTCTAGAATATATTAATCAGAACATTTTAATGACCAAAACAATGCAATTTTTTTGGTGGGCAGTTGCACTTCTTGTCCAGTATTGCTTCAGTGATTTTCACATAATGCCAATGAAATTTAAGATACTCTGTCTATGCACTTAGCCTTTTGATTTCCCTGTCCATTTATTTGCTTCCTTGGAGGTTGTGCATTTATTAGCGTTATGTCCTATGAACCAATGTTTGAAACAGAGATGGAGAAACAATGCATGAGATTACAGGGGAGTCTTAACAACTTAATGACAGACAAACATGCAACACCCAACAAAATAAAACCCTATTCTGTGCTCTCTCACACACTCCTCCTGCAGGCTCCTCAGCCAGAGAGCCCAGCCTTGGTGTGATACCTACAGCTCTCTTCCTCCTATGGAAAGAAAATCTACATTAAAATTCTTTCCTGCATTCTCAGGAGGGTAATCCTTTTAGGTATGTGCTTTTCTACTGTTGTTTTACACTTGATCTTTTAATTAATTCTAACTCCAAGGTGGAAGTAGCAGCTTGGGGTAGCCAATTATTTTGAGTTTCCTTAGGTTTTCTTCCATAACCCTTATGCTGTGTCATACTGAATTATGTCAATGGCATAAAACACGAAGCATTCTTTTTAATATTTTTAAAATCTCTCAAGATTGTCCACTGAAATACAAGATAAAAATGAAAATCATTGTTCTTTTTTGCTGGTCCTGTTGTGGTACACCTAATGCTTTTTTTCACATTATCTTTTTGTTTGTGATTTTAGGTACTAGCTTGAGGTTCAGAGGGTAAAAGGCTAAAACACTACAAATAACAATGTAAGTTAATCAGTAATTATATTAATTGGCCAATGTGAAGATTTTGCATTAATAAAAAACCACAGACTGCTATTACTTGACCTGTATTCAGACATTTCTACCTGTGGCATTTGGTATTCCTCATGAGTATTGAGTTCCCAAATATAACTAAAAGAAGAATTCACACACTTATTGGAAGTATGAAGGGTAGCCAAGATTCTCTTGGCACCCTGGAAAGGCATTCTGCATATCTCATGTAAGCCTGTGGAATCCATTTGGATTTTAATAATCTGTGGATTTGTGTAATGAATGTACCCTAACGCAGCACATCTGCAAAAGTATGCAAGGTAGCTCTGAAACTGAAAGTACAAATAAAATGTACAAGAAAATGTTGTCCAGATGGTATCTTCATTTTTCATGGCATTAACTTGATCCTGAAATTTAAAATTAGTTTTTAAAATTTGAATTTAAAACTTGATGAAGACCTGAAAAACAATTGTGACAAATGGAGAAAATAGATGGTGGCATACTGAACAAATCATAGGTGTCAGAGACACTAAGTGTGCATTTCGTTCATCTAACATAGACCCAGAATGTCACACTTTTGACCTACAATGAGTCCTGGAAGGTAGTTCTGATTCTCTAGTTATCAGTGAGCTAAAGAAAAGAAAGTGGTCACACAGTGAGGTCTGAGAAGTTTGTCTGATGGTGCCAAAGCTACAGGAGTGAGAGAGTATCTGTTTGTGATGGCAAATTTTGGCTCTTTGAGTCACCCTGCACCTGGGTAATGCACACAGTGTGCACATAGGTTGTAGGGTTTTTTCCTATTATATTCATTATTATGTCTTCCAAGTAGATGTAATTTGCCAAGACATATTATTGAAGAGATTGTTTTTCTGTTGTTGGTCCTGTCTTGCTTATTACCACAAGGAAAGTGTGTGTTTTCCTTTTTATCTGACGGTGTCTTGTTCTGAGGATGGCTGTGTTTGGCAGTTGTGGTTGGTTAAACAGTGCTTTGTGGCTTGGGCTGTCACAGGGAAGGCAGTTAAATATGCACATGCCTTATTATTATAAGGCAGATAGGTCAATAAATCATCAGGTGAGTGTTTGCTTGTCTGGGTGTTTCAATGTCTGTTAAATTCGGGCTGCCAGCAGAGGGTGAGCAAACACTCGTGATGGTGCTTGCTGCAGACTAACTCAGATGTCACTGGCCATGGGTTGCATAATCTCCATAACTGCAATCCATGAAAACCCTGCTTCTTCAAAGGGGTCTTTTACAGTCTTTTCATGCATATTGTTACTGATGTTATTCACATAGTAACCATTTTTACCTCTTGTCTCTGCTTTTAAACTAGTTCAGAGCACTCAGTGCTTTAAAAACAAACCTTTAAAGGTATTTCCCTTAATTTCCTGTGAGAAGCCATGGTAAATGCCGTATGCTTTTAAGCAATTAAAAGGCTTTGTGACTTCGTTTTTTTGTGTTGTTAATGCAGGTGGTACAGATTCAATGGGCTTTCATGTGTAGCAAATTCATCATATATCTATTTTCTGTCTCCCAGCACCTCTGTGAGTTTGATGTTGGGCTCTGAGTAGCTCTTCATATTTCCATGGTTACAAGTAGTCACAAGGGTTCTGTTAACCCCCAAAGGCAGAGTGATTATGTCTCTTTTTTTGGTCATAAGAAGCATAGAATGAATAAATTAGACTATAGCTATGAAAAGATTGTTTAAAACACTTCAATAAAAACTTTTAATTTTCACTCACTCAAGAAGTGTTTGAGCCTTTTGCCACAGTTATGGCTATGTCACGCTTTTTGGAAAAATGAGTTTTTACCTGAAAACCTGAAGGCCCTCTTTTCTTTCCCTTTTAATTCTGATTGGATTTTCAGCCCATTTTGAAGGCAGCAGGTTTAGAGCAAACAGTGCAGATTCAGAGCTATGCTGTCATTAAATAATCAGCAGTGACCACTAACCATCACTGTGTGTACTATTGCTTATTGTTAAAAACAGAACAAGTGAAGGTAAGAAGCACTTCAGCTTGCTGAAGAGCACAGATGTAGCCACATCCACATCAGAATTTCAGATCTCAAATTGCTGCATTTCTTTCTAACAAAAGGCTGAAAGAAAGTCCCTTCTGACTTTCAGACCTCACCTCTTGTTAAAGCCTAGATTCTTCCCAGTAAATCAAGTGCAGGGAGCTGCACCTTCTGTGAGTGGAAAAGAGCTGTGTTGTATGAACTTGTCTGACCATTCAGTGTCCATCCACAAACAACTCCAAAAACTGAGAGATCTGACAAATCAGATTAAAACAAACCATGGATCATTGTTAGATGACTTGTTTGAAGGATGGAGTTTTGCATCTTGACTAAAAGAGCTTTACAAAATAGGTTTATCTGCATTGATTGTTATAGTGACAATGTTAGTGATAGTGCCTTGTGTACTTCACTGTGCACAACAAATGATGAACAAGGCTATCAAAGAAGTGTTTTCAGTTCAAGAGAGAGGGGGAATTGTGAGAAATGGATTTGTAGAGAGTTGTCAAAGTCTGACAGAAGACCCACAAAGTGTGAATCCATATGCAAACTTTGAGACAAGAGATGCTGACTTAGAAATGCCATGGAATAGGACAGATACTGTTGGGAGAGAAATGGAAATAGAAAAATGTTTCAAAGGATAGCCTTGCACATAAGACTGGATACTTTGGAGAAATAGAACTATGAAAGATGCATTGTGGTGGGACCCACCAGGGGCAGTTTTAGATAACTGGCTTTAAGGCATCTACAGCTTGGCATGGCAAAAAGCTGATAGGCCAAGAAACACTTAGAGTGTATTGTAATTAGGAAATAGCTGGCTTCTGATTGTGATGGTGTGAATTATAACACCTGTATTGTGTCACCCTTCTCATGAGACTGAAAGTGGAATAAAAGTTTTTAAAATGCCTCTCAGTTACCCCATCTCTGGGTCAGGTAAAGAGTATTATCCAACAGATGTAGCCACATCCACATCAGAATTTCAGATCTCAAATTGCTGCATTTCTTTCTAACAAAAGACTGAGAGAAAGTCCCTTCTGACTTTCAGATCTCACCTCTTGTTAAAGCCTAGATTCTTCCCAGTAAATCAAGTGCAGAGAGCTGCAACTTCTGTGAGTGGAAAAGAGCTGTTAGAGATCCTTAATAAGAGAAGGCAGCTGGAAGGAGCAGTGGTTTTTCTGAGAGGCTTTCCCAGACTGAAGCAGTAGCAGGGTTTTTTCTGTGGAATAGACTCAGGTAGCTGTGATTTGTTATGGCATCCTGTGCTGAAGAGCTCCGAATCAAAGGGAGGTTTCTGGATCTTCCCTGGACAGAACAGGCAGTGAGCTGCTGAGGGCAGGGAAGGGAGAGGGAGTCATAAAAGAAAGCTGGAGAAAAGTCTCTAATAAGAAGAGAATATCTTGTCTACTGAAAAGGTTTTGTACAGTGATAGAAGCATTGACTGGAACTGGAGAAAGGCTGAAAGAAAGCTCTGCCAGGAGAGACACTGAGACTCTCTTACCACCTGTACAGAGTTATTGCTTCAATGCACACAGAAAAAGAATCTTCCTAACTGAAGAGGAGAAAATGCCTCCTTTTCCTTTCCTTTTGGCAGGTTTCTTTTTAGCCAGAGGTACTACATTTGCCAAGTCTCCAAGCCAGTAGAGGCATAAGCTGATTTTATGGTAAAGTAGCAGGTAACACAGTAAAATGATGTTTTAATAGTACAGGTGTAGGAGAAAGAAGTATATTGAAGGGGGAAATGGACCAAAAAACACCTATTATATTCTGTCTACTCACTTGGAAAACAGACAATAGTAAAACAGAACAGTCTTTATCCTCAAAGTGAATTGTGAAGGTTAATGAGTGTTCAGAATGGCAGTGGAGTGCACTGGCACACAGGTTATATTCAGACATTGTCACCCTGTTCTTCTGTTTTGCTAAGCCTTCTGATGTTTACATTCTTGTAACGAACCTTCTCATGCACTTTTTTGTCAATAATTATTGTTTTACATTCTTTTCTGGAGGAAGAGAAATTTGATGGACTGTTGTCTTGTCCAGTGTCATTGGAGAGGTGGCACTGTCACTTTTGAAAGTCTGTAAATGTTGGAGTCACAAAATAAACTTCTCTTCTTTCTACCTTGGAGGTTCCAGCATGCATGTTGTTCTATTTCGTGTCCTATAGCAACAAGACATAAAGTGCCAGAGATGCTGAATGTTTTATTATAAAACAGATTTAAACACTTCCAAGCAGAAGCAAGGTCTGTGTATGAGCTACTGGGAAATGGAAGAAAAAAAACCTCTGGAGTGGTGTTTGAGCTGGCTACTCCCCACTGGTCCCTCACTGCTGCAGTTTTTAGGTTAGATGGTCAGGCAATGTGTGTGGCTGGTATGTTTTAGGTGCCAATGACCATTTCACACATGTGTGAAACAGCAATTATGCAGAGCAAACACCAAGATCCTGCTTCCAGCCTGCCAGTCAGGCCAGCTGAGAGCCCAGGGAGCAGGGACTGTGGATCTGAACCTGCCTGACAGGGTTGTGGCAGGATGCCACAAGTGCCACCAGGCATCTACAAAGGACAGCACAAAGAACAGGGTTTGCTGCTGAGAATTTTGACAGCCCATTTCAGATCCACCTGTGACTTTTCCAGATGAATCAGGTGCCATGGCAGCTCTTGGACCTCAGGATTTTCTTTCTGCCAGGTTTAAAGTTCTTGAGAGCTTGCTTGCTCCCAAGGTATGTTTTGGGCCTTTTTCAAGCAAGGGTTACATATTTTAAAGTTGGTGGCTGCTGCTCCCTTCATCACAGTTTCCTCCTAGCAGTGCAGTCACAAAGAGATGAGAATGTCCTCTCAGCTTTTCTGTGCCTGCATTTTTATTGAAACAGGGCAGTTTGGTTCAAACTCTTTGGGAGTGTGTCTGCAAGAGGAGCAGTACAGGATGCTCAGAGTGCTCCAGGCAGTAACTGCCAAGGTAACAAAGTTAGAAAAGGAAAATATTAGGTAGATGCATAATTAGTGTGGAATTGTTCTGGAATTCTGTTAATTGGCATGATAAATGCAAATTATATATCAAACCAATTCTCTTTCTCCACAATAAGGAAACCACGCTTTTGGAATTTCAATGGCAAAAGTCATTATAAACTTACTATCAGGAAACTAGAATATCCTCATTTTTGGTTACAATATTCTGGTATTTTATAACATATTGATACATCAGTGCTTCTAAAACTGTTATTGACTGCAGTAGAACTTGTGTGTAGCTTGTGAATGTGTATGTATAAATATACATTTTCCTCTCAGAGTAGTAATTTTGCTATCTACCTGGGAAAGATTCTTGACCCCTCTGTATGACAAAAATTATTTTTAAGAAAATACTTCCTTTCTAGACTATGCTAGCATAGTTCTGGCAAGGGTAAGACAAAAACTATTTTATAGGAAAACAAAGGTAGTCCTGTTAGGGATGGGAGATTAGAGCTGATCCTTCCCTGGATTCTACAGACTTGGAGCTTTTGATTCTACCAACACTTTGGGCTAAGTCCCTCTGTGAAGAGCTGTTTAGTTGTTAATAAGACTTTTACTAGAGTACTTGCATTACAAATTGGAAGAAAATTGTTCTTTGGTGCCCACAAGAACATTTGTTTGTTGTGATATCTCTTCACTTTTCCAGCTATTATTGTTTGGAAAGCAAGATCTTTGAGGGGGGAAAGATATTTATTTTATGTTAAATCTTGTTAAGGTTCTTAATTCAGCTGCGACCTTTGGATCACTGTGAGAGGCCAAGGCCCAAAAGTGATCCCTTTGTAGTGTTACTTTCAGGGAAGCAGGAGCAGAAAATAAGGAATTATTTTTTTACAGAAAAAAAAAAATTAAAATAAGAGAGTTCTAGTTATTCTGCAATGCTTTTACAAGCCTCCCTTATCATTGTTCTCTGCACAAATGTCCTAAAAACGCCTGAAGGGCTTATCCAAGAGTTTCATGTAGTTTGTTGAAGCAGATTCTGATCTCCCCAGGACCCGAATTTTTTGGCAAATTTTAAGATTTTTGATTCATGAGGAACCTATTTGTATTTGTATGTTCACACTTTTGGGTAGCAAGCCTAGAGTTTGTCAAATGTGTACAAGAAGTATGCTAAAAGAAAGAACATGACAAAGCAGTATCATAGTGCTGAGATTAAAAAAAATCAAATTAAATGAAACTTCAGATTTTTACCTCACTTAATCAGGAGATAGCACTCAGATCTAAGCATGTCTGTCAAAACTATCTCATTATCTAAATATTTATAGCAGTTACACAGAGAAATTTAGTTTGGATTAAGAGAAAAAATATTAGCAATTCTAAGGTAAAACATTAATTAAGATCTTTCTACAAATGAAGTGAGAGCAAAACCAAATTTTAATTTTATTTTATTGTGTAAATAAATTATTTCATTTCTTTTGTGTTTGGAAAGATAATTTTCTATCCATAAACACTTAACAAGTGATGGATCAGAGCCCAGAGGAGTGATTGTAACACAGTTCAGAGCATGTAACCTCCTCCTGTGGTCAGTCTGGCTGCTGGGTTGGTGTTGCTGCACAATAATTTGTTTTTTCTTTCTGTTTGCAGTGTCTGCTGCATGAGCTGGGTGCACCAGGAGAGGGCAGAGCTGCACAGGTGTTTGGTTAAACGAGAAGTGGAAATTAGTCTATGAACAGGATTGCTGGCAGTTGTTATTCAGTGTTCACCTAAAATCAATTACCCGGATATTCAGAAATTGTGGATTTTCTATGTAAGTGTTTCATCGCTGCTCTGCTGCCAAGAAACCTTTCTGAAAGAAAAAATTTCTGGGATTAATAGCACTGTGAGGGGAGCTCCAGCATTTCACTGGGTTATTCAGAGTCCACTTGAAACAGAGTCATCATTTTCATTATTGTTACTGTAAATACAGCTTATTTTGCTTTTTTCTCCCCTTTTTTCCCCTAACTATAGTCTGGTTTATAATTTGATTATATTTTTTCCTTCCTTCAGGTTTAGAATAATATTCTAAATCAAATAATTCTAAACCAAAGTGCCTATTTTTAATATCTCTGTAAAATATTAGCCATATTAGGTGTAAAACAGATTAAAATCAGTGTTTCTCTTGAAAACCTGAATGGAATGAGAGAATTAATTCTATTTTCTGTAGAGAACCTGATTTAAAGGCCACTAAGTTGGAGTGATTTAAATCAATCAATGTACTTTGGGTAAACTGTGGATAAAGTGGTTTTTTTTTCAGAACAAAAGCCAACCTTCCCCAGTGGTTTGCAGAAGGGGTGACAGAACCAGAGCAGGACTTGGAGAAGAGGAGAATGAAGGGGTGAAGGACAACTGAGGTGACAGTGACCCTCACTCTTTACTTTGATACAGTTTTTGCTTTATTATTGTGAAGTCTTTCTAGCAATGGCTTTATTTTTCCTCCCACTGGGAACTAGACAGAAATATATAGTCAAAGAATCCTAATATTTGTACTGCAATAAAAATATTCATAAGTAGTTGTAAAAAACCTTATTTTGTAATTAATGTACAAGTGTTGGGTTTGAGCCTTCTTTTGTTTATTTAAAAAATGGCAGGAGTGTGCTTACGCGAGTTCTTGAGAATTATGAAGTGTAATTGGCTCAATATATCATCAAAAATGAAATGGCTAAAATGGTGTCACCATAGTCCGGAGGTAAGTAGACAGAAGAATTTGGGGGATGTTTAAATCACTCACAGTAAAAGCAAAACTTTTTTTTTTTTCAGGCAAAAAATACCAATATTATTGCAGAAGTGCTGTTTTAGGAACTATAATCAATATTGACCTCTGTGTGAACTAAGAGTTTGTTTAAAGCTGTGGCTCAGGAATGCAATCTTTGACATGAAGCACACTTTGCAGATCACATGGGGCTGCCTCAGCCCACGAGCTGTCTCTTCATCAAGCAGGAAGGAAGTTTGATCTCCCAGAATCTCTGTCCCCAGTGCTCTCAGTTCAGACCCTGTCATCTGGGCTGTTGGACCAGCATTGTGCCATCTGTATGAGCAATTCTGACTGCCTTGCTGTTTTATTAGATACCATCTAATAATTTGGAGTTAGAGGAGTGCCATAATTCCCACATATAAAATTATGCTAGCATTGTGACTTACATCCTCCTAATAGAAATTGACTTTTTATGAGTTATGTGACCTCTGTTGTTGGAATTCACATGATAAACTCATATAGTTGTACAGTATTTTTATACCAACCCCATTACAGGACATGTGTGGCTATGAGCACAAATCCAGCACTTGTCTGATATGAAACAATTCAGATATTTCATATATTGCAGGCACAGAATGCCCATTTTCCTGCAGCACCGTGCCTCAGGATCCAGCTGCTCATTCCAACAGTGTTATTATGTGGGAGACAAATCTTGAAAACCTGAGTGTGAACTGATGCAATTTGTGTTTCTGCATCTGCGAGCCAAACATTTTGAAAGGACATCCTCCCCTGGTTCTCAGCAGGAGAACTTGGCAACCCAAACCTCACTATTCCTATGCCCACATTCATTTTCACTTAACTCACTTGAACAAAAGCATCCAGCTAAAGTCTAAAAGTGCTTCTAATATTAACTCTGTTCCTTGGCAAATTCATCTGACAGAACTTCCAACTTCCTGTGTAACATTTTCAACAGGGAGCTGGGTTCTGAAGGCCAAAATAGCCCTGCACTAAAATCTGTATGTAAGGATCCAGATAAATAGAGCATCTTGAGCTAATTTTTAGCTGTTTGAAATGCAAATAAATACAAGCTTTACTTGTCAGTATGAGCTTGCTGGATTATTTGGATCAACAGAGGAAGCCAAGCCTGTTATTGCCTAAAAATATTGTTTTGAAAATTGAATCTGATGAATTTTTAGAGTCTTATCTTCTATATACTACTTCACTTTTCTTAGTGAAAAATAAACATAAGATACAAGTTTCTCTTGGCTTTTTAGTCTCCTTCAGTCTGACTATAATTTCAGTAGCATACAAGTAAAGACATCCCTATGTAAATCTTTTCATTCATGACTTCTCATTCAAAATGCTTTTCTAATATTAATGGTTAGTGAATGAATAATGTCCAAAGCCATGAAGAACTATGGCAGATTTATTCAATTTACTTCCACATGTAATCTGAAATATTTTACATTACCTGCTTAGAATTTTACCATCTTATGAACTGCCTCAATCATTTCTTCTCATGCTGTCCTTTGTCAGGTAAATTGCCATGTAAACTAGTAAAATTTAGAGAAATTAACTTGCTGAGACTCTGTTTCTTTCACAGTTCTCAAGACTTGTGCTACAATGAATTATAAAACTCATTGGTCTCTCCACTAGGATAAAAACTTCATTACTAGTCACTATCAATTCCCTAGCCAATTTTCAGTCACTTCTTCCAAAATAGCCTGGAAATTCTTCTTGACTGAGTGGAAATTGCAGGGTTTATTCTCAAACACAGCAATCACATTGAACACTGCTTCAAACCTAATGCAGATTCTATTTAGAGTGGATTTTTCTTTCTGAATCACTACTCTCAAAAGCTGGTTCAAATAAATGGACAATAGACAGTAGCTGGTGTTGTATGTTGTCACATGAAAATGTCAATTATTTTCTTCTTTGGGAAAAATAAGAAGTTGACTTTTTTTGTTTTTGTTTTTGTTTTTGTTTTGTTTTGTTTTCTTTTGTTTTGTTTTGCTATAAAAATCCCATGAACCAGCATTTGAAGAATTAATAGTTTCATAAAACTGCCTTCAAGTTGTTCTTGTCTGAATTCTGGGGTGACTTCCTTGAGTCAATTCTTCGTCTTTGAAAGTACGGGCATTCAAACTAAGGTAAAATAATAGAACCAAGTTGTGTTGTCATGTGATTGGGAATGCCCAAAATTTAGAAATAGTTATGCAAATTTTTTTTAATTATTTAGATAATAGGACTCTTTATTCCTGTATCTTGAAAACAAATAGATGTCCTATTGCTAGAGATCAATGTTTGCATCTCCCTGTTTATGAGCTTCTAGCATGTTAAGAAAGATCAGAATTCTACCTACAAATTTCTGCTACTTCTAAAAAGAATAGTTTGTTCCCCTGGAGTTCTAGGAAATATCTGTGTTATTCTGTAGCTAAACAAAGAATCTATATCTACCATATCTAGAAAAGTTTCTTCTGAGAGCTTCTTTTTTTTTGGCTTACTGAGTTTTACTTGGGTTGAATTTCTGAAGCTGTGGGTTAGATGTAACTTGCTATGTTGCTTCTTGAAGTGTTACACTTTGACATGAAGTTGGAAATTATTTTTATTTTATTTTTTTGGACAGTTCTTAGCCTTGCATTTTCAAAAGCAAGATGCCCTGTTTAGCTCCCAATTGTTGCAAGGATAAAAATTTCCCAAGAGTTTAAATGAGCTCAAAGGGTGCTGCACCTCCTGTCATCATTTGCCCATGACTCTCTGTAATTCTGCCTACCAGATATCACCTCTCACAATTTATGCTCAACCACACCATCTCTCCAGCTGGGATAAGATGTTCTGATTTCCAAGCTGGCATTGTTTCCTTCTTGAGATTATATTCATGGCATGCATTTTTGAGGGGTAAGCTGCTTAGAGGTTTGCTGGTTTAGGACAGCTCTGGTTTCGTGGGTGTTCAAGGCAAAATTTAAAGTTTTTGTAAGGATCCTCTGATATCTGATATGAAACAAAAGGAAATTATTGTGCCCAATTGGCAGTGCCTTACCAGCTATAAAAAAAAATTATCCAAGAGGTTTTTGGAGTTGCCAGGTTAATGTGCATGGAGCAGGTGAAGCCCATGATGGAGAATTCTGCTGGTCTGCCGTGGTAGAGAGAAGCAGTAAATTCTCTTTCTTTCTTCATTCAGCCTTTGTTTGCACTTTCTTCCATCTTGATTCCCCCTGTCTCATTGTTTGTGTGTTCACACTCCTCTGCTGTGCAGTGTTTGTCTATTTTTGGGTGGATCCATCAGTTTCTGCTGTGCTGGAGCTTATGGATGAGATATCAACCAAAAATGGACCAATTCTGTTAAGCTGCACTTTCTATTTTTTGTTGGAAAACCCACCTGTGAAACTTGGTGGGTCAATTCTACTTTGACATTCTTTCTTCTGCTGCTGCTCCATCCAGAACACTGCATGAAGCCAGCTAACACAACAGATAACAACAAAATGGACCTGGCAGGAGAGAAATGAGAGCTTATAGGGAGTGTAGGGCCTTGTATGTGATATTCCTGTTTTAGGGAAAAAGATTGGCAGCTTGACTAATTCCATTGTTTATTCACTGGAGAAGTAACTTATGACTCTGCAATCTGGTTAATGTGCTCAATTAGAACTGTATGCAAGTACTTGTAAATGAAATTTGATTTCAATTTTTTAAAGCCATGAACTGTTGTTCTTTTTGTAAGCAACAGACAGATGCTAAATCTTTTTTGTTTTAATCTAGTTGTTTCAGTGATTGGTATTTATGTTAGCTGTTTACCAGCAGTATGTCTTATTTTGGCCTTTGCCCACCTGGATGCTGGGGAGTTACTTTTGTACTCAAGCGCTGAGTAGAAATGCTGAAGTCTGTCTGGAACTGGTACTGGAGCATTGCATGTTATTTTTTTCCATTGCTGAATAATTTTACACAGTCTTTACTGGGAAAAAATGGTAGTACTCAGGAACTTGTTCAGCTTCACTGTCTTGATGGTAGAGTCCATTTTCAGAGTGATAACCTGAAGCAAAATGTGATCATTATATTTTACTTAGAGACAGCAGGTTAGAATTTAACTCCCCCTCCAAACTGCATGAAACTCTATTGTGGAGTTGCATGAAATTGTATAGAAACTTTCTGCCTTTCAAATCTAACTTACCTCTTTAGTTGTGGAGATTTTTGCTCCTGAGTCACTGAATTTGTTATGAAAATCCCATGAAGCAGCGTTTGAAGAGCTGATAGTTTCATAAAACTGCCTTCAAGTTGTTGTCTGAATTTTGGGGTAACTTCCTTGAGACAGTTCTTCATCTTTGAAAGTACAGGCATTCAAACTAAGGGTAAAATAATAGAACCAAGTTGTGCTGTCATTGATTGGGGGTGGCCAAATCTTAGTTACACAATACTTTTAAATTATTTCAATAATTCCCTATGAATCATACAGTTTGTATTTACTGTAATATTGAAGCATATTTTAAAGACTATGAATAAAATAAAATCTGAAACACAGTTATATAGTATGTACACTATTTAATATATAACTATGTATTATATAAATATAACATACAAAATTTATATTTATCCTTTCAAGAGAAAACAGCTTTTCTGAGTTTGATGTTTTTTCAAAGATAAACAATGCCATTACTTTTTTATAATTAAATTTTCATATTTTATACCAAGTGTTATCTACTTTAAAAAAAGCCAAATGTAATCATTGCTGTAAGTATGGACTGTGTATTTTATGGATGCTGGATTCCAAACTGCTGAAGATGTTCCCTTGTCTCTGTTTTTCATATTTATTCAAATATGATTTAAAATTAATGCCCTTGCTTTTGCTTTTTGATGATTTTTATTTTGAAAGTTCATTAAGTATTATTTACATTGCAATTTTGGAAGATTGTATCTGTGATAATCAGAATAATGTGAATTCTTTTAACTCTTTGGGAATGTTCAATCTTTTCTAGTCTAGTGATTGGAGGGAAGTACTGAATTGCTTTTAATACGTTGTGTATGTAAGCATTTTATATTAAACTTTGTTATGCTGAAGACTCTGTGTTTGCAATTTTTAATATCTGATTTTATTTTGAGAAATGTGGACAGCAGCTTCTTCATTGGATTTGTGAAATCAGAAGTTTTGTAGTCAGCCTCTGATTTTACTGCCAGATGCAGATCTTGAGTATTGGCACACATATTCCTGTTCAATAATATTTACTGAAAAACAGTTCTATGGCATTATTTTAAAACATTTCACTAAAAGGGTATTATTCCAGCTCTTTTTTCCCCCATAAAGTTAAAAATATTAATAATAATAATAAAATTATTTTGGTTTTGCCATAATAATTGTCTACATGTCTTCTGCTTGAAATCTGTTCATATCTTATGTTCCTTGGTTGACTATTTTCAGTATTTCCAATTTGAAATCTGAATATTTTTATATTCAGATTGCCTTCTCATCTGAATATATTTATCAGTGACTAACATGGTTACTGCCAATGGGTACAGCTGGCATCACACGTACATGTCAGGAACTGTGGAGACAGGACAAGGGGAAATGGCTTCAAAGTGACAGAAATGGGTTTAGATGAGACATTAGGAAGAAGTTCTCCCCTGGGAGGGTGGGCAGGCCCTGGCTCAGGGTGCCCAGAGCAGCTGTGGCTGCCCCTGGATCCCTGGAAGTGCCCGAGGCCAGGCTGGATTGGGCTTGGAGCAGCCTGGGACAGTGGAAATTGTCCCTCTTCCTTTTCCTCTTTCTGCAGGAAAGTCACCAAGGTTTTCCAAGTACCAGGCATGGCTCAGTGCCACAGATCATTATGCAAATCTAGGGCTTAGAGCAACCTGGATAAATGGGGTGTTAGGTACAAATAAATAATTAATATTTCTGTTTCCTCTTTCTGTTTTTATAGAACTCCCTTGCAAGTGTCCCAGAAATAGCACCAATACCTTCAAGCAACACTTTTTCCCTAATTAATTATATCCCTAATTTAATGGCTTCTGACAATAAAGTATTTTGGACCCCTTTTCCCAGTGGGTAGAAATCAGTGCTGGTTTGTGGTATTTTCTGAGACCCCAACAAAGGCAAGCAAAGGAAGGAATCTGACTCCATGTTCTTAGAAGGCTAATTTGTTATTTTATGATACTATATAAAATTAAAGAATGCTACACTAAAACTATACTAAACTATACTAAAGAATAGAGAAAGGATAGAGACAGAAAGCTAGAAAGAATACTAATGAAAAACTCGTGATTCTACCCAGAGTCTCGACACAGTTTGACTGTGATTGGTCATAAAGAGAAAACAATTCACATGAAACCAATGAAACAATCACCTGTTGGTAAACAATGTCCAAACTGCATTCCAAAGCAGCAAAACACAGGAGAAGCAAATCAGATCATTATTGTTTTCCTTTTTCTCTGAGGCTTCTCAGCTTCCCAGGAGAGAAGTCCTGGTGAAGGGATTTTTCCAGAAAATGTGACAGTGACACTGGTTTTAAAAGTGTTAGGCTATAGGCCGTGCCAAGAAATTCCCTGGCAAACAACTAATTATGTCCACAGACAAAAGTCTGACAAAGAAATCGCTTCAAGCCACAAGTCAGAGGCTTAACCATTGTTTGTGAGAGGTTCCTTTCCAGCTGGGGATTGGGGCGTGTTGGGAGGGAATGTGCTGGCAGTCAGAGCCCTTTGTTGGGGACGCAGCCCCCAGCTCATGGAGCCGTCCATGAAATGCCCTCTCTGCTTTCAGCGCTCAGGATGGTGCTCACCTTTCTGCTCTGCTGAGCACCAGTTCATGACTTCAGAGCCCAGGAATTAAACCCCGCTGCACAAAAGCAGCTTTAGCAGTAATTGTCAGCAGATTAAATGAAATGTACAGTGCATCTGAATTGTGTCAGACCCGCTGCTGGCTTTGCACGCTCGCTCCTGTCGGGAGGAGGCGGCTGCTGCAAAACATTGCAGTCCTTGGAAGCCTGTCCCTCCAAATGCTGGGGATTTTGTGTGTTCAACATGATGGCAATTCCATTGTGCTTCATAGTGACAAAAACGAGCTCAGTCTGCTAGTAAAGCACCAAAGTGTCTTAGTGGTGCTGGCAGCTACTGCCAGCAGCTCAATTTTATGCTGTGACTTCTGAATTCCCTTTGTCGTAGTGTTTGGCAGGTTGAAATTTTGGTTTTATTTTTGTTCAAAATTTTGAGCAATCAGCAAAACTCTTTTTTTTTAAAGTTTTAATTAGATACATTTGTGTAAAACAATCTGGGCTAGTTTAAGTTATGCCATTTTCCTTTCACGTTTGTGCATTATGTTTTTATAAGTGGGGAGTATAAAGCTATAAATTTCAGGAAGAAAACATTTAAACACAACAAAATTAAAGAGCCAGTCAGTTTCTGCTGGAGTGGATTTATGTACTCCTTTCTTCTATTTTTATTTTCTCTTGAGTGTTTACTGTATAACCAAATTGTGCAACTGCTCCATCAATTCTTGACTCAGAATGTGCTGCAACCTGCTTTTTGCTTAGAAAAATTATCTCACCACTGCCTGTCCAGCTGGTGTGGCTGATGAATAACAGTTTGGGGCTCACCATCCCTTTTAAAATTTCACGGCCTCTAATTCCTCATTAACAAACAAGCTTCATGGTTCCCAAACTTATCCCACCAATCTTTTAAGGACTAGGACACTGTCACATAAGTCAATATAATCCTTGCACAGTTTCTGTAGGAATGTTATATGTGAAAGTCATCTCAAAACATGAGTTTAAGTTCACCAGCAGTAAAGATGCAAAGAAAACACTGATGCAAAGAAACAAAGAAATGTACCCTCACATTTCTTAGTGCAGGAGAATCTGGGGAAAAGTTAATCCTAATGCCTTCAGCCTCAGTCAGATTTTACAAATGACCCTGGATGATTTTATGTTTGGGGTTTTTTTTAAATGAAAAATGCCAAAGGTCTCTCCCTTCAGAAGAATGGTGTTGTCTTTAATGACATATAGCCTTTGGAGTGACTGTTTTTCAACATGAAGGTTTTCATTCTTCCAAGTTTTAACATGTCCTTATGAATCGATGGGACAACACTGAGTCATTTAAGAGTGGGTCAAGAATTAAAGTGCTGTTTTGACCTGCACACAGTTTTCTAGTCAGAAAAGAAGAAAGAATAGACTTCTGAAAATTAAATGCAGGCTAATTGTCTTCTATAAATAATTTATTTTTTAAAATAAAAGCATTAAGCTTTGTTAGTTGTATAAAATATGAAATTATTTGCTGAAGGAAAAAAAATACACCTCAAAAAAGTTTTTTTTTTTAAACTTATTGAAAAGATTTAATGCACATCATACCAGGAATGGTCTAGAGGAAAATTGCAGTAAAGCACTGGAAGTTTCCATCCCATAGTGGTGGATGTACTTTAGTCAGCAAGACAGGAAGGACTTACAGAAAGAAAAGGGAAGGATGAAGAGTATATTTCTAGCAGGACTTGTGGCATCAAAGACTTTCTCAGGAAATGCTTGAGGAGATATCTCGTGCCTGCAGCACCAGCTGCACAGTCTCCTTCCAGCATCTCATCTTCATTCTCAGCCTGGCTTTGCCAGAGGTATCTGCTTAGGAAGCTGAAGGTACCAGCCCAATGATCTCAAATGCTGTGACCTGAAATGCCACGGTCTCAGGGCAGTGTGTACATGATCACACATGCTCTTCCACGCCAGACTTCATTGCCTGTTCATTTTTCTTTCTTTTTCTCCTTTCTGCTCAGTCTCAGTCTGATTCAGCCTTTGTTTTCCATTCACATGGCCAGAACTCTCTCTCAGGCCCTTATCATTTCGTGTCTTGACAGCTCCAGTCACCTTCCTTCCAGTCTCAACAAATACTGGCTTGCAACATGTGTATCTTTGAAAATATTTTTCATCTTGTTATGTTCCATTGTTCCCTCTCTTGTGCTGTGGGATTATTTTCTTTAGCTTTCCAGACCGCACCTTATTTGCTTATTTGCTTGCACTGCTGACTACCTGGCATCTGCAGTGCCAATCTTTATTGCCCTTTTTAGTGTCTCCAGCAAGCAGCTTTAAATTTTCCCCTGTGGTATTTCATGTGTGGTATTAACTGAAAATCCTGAGTGCTGTTCCATGGTCCTCTCATTGCATCTTAACTGGGACCTCTGAATTCTGCTGCTGAATAATAATAATAATAACAATAACAATAATAATAATAATAACAGTGCTAACCTGACATAATACTTCACAAAGCATGGGAGAACTGGCTGCTACCAAACAGCACTGAATTCTACCAACACTGAACTCAGCACAGCTTTATTAAATACTTAATACTGCAGTCGTGTGCCCTAAGTAAAACTTATCCATTCCAGCATATTGTGGACTAAAATTCACCAGGAGAGTGCTGCAGCTGGGTGTCTCATCCACAGCCCTCCATCTAATGCCATTTCCTGTCTCAAAGTGCTGATTTCCATTGCAGGACACTTAAATTCAGGCATGGCAGCATTGGATGGAACAGTACTGAAGCGCTTTTGAGGATTCTGGCATAAATCTTATCTGAGAAGGAGAATTAGGATTATATTTTCAAGGATCTAGAAGTGTCCAGTGATTAAGATAGGCAGCTAATTTAGCTAATTAAATACTAATTCTTTAGTATTTCCAAAGAAGTATAAGCAGCCTATATTGTTTTTATATAATATGCAGATTTCACTCATTTCTAGGTCCCTCTCCTCATTTTCTGCTTGTCTGTAAAATCCCACCATTTTGTAAGAGGCAAAATATTTGGGTGATGAGCAAGTGGAAGGGAAACTGATCTAATTATCTACTTATGTATCACAGGGGCTTTGGGCTACTTCATTAGGTGTTCATTAGTTCATGTTACAGTTGATACCCAGTTAATCCTATTAGAATTTAGCATGTTACACAGCTTTGGAAGTGATAATGTGGGAGGCTTCTGGCAGGAATAGTTTGTAGCCCCAGATTGCTGTGAAAGATTTCTTATTATCTTCATTTCAAACTGGGAGAAGGAAACCATGTTGTCCTAGGGATCATAAGGAGATCACATTATTACAGAAAATGCAGTATTTTTGTTAGAAGCACACATACTACCACAAAATAGAAATGTATTGAAGTAAATTTCCCAGATAAGGTAAAGGCAATGTCCGAGATTCTCTTTGGTTTAGTTTTTGCTCTGCTTGAGCAGGGAGATTGGACCAGATGCCCCACAGTGGTTCCTTCCAACCTTACCCATCCTGTGATTCCTAAGTACATATTTATTTTTCCAAGGACAGCATAATCCAAGAAATTAATTCCCAGATGCAGTAAACCTAACCTTCCCTTCTTCTAATTTTTAAGAGAGAATTGCATTGAACTTCTCTTAAGCAATTTAGTTGAGATTTCTGTTTTATCTGGACAAAATAATCATAGAAACTGATTTTGTTTAATTATTAACATGGCAAAGCAAAATTTGATGCATTTAATTTGCAGGTATATAACTACTATATGTCATTGATTTCTGATAACTTGTAATTGTGAAAAGGCCTAGAGAAAAATTAATTTGAAATTTAAACATGCAGGTAAGTACTGGATGAAGAGTTAGTATGAAAAGTAGAAATTAAGGAAACCACTGCAATAAAAATGGTGGGATAAAGGCTGTCTATAAACGTTCCCAGGTGTTTAATCACTAACAAATGCAGCCTGTTAATAGTCTGCAAAGATTTAATTGTATTCTGAGAGTATGCAAAACTGCATTAGAAAGTGTTTGGGTATACATTTAGCATATTGAAAGAAACATTCCAGAAAGAATATTTGGGATTCAAAACAGAATTTGTAGACAATGTGATAACAGTAAGAAGGATGTCTTGTGAAATGGACCTTTATTAAGCTTGATCACCAGAAAATAAAGATCCAATTAAGGCATTGAAAAGATGAAGAAAGACCATCTGTGAGGGAATTTGCCACAGATCTAATGATAAGCTAATTTTTCAGATAAGGCGAGTACTGTGCTTTCCAGGGGGTGGAGTAAAGAAGTTAGAAATCATTTTAGATTGCCTTTTTGCCAGGAACATGAGCAAACTGGATAAAAGCAGCAGAAGCAATGCTTGTGGGTCGGTTAAACAGAAGTTATAAACACATTCTTTCTTTCTAGACAGTGACATTGCATTGCTCCTTGTTTCTGCCAGCGCCTGAAGGGATGATGTGGGAAATGTCTTTGTTATTTTACCTGATTTCTAACAGCCAGAAGGGAGCACATGCACCAAACCATTTTGTCCCAGAGATTATATTAGTGTGCATGGCATCAGGTTGTGTGTGGTGGAGCACAGGTACCTCTGTCAGTGCTTCACTGGACACTGAAAAGCCTCTGGGTTTATTTTGCACTAGCAGAGGAAGACGCAGTTTATTTCATTTATTTTTTTTTTTTTTAGAGGGAGGTTTTCAGATTCTTGTTAAAAATTCCTTAATTAAGAAAAGAAGGTTGTGTGTGTATGACTTCAGAGAGAACTAATTAGGAACAAGGTTGAGTGGTGATTAGGGGGCTTCAGATGGCCTGGTAGAGGTCAGCATCACAGGATATCCTCGTGGCCCACCCTGTTTCTGACAAATGAGGCTGCTGACAAAACCAGAGGCATTTGCTCAGAACTCAGCCCAGCTTAGGTGAAGATAACAATTTGTTGTTGTAGTGCTTTCTTAACTGCTGAGCTTTGCCTGTGCAGGTTGGTAAGTCATGTAAGGAACTGCTTGATTTTTAGATGAAAAGGTTCCAAAACTGCCCCATTAGTAAAGGTGTGAGATTTACTCATCACAGAAATCTTTTTCATGAGCAGCTGTGCCCAGCGTGATCAGGACCAGTGACTCTCCTGAATGTTATTTAGATCTTGTCTGTCTGAAGCTGATCAGGAAAATTAAAGGTATTAGGACTATGTGTGTCACTGAAGAATTTTAAATCCCACCTCTTGCCTTATATCTCCTTCTCTTCAGTGAGCTTTACTGAAGAACTTTAACTGCTTTAACACACTAAAATTGTGTATTTCTGGAGAAAAGACCTTGCTGTGTGGTTCTATATTCTGTAATCAAGAAAAAAGGACTTCAAAAGCACAAGTAGAATAACCCTGCTATGGGATAAAGGATGAAAAAACATATTCTACAAAGAACTTATGTTTAATAATAAATTTTTATATATATATATATATATAAAATTTAGATATTTAATCTCTGTATATAAAATTAATACCTTTCTGATAAAATTATTGTAATTTTTAATAGTGTAAAGCCTGCATGCATCCCATTTTTTTAACTTCTGTAGTTAAAGGTGGCTCTAAATATGTCCCAGCCTTTGTAATTGACTTTTTAATTTTATCTAAGTTTTTCAGGTATAGTAAAATATGTTTTCTATGCTGTAGGTGCCACCTGCCATGGCAGGACTCATAACTAATCCAGTATTTACACATCAAGTGAAAAAATTTAGTGTTACTGTAAAGTAAGCTGCTTAAACACTTCGTTTCATCCATCTGCTCTTCTTTTTTTCTTTTCTTTTCGATATGCAGGCACATCCAGATCACAGCTATTTTTGATCCTGTCAGCTACTGAACCACATTTAACAGAGAGAGGTACGTTCATGAATAATTCCTGACCCTTGATTTCCTTGCCCAAAGTGAATCTCTTTGTTTTAGTATGTTTTGCTCTGCCCAAAGTGAATATCTTTGTTTCAGTATGTTTTGGTTTGCTTTCCTGTTACCTTCTTGATGTCACGGGAGTATCTTTAGGACAACCTATAGCTGAGTGTCTCTGCTCCAGCTGGTGAAACCAAGAGGCAGTGCAGGACCCACTCATTCAGATAAAGCTTGTAGAACCTGTCTCTGAAACTTCCCACCCCCCAAAATGTTTTGCTTGCAGCTGTTTTTAGGTGTAAAGCCTCAGTTCTGACCTTTGTGAGGAAACAATGAAGGGTAGACAGTTAGAGGCCAAATGCCAACTCTATTTGTTACCTTTTGCAATAGTGCTTAAGTAAATTAAGGTTGTGAGTGCCCTAAACCAATACTTAATCCAGAGGTGGCTGTGGACAGAAATTGCACCATCTCTCATAGCAATTTTGGTTTATGGTTGGCCAGTCTGTGAGCCACAGTGGTCAAACTGAGCCCAGAAGTGTTGTTGTGGGTTGGTTAATGTCACTAAGGGCAGAGGTTGGACCTGAAGTGTGCCTGTGCATGAATCTGTTATTGGTCCTTTACGTGTTTTCTATATAAAAATCTGTCCTAATGTGTTCCCCTAATTTCTGCATTTTCCAGTCCTCATGATAACAGCCATGCAGCCCTAAAATCACACTATTTTACATGTTTTCTGTATAAAATCTGTGCTAATGTGTCCCCCTAATTTCTGCCTTTTCCAGTCCTCATGATAACAGCCATGCAGCCCTAAAATCACACTATGCAATACACACATTGTTTGTTCTGTGCTGAACAAACCTGGTTGATTTTTACCAACCTATTGACCTCTAGCTACCAAAGCACTTACAGCACTCTGTAACACAAAAACAGTGGACATCTTGCTGGCCTTTAATTAGTGTCAGTATTGGATCTATGGAAAATCAAACCTGCAGAAAAACCCTCATATTTTGTGCTGTGCCCACATAGTTTTGATAGTCAAATGAATAAGTCAAATAAATTGCCTTAGACACAAGAGATCAAATGAGATCTATTTTCCAGTTTGGACACAAATCCTTAGTCATTGAAGAGAAAATGGAAGGGGTTTTTTTGTTGATAAATGATCCTATCAAAAGACAACTCAAATCAGAGGAATTATCTTTCTGCTCTAGTAGAAGCTGATACGAGGTCTGGTTTGGTTTATTATAGAAGCCACTGAGGCTTTTTGTGCTGCTCTTCAAGATGCCCAACTCAAAATTTGCTGTCAGTAAAGCTACTGGCATTTTACAAGCAAAGATGATCCCTACCAATTTCAGATAATGCGCTTAAACCTATAGACCCAAAGAAAGACTTGTTTTTTAATGGTAGTAATCCTTTAATTGACTGGGTGTGGAAACACCACAGGGCCTCTTCTGAGTTCCCTGGTGAGAGGCTTTCTGTATAATCTGCTTTATTCTTTTTTTAAAAGCCCTGTTATAAAGCTCAGTAAGTTTTTTAATCTATTCTTTGAATATTTGTAAGGCTACTCTGCTCAACACATGTAATGATACAAATGCACTTTATGCAGTGGATATTAAGAGCAGGTATTGGGCAAAATAAGAGTCAAACAGAAGCCAGCAGAAAAGTTTGTCCATTGAACTGGTTTAGGACAAATTAGGGAAAATATCTCCAAAGGAGCCCCCTATAGGAAACAAAACCCTCCGCACCTTCCCCCCTCCCCACCACTGGGTTCGGGAAGAATTTCTTCAGAGGGGAAGTGGAAAAAGCTTGTTTATTAAAGAACAACAAAAAAACACTCCCAGCACAAGAGAAATAGCCCGAGATGGCAACAGATGTTTCACCAGTCCAAGGGGTCGAGCTGTTTCTCTCTTCGCTGCGGAGGGTACGAAGCTTCTCTTGCAGACCCCGGACAGAGCCCCTTGCCCGGTGCCGGTCCGATATCTTCGGGGGGGAAAAGGGGGGGGGGGGAAGGGGAAGGAAGGGAACAACAGAAACCGGGGAAAGGAGGGAGAAAAAAAAAAATGGCGAAAAAACAAGCGAGCTAAAAAAGCAAGAAAAAAAGAAAGAGAAGCGAAGCTAGAAGAGCAAGCAAGCAGCCAGCCGGCCAAGCAAGCATGCAAAAAGCCCAGCCCCAAGGCAGGGGGGGGGGGGGGAGGACAAAAACGATAGACACAACAAACGGAGCAGGGGACAGAAACCACGATTTGGGATAATAAGCATGAAAATGTCCTGTCCCCACGACATTCCACCCCTTATCCCATATCGTGAACATGTTATTGAACAACGTAAACTTTCTTCTCACTTGCTCCAACCTTCCACACTTACACGTTTTCTTTCATTCTTACTTGCTCAGACCTTCGACACTTTCATATTTCCTTCTGTTTCATGTTTGTATGATCTAATGTACAGACAATGGTGGTCACGCTTAACAAACAATGATATCATCCCACAATCAGATCTCCCTGAGGTACGCAACGGGTTGTCCCATCTTTCTGCATTATCCACCAGGTATAACCTGGTCCTTGAGCAAAGACAATCCCACGAATGGGTTTGCCTGTACTCGAGGCAGGATTAATCCATACTGTCTTCCCCAACAAACCTCTGACATGGGCCACTGGGACTTTATCTCCATCTACTATATTGAGGGACTCAGACTGGGCAGGACCTGCTCGGTTGGTGGAACCTCGAGTGTTAACTAACCAGGTGGCCCTGGCTAAATGCTGCTCCCAGTTCTTGAGAGACCCCCCACCCAATGCCTTCAAGGTGGTCTTTAACAATCCATTGCATCTCTCCACTTTACCTGCAGCTGGTGCATGGTAGGGGATGTGGTATACCCACTCAATGCCATGTTCCCTAGCCCAGGTGTTAATAAGATTATTTTTAAAATGAGTCCCATTGTCTGACTCAATCCTCTCAGGGGTACCATGCCTCCAAAGGACCTGCTTTTCAAGGCCCAGGATGGTGTTACGGGCAGTAGCATGAGACACAGGGTAGGTTTCCAACCACCCTGTGGTGGCTTCTACCATTGTGAGCACGTAGCGCTTGCCTTGGCGGGTTTGAGGCAGTGTGATGTAATCAATCTGCCAGGCCTCCCCATACTTGTATTTGGACCACCGCCCACCGTACCATAGGGGCTTCACTCGCTTGGCCTGTTTGATGGCAGCACACGTCTCACAGTCATGGATAACCTGAGAAACACTGTCCATGGTTAAATCCACCCCTCGGTCTCGTGCCCACTTGTAGGTGGCATCTCTACCCTGATGGCCTGAGGCATCATGGGCCCATCGAGCTAGGAATAACTCTCCCTTGTGTTCCCAATCTAGGTCTATCTTTGACACCCCTATCCTCGCAGCCTGA
Source organism: Passer domesticus (assembly GCF_036417665.1). Taxonomy (NCBI): domain Eukaryota; kingdom Metazoa; phylum Chordata; class Aves; order Passeriformes; family Passeridae; genus Passer; species Passer domesticus. The sequence continues at coordinate 59,623,246 of NC_087479.1, forward strand.
TCTACCTGATGATTGTTTTGCTGCTCTTCATTAGCTCTGCTTCTGGGGACATGGGCATCTACGTGGCGAACCTTCACAGGTAGTTTCTCTAACCTGGTGGCAATATCTTTCCATTCTTCAGCAGCCCAAATTGGCTTTCCTCTACGCTGCCAGTTAGCCCCTTTCCATCTCTCCAGCCAGCCCCACAGCGCATTGGCTACCATCCACGAATCAGTGTAGAGGTAGAGCTTTGGCCACTTCTCTCTTTCAGCAATGTCCAGAGCCAGCTGAACGGCCTTAAGTTCAGCGAGTTGGCTTGATCCACCCTCTCCTTCAGTGGCTTCTGCGACCTGTCGTGTGGGGCTCCATACAGCTGCTTTCCACTTCCGTTTCATTCCCACAATGCGGCAAGAACCATCAGTAAAAAGAGCATACCGTGTTTCTTCTGCCGGCAGTTGGTTGTATGGTGGTGCTTCTTCCGCTCGTGTCACTTCTTGTTCTTCTTCATCAGCGAGACCAAAATTCTCACCTTCAGGCCAGTTTGTAATTACTTCCAGAATCCCAGGTCGATTCAGGTTTCCAATACGGGCACGCTGTGTGATGAGAGCAATCCACTTGCTCCATGTTGCACTGGTGGCATGGTGGGTAGAGGGAGTCTTTCCTCTGAACATCCACCCCAGCACTGGTAGTCGGGGTGCCAGGAGGAGTTGTGCCTCCGTGCCAATCACCTCCGAGGCGGCTTGGACTCCTTCATAGGCTGCCAAAATTTCCTTCTCTGTAGGAGTGTAGCTGGCTTCAGACCCTTTATAGCTTCGACTCCAGAATCCTAATGGTCGGCCTCGAGTCTCACCAGGCACCTTCTGCCAAAGGCTCCAGGACAGGCCATGGTTCCCGGCTGCAGTGTAGAGCACGTTCTTCACATCTGGTCCTGTCCTGACTGGGCCAAGGGCTACAGCATGAGCAATCTCCTGCTTGATCTGGGCAAAGGCTTGCTGCTGTTCAGGGCCCCAGTGGAAATCGTTCTTCTTGCGGGTGACCAGGTAGAGAGGGCTCACAATCTGGCTATACTCCGGAATGTGCATTCTCCAAAACCCTATGGCGCCTAGGAAAGCTTGTGTTTCCTTTTTGCTGGTTGGTGGGGACATAGCTGTGATCTTATTGATGACATCGGTGGGAATCTGACGCCGTCCATCTTGCCACTTCACTCCAAGGAACTGGATCTCTCGAGCAGGTCCCTTGACTTTGCTCTTCTTGATGGCAAAGCCGGCTTTCAGGAGAATCTGGATTATTTTCTCTCCTTTCTCAAACACTTCTGTTGCCGTTTTCCCCCACACAATGATATCATCGATGTATTGCAGATGTTCTGGAGCCTCACCCTCCTCTAATGCAGTTTGGATCAGTCCATGGCAGATAGTGGGACTGTGTTTCCACTTTGTCCTTTTCCCCGTACGGGCCACCAAATTATTTGAACTGGTTTAGGACAAATTAGGGAAAATATCTCCAAAGGAGCCCCCTATAGGAAACAAAACCCTCCGCACCTTCCCCCCTCCCCACCACTGGGTTCGGGAAGAATTTCTTCAGAGGGGAAGTGGAAAAAGCTTGTTTATTAAAGAACAACAAAAAAACACTCCCAGCACAAGAGAAATAGCCCGAGATGGCAACAGATGTTTCACCAGTCCAAGGGGTCGAGCCGTTTCTCTCTTCGCTGCGGAGGGTACGAAGCTTCTCTTGCAGACCCCGGACAGAGCCCCTTGCCCGGTGCCGGTCCGATATCTTCGGGGGGGAAAAGGGGGGGGGAAGGGGAAGGGGAAGGAAGGGAACAACAGAAACCGGGGAAAGGAGGGAGAAAAAAAAAAATGGCGAAAAAACAAGCGAGCTAAAAAAGCAAGAAAAAAAGAAAGAGAAGCGAAGCTAGAAGAGCAAGCAAGCAGCCAGCCGGCCAAGCAAGCATGCAAAAAGCCCAGCCCCAAGGCAGGGGGGGGGGGGGGGAGGACAAAAACGATAGACACAACAAACGGAGCAGGGGACAGAAACCACGATTTGGGATAATAAGCATGAAAATGTCCTGTCCCCACGACATCCATTGAGAGAAAAAAGTGTTTTAGAACGCTTTTATATATGTTTATAACACTTTTATGTGTTTATAATGCTTTTCTATTTTATATAAAGAAAATATAATGTTTTGGAAGGGGGAAGAGAAGATAAGGGTGTAGATGTCTTCGTTTCTATCAACATTTGTCAGCTAAGGAGAAGTTTAAGAAAGTGTAAAGAAGTTTAAGAAAGTGTAAAGCTCCAAAGATTTTGTGTCTTTTAACCCCAATAGCTTGTCCCTTTATTGGGCTCCGAGGTAATTCCAAGTGTCCTGCAAACAAGTGTGACATATTTGTAATATTAAAATACTTGCTATGATACTGTTTGCTATCCTGCCTTTCTGAGCACCTGAGGGCTGAATTAGACTGGGAATAACCATTTTGTGACACACAACAGGTTGAACCAACAGAATAATGGAATTATCCTGGCTATCAGGAGCTGGAAACATTGCATTAACTTAGGAAATCTTATGCCATATCTGCCAAATGTGTGATCATATTGAAACACATAAAAGTGCATTGAATTGTACCTTATTTAAAATAAAGTACTTTTACACCTTCCTTGACTTTTTTTTTTTTTTTTTGCAATGTAAGGTATTTACAGGTAATGAAAGAGTTCTTTCTTCATACTCCTGACATTTTAAAGCTAATTTCGCTTAATTGTTTATTTCAACTGGAACTTCTACAACAAGTTTGTAGAAGCAGGGGGTGGATCTAATTTTAAAATGGAAAAAAAATACTTTAAACACAGAAATGATTCTTGGTAAAATAGTAAAAAAAAGGTAAAACATTTAAGAAAAGCTACCAACATTTTAATTTTGGCTACTTTTTTAAACAAAATTTCTGTGGTTTTAGCTAATTACTGCACTGTAGAGAACTTAAGGAAATGTGTTGGTATCTCTCTTTCTGTTGATGTTTTGAAATATATTTTAATTAAATAAAATGTGGTAACTTCTCCCAATGAAAATCAAGATAGACTATATAGATGCAAAAGTACCAAATTTTTGATGCACTTTACCTCTTCTCTCTTTATTGATTTTCACTCAGACATGTTTTTTTCTTGGCCTCATAATTCTGGATATAAATTTATTTTTTATTCTAGTTTTTTCATTTGTCCCATTGGGAAGATTTTTCATTAATATCTGTTAACAACTGTAATCTTTAACAGGAAGAAAAAATTTAAACTTATTTTCCTTTTTTACTTTTATTTTAAGTTCTTTTTGTCAAATGCATATGCAATTTTGTTCTAGCACTTTTTCTGGAATTAGAGATTAATTCGCTGTTTACCATTCCATATCTGTTCAAGTTACTTCTGCCAAGGTGAGGTATTTGAGGAGAAATGAGAATATAATCTGATCCTCTTTTAATCATGTAGGAAGAGACATCCTGGCCTTCTGCACTGTTGTAAACAAAATGACAAATATACAAATAGTAAATGAGCCTGGATTATTTGGTAATTTAGGTAAAAGCCCATGAGAAATCACACAGACATGGAAAAGAAAAGCATTAAGTCCAAGGTTTGTTCTACCATAAGTTATGGGGGAAAAAATTAAGTTTGATGTATTCAGTAGCCATTCCCCTTCTGTGTTATGATATCAGAAGTGTAAGTGAACAGGAACTACTGCTTTGGATGCTTTTCATTCCTATTGACTAATTTGGGGGAAATCCCTTAAGAATCATCATTTTAATTACATTTTTAAGGTAAATCTTTCTAATAGAAGCATAGTTGATTTAATGTAGATATATATCTTGCATGTATTCTCAGATTAATCATAAATTTGTGTTCTGAAAGTTGGAATTCTGCATGTTGAAACACAAACTTTTTGCATTCCAGAAAGGTGAATTTTTGAACAGTGCTGTTGTTTGTAGAGAAGCACAGAAACTATGTAGACGCGTGCCTGTTTATGAATGTACACATTGCTTGGAGGAAATGCCTCAATTTGTATTCATTTGAAATTGTTTGTGAAACACGCCTGCAACTGGTGCTGTTGTCCTACCCTTAAGTACTAAATTGTGGCCATCTTTTGTGATTCAGTACTGGAACCTGCAATAATTAGCAATGTTTCCTCTGTCTCTGTGTCCGTCTGTCTTCCCATCATCAGGAACATATTCTTGCTGCTGGCTCCTCATCCACTGCCCACCAATCTCCCTCACTTCTTCCCCAAATCCATAATTTCTGGTCACTGTGCCAGACCCAGCTGCCTCCTTTCTTTCCTTGTTTCACTGACCACACTGATTTATGCTTCATCTTAAATTACTGAGTTGGAAGTTGAGAAATTTTAAGCCAATATGAAACATGGTATTTGATGACAATAAGTCATCTGCTGTTGTGCACAGGAGCAGCTGCGTGTTGTGTTTTACTCCAAAAACACTTCTCAGCTCTGTCTTAGACACAGGAAAGCAAGAGAGATCTCATTTGCAGTCCCACTTCTTTCAGAAGGACACATCTGCTCTGGTGTTTAATAACTTCCAACTGTCATATAGTTTACAGTCTGTAAATGTTTTCCAAGACATGAATCAATTATCTTTTCAAGGAGATATGAATGGATTACAGGATAGGTGTTGCTGTGCATTCTTGACATTCTGAAAAGCATGTGCCATCAGTAAAACTGCTGTGTGCACCTCTAAATCTTAAGGCAAAATTTATAATTCTGGTCATAAGTTTACATTCTGTTTGAAATACTCCAGAAGAAATAGCAAATAAAGGAGTTCCATGAACATCTGCAAAAAAAAAAAACCCTCAATTTCTGCCCTTGGGTGTAATTATTTTTATGTCCCCATGCAGTAGAAGCAGCAGGCAGCTGATATGTTGTGGCTTACTTGTCACATAAACCTTTTCCAGTACTTCTGGGACCCATGGTCTCGTTCCTGGAGAAGTTCCCACTGAACCATTCCTTTCCACTTTGAATATGTGTGGTAGGCTAGATTGCATTTTAGAAAAGTGACAATTTTTTTTTTTTAAGGCCCTCTGTCAATGCAGGGTGTTGCTTTCAGATTACAATTTTCACATAAAAACTCTTTATCTCCCAGCTCTGGAAACTTGTTCTGGTTACTTGGAGTCAAGGCTGGGTGACCTTCAGTGGTAAAAAGACATCAGGCAGGATGTAGGTTCCATTCACAAATATTGCTTCGCACTGCTTGCAGACCTGGGACACTAATTAACAGCTCTGTTAATGATCCATGAGACAAAGCAGCCAGGTAAATAGATGAGACCAAATGCACAGAGAGCAGAAGTTTATGGTAGGAATGTTCTACTTCCATGGAAACACTTCTCTGACTGCATTTCCATTTCAGTCTCATTAGTTTAATTAGGAATGACAATTTTTCCATTTTAAAATCTACCTGAGAGAAAACAAGTCGGGGTGGGAAGGGGCTCCCAGGAGAGGGCAGGACAAAGGCAGAGCAAGGTAGTGGATGGATTTTTGTACACACAGCATCAGTCAAAGCCATCAGGGGCCTTAAGTCCCTAAGGGTGTGGGCAGCAGCAAGCAAGGAGACAATTTGCTGTTGAAGAAGATGGAAAATCTGCTGGGTTTTACTCAGAGCCACATGAAAAGGGGAAGAGCCAGCACCTTCATGTTACTTGTCACTGTCCAAGCACGTTATCCTCTGTTTGTCCTAAACCATTTGTTTTCCATGTGTCATGGCTCTGCAGCATGGGAAACAACATAAAAACTGGCATTACAGTCTTAATGTATGAGGAGACAGCTTTTTCTGTCAGAGGGATCAGTCCATGGGCTGAAAGCAATCGGAAAAACAGGATCACAGTTTATTTTTCTCACAGGTTTGTAATAGGTGCTGTAGCCTATCTGCTGGTACATTCGATCAGGGTGCTTTGGCAGCAGTTTTTGTGTCTTACAAAGGCTGTGCCATATGGGATCCCAGTTACCCTGGCTTTGGAAAATGCCCCCAAGACCAACACAGCAACAGACTGTTGACACATTGCATTTTATACCTGCCAGTGTGCTCAGAAATCACGTCTGTTTTCCCAAACATTTATGGGCTGTTGAAGAAGTATAATGCCGGTTTGAAGCAACAGTGAAGATGTTTCAAGTAGACCTACTGTTTGCATCACAGCTGGTAAGAGAAGGATCCCTCTACATCTGCCATCTGCCAAAGAGGATAATGTGTTTTGTAACTGGCATTTCTCATTAATATTGTAGGCAGCAAACCTCGAAGATAGGGCAGGAAACAGAAATGGGGTTCATGGTCTGATCCTGACTGCTCCTGGTGTTTTGTGCAGCCATGGGAAATTGGCTTAAGCTGTCTGGCCTACTGACTTTTTACATTGTGTAATCAGAGTAATTTTGTACTGTTTTGTCATCTTCTGTGAAGAAAAAAAAGCTGTATATCTGTGTAAAGCATGCTGTGATGAGAAGCTGCCTATGAACCTATTAATATAAATAATTATTGCCCTTGTAGAAAAATTCAGTTGCACCTTCGAAACTTGAAACTAAAGTGAGCTTCACTTTTAAGGGAAAGGGAGTCTTGAGGATATTCCTGCTTGTCCTTTAGCTCCTACCATCATTATTAGCAAAGCTGGCTGATCTCTGCCTGCTTTTGTGGTCAGCCATTATTGCTGAGCTCTGTGCTGGATGAGAGTGAAATAAAGCTCACTGCCTTCAGTGTGGGCTCTCCAGCAATCATTTTTAACAGGCCCTTCCCTCAAACAGCACTGCTTTCCCACAGGAACCTGCTGGGAGCAGAGAACTGCTTTGCAGCAGCTGCTGTTCACACTGCAGTTCTTTGGGGTTCTTCGCCTGGCACTGAAGGCGTCTCCTTGTAGCTCGAGATCCACAACCCAAATGAAAGGTGCCAGAGGAGCTGCCAGTGAAGCAAACACCCACCTTGCTTCTTGCTGTGGTGTTGTGGTGCTCTTGAAGCCATGTGGGTGACCATGTATTTGGCAGTGAGAAAACCCCTCAGTGGGGATAGCAGGCAAGGGGCTTTTTGGTGACAACTCATGTCCCCCTTCTTTTTGCAGTTCTCTGTCTGTTGGTGAATTTTAAAGAAGCCCTTGAGGATTTAGCACAGGATAAAAGCAATGTTCTGGCTTCCCTATCCCTTCACCTTCCTGCACACCCAGATCTGGGTTGTGCTGCCTGTTTTTCTCTCAGCTGGACCGCAGAAGGAGCTCTCACCTGGCACAGTGAGCTGGAAATTGTTAGCATTCTGAGAGTCGCTTTTTCCTGACATTCTGATAAAGATATTTCTGTAACATTCTCTCCAGGCATCACAGGTAATTAAATTTCATAATCGGGGCAACAAGCAGCTTAAGTGGTTCTCCAGTATTGTAGTATCTCATGCAGGCTGATGATCAGAAGCCATCAGCTTCTGCTGATAGACTTCGACATACCTGTGAGGAGCAGGATGCAAGCTGCATTTAGCACTGATTTCATTCTAAGCATTGCTGAGACTCTCTTGTCAAACTTACAATGTTCTGCCTCTTTTGCATGTTTTGTGTTTAATAAGTAATCTGTACAAGGGGGTACAGTTATTTGAAAGTAACTGTCATTTGATTTATATTATTTACTCATTTGAAAAATATTTGCATATTATTTACTCATTTGAAAAATATTTGCATCTATTTTTGCCCTAAGTTTTGATATAGCAAAAGATGTTTTTTTCAGTATAAAATCCTGCCAGTACCTACAACCTGCCTTATCTACTTTTCAACTACCAATCATTTTACTGCCACTAATTATGAACATTTTTTTATTAGAAAACTGGGTGTAAGAGATATTCACTAACCATTTAACAGCCACAGAAGATTTAGAGCAACTTTAGTTTTGGCAGTGCTGCCAATCCATTTTTGTGGTTCTATCATGCATTAAAGCTTTGACAGCTGCCTTTGATAATTCTGATGTAGTCTATTGGTAGAGAAGGGCAAGGACACCTGGAGCAGGGAGGATGCACAGGAAGTGGAGTTCCTGCCTAGAACAGGCACCTCACACTGTGCAAGCTTTAACACTGCTCTTACCAAAGGCTCTTCACTGCAAGCAATAACCAGAGAACTCAACAGCTCCATTTCCACTGTTCTGCCCAGCCCTGGGCCCTTCTGAGTCCCCAGCAGAGGTCAGGTAAAACCCCTGTCTTGCTCTTACAGCTGGGCCCAAGAGTTAGAACTGCTGCACCATGGACAGGTGGGAGCCAGAGGGAACTCATCCTTCAGCCAGGTGGGAATTGGGGCTGGCATCTGTCTGTGCAGTGGCCACACAGTGTTAGCTGTGTCAGAAATACAGATTTGTATTGGACCTAGCAAAGACAGCATCAGAGCAGAGCTCTTTAGTTTGTGCTCTTGCCCTTTTGTACAGTTAGTCCATCAAGAAGAGAGGTAGAAATAATTAAAAGCAGTAGGATTTTTCCTTTTTATGGGTATGAGTTGCTAAGCAGATACTTTTGTTGTATTTAATACATTTATTCAATCCCTGAGGTCTGTTTAATGTTGTCAGTGCTGCCTGCCCTGGAGAAGACCTGAAGGTGTTTGAGATCTCTGGGGGTGCTGGGGTGTTTCAGAGCCAGCCCTTAGTGGCTGTGCTGGTGCATTTCCCTTTGCTCCATGGAGATGGCCTTCCCAGAGCTACAGGCTGGGGTAGCTCAGGTGCAAGCACAGACCTGTTCCTGTGTGAAGTGTTAATGGATGGATAGCTACTCTTTGGAATAATTGCTTGCACTACATTAAACAAGGAATGGGCCACAGAGTTAAACAGCTTGTGAGAAACCACCAGTTGATCTGCAGTAGAGCTGTGATTGTTCAGGTACATTCTAGAGTAACTTCTGGGCCATAACAATTACAAAACAAACTCTAAAATCTGTTGTGCAGGAAATAGTAGTGCTAAAAATTTTAGTGGGGTAATAAGCCCTGACTCTGTGTTGGAGAATTCTCCAGTGTTTGTCCATGAGTCACCGCAGAATAAATTTCTGAGTGCTTTATCTGCCCAGATTGTTATACCCTTTCAACCTCCTCAGCTTTCCATGTGTGTGATAACTCAGCATTTTTGATGTTTCTCTCTGCAGTGGCAGCTCCAGCCAGGGGACATCTCTGTGCTGGAGCCACAGCTTTGCTCTATAACCTGTGACCTCCCTGCCTGGCTTTGTGCTCTCCTGCCTCCTGCAGGGATCCTTCCCTTGTACCCCAAACAGATAAAGCTCTCTGCTTGACTTTTTTTGCATCCTTTGGATCCAGAGACCTGCTTACAACTGGGAAGGCCTGACTTGCTGGTTTGCTGATCTCACTCTGATGAGCAGGGATGCGCCTGGGGATCAAGGGAAGGCTCTGGGATCTATAATTGGCATCCAGGGGAAAGGTTCAGGCTCCCAGGGCTGTCTGGGTTTGTCTCCATCTGATTGGAACAATGAATGTATTTTGGTTTGCTATTACTCCTCGAGAAATATTGTGTCCCCAAACTTACTTCAAGCACAGAAAGATTCTCCAGTATGACCAGGCTCTGGAAATTTCTTTTCTGGGAAAGTTTGGTACCAGTGGTGGATTCATCAGTTACCAATCCTCTACTAATCCTCTTGGAACATGACAATTATCACTTCTAACATCGCACAAATTGAGTTATGTTCACAAAGGTTTGTCACCTCTCCCTGGTTTGAGCTGGGGAGAACAAAGCAAATTCACTACTCTTGAGGAGGAAGAAGGTGGAATTCCTGCTTTTGCAGCAGCTGCTGGTAGCAAGAAGTGAAAAAAAAAAATGTTGATGGCTCTGGGGCTGGGCTGCTGCTGCTGCTAGGGAAGCAAAGCTTTGAGTGTTTCATGGGGACACACAAATACCACTTTACCCACTCCTCCGTGTCAATTGAAACTGGAGAAGTCCACAGAACACCTCAAATCATGACATTAAAAAAACAGAGGGTGCTAAGCCCACTTTCCTTGAAACTCCATTCATGATGGTGTCATGTTTTGTTGTGTGTGGCTTTGTTAGTGGGTTTTTTTAAAGGGGCAGTAAAGCTATAAAATTTTTCTCCTACTTCTCATTTTTGTTGTGATAGGATTTAACACGAAATTCTGGTTTATTTCACCCTTTGATAGCCCTTCCGAGTGTTTTACAGAAACTTTTACAGAGGCACCACCATCTCTGGTGCTTTGTTAGGAAGCCAAATCCCCCCAGGTGGCTTAGCCAGATGCTCACACCTCGGCTACGCCCTAGTTTGTATACTGCTCTAATAGTTACTAATTACCTATTCAATGTCATTACCACGTTTCTGGTTTTGGCACAGAATTACAGAGCAAGTTACAACAGTCACACAGAAACATCACTGTGCATTCTGCCAGCACCAGAAAATAAGGATTGTTAGGGTGCTTGCAAGGTATGTTGTGCAGTCAGTGTGTGTACTTAGCTCTTAGAATGTGTGTTTGTTTTGGGCTTTCTGCATTCTTTGTGATTTGGAATTGAAGAACCTGAGTGCTCACTTCCTTCTGAGAGCTGGAGAGCAGATCTGCTTTGGGGAAACTGCATATTTTTTTACAGTCCAAGATCACTCCGGGAACAAAATGAAATCTCCTTGATGTCCTTGGGCATTGTTCAGAAATCTGTGAATTTTCAGAAGGTGTATGCTGAATATTATTCCAAGTCAAAGTTACTAGGAAATAAAGCAGAAAAGAAAACCCCACCCCAAAACACAAATAACTCAGTTGCTTATATTGTTAGAAAATATTTATTGTGAAAGGAAGTAATTTTTAAGAAAATAAGATTTTTTTCCTTTTCATTTATTCCCCTGATCCTTCTGTGTGTGTGAGACCCATTTCATATCAGGGCTTTAAACCCTCTTGATCTCCTTGCTCCTGCTCCTTTCTGAAAAGGGGTTTGTGGCGAGTGTCCCATAGAGGGAGGTGATTCCAGCAGGGCCAAATATCTGGGACAGAGCTCCCTGTTAGGGCAGATTCTCCTGGGTTTGGTGCTGAACAGCCCCAGGCTGCTCTGCACAGGGTAACCACACATTAAATACTCCTTCTCACAGGCCGGGTAGAGCTCCTGCTCTGATTAATTGTACGTCTGCAGCAGGAAGTTTTCCTGGCAGAAGATGATTAGTGGTGTAATTTGTCTCGGGAGCATTGCTATGCTGATAACAAGACTGGTTTATTTTTATAAAAAGCAGCAGTGTTGAACACTTAAGAGAGTTTGGCTGGCTTTGTTAAACAGGAAAAAGATTATAGTAAGAAGTCAACCAGCCCCCCTCTAGTAAGATCTTATCTAGAGTGGAATACTTAATTTTTACATTTAAATTGCTGTTTAGTTTTCACTTCCACATGAAAGATGCAATTAATAATTACCAAAGCTATTGTCTGGACTGTCTTTGAGGCAAAATCCTTGTGTTTGAATTTATCTACTCATAGAAAACTCACATTTTGAAATGTCTCTTGTGTCTGTGCCATCCAGTGACTCTGATTCTTTGTCCTTCTTGGTTTACAAATAATCCCTGGAAGAATAAGAGTTGTGCTCAGTGTGAATAAGAGTAAAGGAATCAAGCCCATCATCTATGAAAGAAAGTACAAATTGTAGATCACAGGATTTGAACCCAGCCCTTTCCCTTCACTGCTGCCAGTAGGGAGCAATGTGTCTCAGCCAGGGCAGCCCAATCCCATGTCTTAATCATCATATTACAGAGATTTATTTGACTTATTGCATCTTCAGTGGTGATCCTCTGTGTGCCATCAGTGCTTCTGGAAATATAACTCTATTTTTTTGCACAGAAAAAAAAATTCAAACCTTCCTTATGTTGTTTGGCACACTGACCTCTGGGGAAAGTTTGTTTCCTTGTGAGTTCATTGGGGAAACTTTGTGAGAAGTCAAGTAACAACAATGTTCAGACTTAGGATTTTAGTGCTTTTAAATATGAAAGAAGTAAATTTTTTATTTGTGGGTGAGAAAGGGCAGCAGCCAAATTGGACCCTGAGGTAACTCTGCAGTGAGTGTCCTCAGGGTCAGTACTGCCAAGAACACTGGACACACTCTTCACTGTTGTACTTCTTTTTGGACAATGTCCTCTGATTTATGGACTAATATTCACTCAAGGGCTAAGTCAGAATAGAAAATTAAATTATTATGAAATGGGAATACACGACATTCAACTTGCAGGCTAAAAAGCAAAGTGTACCGACTTTGTTTTTAAAACCTAGAAAAATCTTTTTGCTCCCTTTTAGAATAAAGCTGTTAGCTTAAATTTTAATTTTAAAGTATTGCAGTTTTGTAATTCCTGCCCATTTCTTGGCTAGGTTAGGAGCATGCAGATGCAGAATGCCCCATGGCTTTAATGGAAGCAGGAACTTGCAGCATTTGGAGCCAGTGTTTGTAGTTACCCAGTCAAGGAAGCTGGCAGATGATGTTACAAATTTTGGGAGAATTGTGGTTTTGCAGACAATGGAGGCAGCAGTTAGAGCACACAATGTGGAGATAGCACTGCTGAGAGCATAATTACCATCGGGTTTCCGCTGCCTAGCTGATAAGTGATATTAAAACCTCAAATAAATCACAGTTGTAGGGCCATAAAACAAACTGCCCTGAAGTCTGACATTTGCAAGATCAAAAAGGCCATGTGAGATCTTGCATTTTTTTTTAATTTAAAGCAACAGTTCCATGACACAGGAGCTGTAGGCACTGAACCACCCAGGCAAACAAACCCTACAAAGACACTCTGGTTTCGAAGCAACAGTTTGCAATACAAGCTCTGACAATCCAACAGGGATGACAATTTGCTTAAAATGTTGGCATTTAGAAATTGTTTATTTCTATGATAATATTATTGACTTTTATTTTTTAAAGTGTGCTCTTTTTTTTAAGTTATATTTACATAATCCAGAAGCCTTTCAATAATTCTGTGTGCTGGCTTGGATGTTTTCAATTCACATGATATATTTAAGTGTTTTTAAAATTATATAGAGCAACAAGCTTTTGTCTTAAAATGTTCCTTTCTAGTATATTTACTCATATAGGGCTAATTGCAATTTTTCTTGTACAAGATTTTCTTTCTATTCTTGTACTTGGAAGTTGGAAGTGTTCTGAGAATTAAAATAAGATTCTCACTGAAGAATTAGATACCCTCAGAACTTTTGTGTTACTTTGGTTATTGTAGAAAAGAGTGAAAGATGGGAAAATGGTGACAAGAGCTCTTGTGTGTCTTCATCTCAGCCAGCTTGAGAACTGCACATGTTCTCTTGTGGCACCTGGTATAAAAAATCCTTTACACCTTTTATACCTCTGCTTGAGAGCAGAGGGATGCCCACAATGCCTCCAGAAAATTCAAATTATAGCAAGGATATCTGATTTTCTGAACAGTTACTGCTTTGGTGGGAAAAAGTGATTTGTTCCTACTGCCTTCTCTGTGATTAGAATGGAACAGCCAAGCTCAGCTCTTTTGAAATGTTCTGATTTAATTTGTAGCTCTTCTTCGTTTGCTTTGTGAACATTTGCATTGCTGCCCGCCCTTGAAATTAAATTACAATGCTCTAATACCAAACAGGGATCAGTTTCATAGTGCTGGCCAGGAGCCAGGAGGTGAGACAGTACCTGTGGTAGGAAGGCAGAGAAAACACACCTGACTACAAGGGAAGGAAAGGCTATAAAAACATAATTTCTGAGTTTCTGGTAATTTTAAGGGAGTGATTTTGCAATTGCAACATGGTGAGAGTGCTAATTCTTGGCAGAAGCACCTTGTAATACTCTTTAGTCAAGCACCCTGCTGTCCACCTTCAGCTGGTGTTTATCTGGGATGACTTTTGAGAGAGAGAAAATGTAAGATTAAATACCTAAAAATGCAAAATAACTGCTTGAGACCCAGAGACACAAACTGACAAAAGTTTTCATGAACTGGGCAAATGGGGCATCTTGAGATATTAAGCCTGAGTATTCCCATAAATATCATAAAACTACTTCAGAAATTGAAATTCTGAGTTCTTCTATGGTGGAATAATATTGATTCAAAGTAAGATGGGTAATGTTAAATATCTTGAGTTCATTCAGTGTTTCAACAAGTTTCAATGTGATTATTTCCTAGATTTTACACGTGTTCTATGTGTTACCAAGGCTTCTTTCCATCTAAAATCCCAAGTTTGCATGCACATAAACCTAATTTCACATTTCATTTGAAGCAGTGTGCCTCCCAGCACATGTGCAAACCTTTCCTTGTCCCACCAGCAATACCTGCATGAAGTGTACAAACAGAATGAAAGCAGCAGGGCATTTAGTAGGGAAAGGGTTAATTCATGACAGGAATGCCTTTTTCATTTCAAGGGATAAATAAAGGAAACTGTTGGGGTCTAACAGCTGGCCAAGTATGTTCAGGAAGACTTGCAAGCTCCCACAGCAATTAATCCAGCTCAGGAGGGGATGAATTTGAAGTTTGAAACATCCTCTGTGCCTGAGGAGGGACCAGAGAAGTGCTCATGAGCTGCTTTGTAAGAGTGGGGGTTAAGTCATGGATGTGAAATCTGATTTTTGAATTTGCAGGCTGGACTTTTACATCTTCATCTTCTGTAGCAGATCAGTAGCCTGAGTAAATATGGAGTGAAAAATATCCTAGATCATCTTAGGTTAGTATAGACCATAAGAAATGTAAATTACTTGACTTTCTTTTTTATTGGCCAGATGCAGAAGTTTGAGTTCTTCTACCTGTGGTAATCAAGATTTCTTAAGAAGACCAACAGCTTGAAGAATTTTAACTCTTTTGGTATTCTTTTACCATTTCACTCTATTTTAGGTCAGAAAATAGGTTAATTGGTTTTGAAAGGAAATCTTGGGGGTTGGGGAAACATTTATCATGAGCAGAATATATTGTTCACTGTAGAGCAAATCTTGGAAATTTACCTGCTGGTAAAATTGTTGCAAATTTCCAAAGATTTTTTTTTTCAAGAAATAAAACTGCAATAAGATTATTAAAACCAAAAAAGTTAGTTGAGATAATAATGTGTATTATAATATCAACCATAGTACATGACCAGCCATATGGGAAAGATTATCTATTTTTTATTTGACTGATCCAAACCCAAAAAATTATAGTGAGATTTTCACATTCAAGCAGGAAACTTCCTCCATTCCTCCTGTTGTGGTTTTGCATTTTGATGGGAATATTCTCTTCTCAACTTTTGCCACTCTTTGCCTTTCCTATGATGATTTTTTTGTCTTACAACAATGAAATGCCTGCTGGCTCTTCATCCTTTTCACATCTTCCCTCCTCCCCTCAAAAGCCCAAAGTGAAGCTCCTTAGCAGAGAGAACTGAATCCTCTGACAGATTCCCCCTGCAGATCAAGAACAGCTCAATTTTTGCCTTCCACACAAAATTCTGGTGTCTTTTTATCCTCTTGTAAAAGTCTCGTGCACCTTGATGAAATTTTGCCTGCTTCTCTGTTAATATTATTCATGCAAAAATATGAAATTTTGCATACTTGTCTGTGAGGCCAAGAGCCTCTAATGACAACAGAAAATTGAGGAGATGTGGTTGGGAGCAAACACCTGAGTTCAAACACCTGAGTTCATCTTGCACAAAAGGACAGAGAAAAATCCTCTGAAAAATCCTCAGGGATGGAGCCACACAGCTGAGAGACTGGGCTGACCAAGATCCTGGGGGAAAAGAAATTTTACTGTATAGTACAAGCTAGAATTGCTTTTTCTTCTTTCATTTACCTTTCTGCAGCTTAAGATTTTGCTGTGGTAGACTCAGACTTGCGTTTTCTTGTATGAACATCTCACAAGGTATGATCTTGGGTGAAGTTAGCAGGATTTTTCCTACTGTTGCCTGAGTCTAGACTAGCCATTAGCAGAATATATTCACTGTAGAGCAAATATTGGAGATTTACCTGCAGGTGTACTGGTGAAACTGTTGCAAACTTCTGAAGATTAATTTGCTTTTCAAGAATAAAACTGCAATAAGATTATTAAAACCAAAAAAGTTAATTCAGATAATAATGTGTATTATCATATCAACCACAGTATTTGACCAGCCATATGGGAAAGATTTTTTTTTTTTAATTTGGTCTATGCCATAACATGCTCCAGAATCCCCTAAGGCAAGGTCTTCTGAGCAGGATTTTCAGAGGTGTCCTGCTGGCCTGGAGAGCAGGGAGGGGGATTTACTCAGGAGGTGGCTGTAAATCAGTTTTGGGCTAGAAAAGAATATTTGGGCTAGAAAAGAATATTTGTGCTCCCCCATTCTGGGATAAAACTTTCAGGAATAAAACTGCCTTGGAGTCTTGCCGAGTCCAGAGAGCTGCTGGTGCAGACTGGATTTCAGGGCTGATGTTGCTGAGAAAGATCAGAAATCTCCTGTGTGGGAATGCCCTGCTGTAGGAAAAGGAGTAACGTCTTCACGCTTCTGGCAACATCCAAACTCACACAGTTGTTATTGTTTCCCATTTTAAATACATTTTCTTTTCAAATCTTCAAGATGAGTTGAATAGAAGATTTTATGCAACTATAGCATTTTTTTTATGTCAGCTCTGTGCTGAGTGATTTATCTTTATTACCCACTAAAGCCTGAAAATTTGCACTTACTTTTCATGTTATTTATTTTGGAAAATACACTAAATTGCTCTTCTATCACTAGTTTAAATAAAAGAGAACAGTTTGGCATCTGTAATACTCAAACTGACTGACTTAGGGTGGAACAGCAATTCCTTCAGCACAAGCCTAAACCAGAGGATTCCAGAAAAGTCAGCATCACCATGAGAGAAGCCACACCAGTTCAGGAATGCAAATATTTTAAAAGAAATATTGGCCTGTATTGTGTATTAGCCCCTGGCTGGCTTAATTTATCTGGCACATACTCAACTCTGACACTAGCTGATTATACTAGTCAAAACTAAAAAATAAAAGAAGGAGGAAGTAGATAATGTCTGCACTGTTGTTTTTATATTCATACCCCTTCTGTGTCATGGAAGGAGATGCTGACAGTGGTATTTAGTCACCTGTTATGTCTGTTGATTATATGCTTTGATCTAAAATTTATTTTGCTCTTCTTGGCAGCTGAGCTGCTCCTTAATCCATTGATAAAACCTGCTTAATAAGCACTTGCAAAGACACTGACATCACCACAAACACACTGTGCTGGTGGAATCATGACGTGATGCCCATAAACCCAGAGAAGCCTTGGGTTCGAGGCTTCAAGGCTTGAATCAAGCCTTGGATTCAAGGTTTCTCATAATGCTTTTTTGAGAAGCAAGTAACAAGCAGTTTTATTCTTGCCTGGGGTAGTTTAAGTCTGATGTTTCCTTGTATTTGTCTGAAATGTATCAGTAAGGAGAGGACGGTTCATATAGCTGCTTTCCTGTGAAGAATTTGTATCTTGCCATGCATTTCTGTGTACTATCAGAAACCTTGTTTCCACTTCCTTAATTATGTGTGTAAATACAATTTTCTTGTCATGGAACAGTTCTGAGAAGAGGGCCATTACCTTGTCCTGAGGTGACTCAGAGCCCAAAAAGAGCTGACAGCTTGCCATGAGAACATAGGGACATAAAATGTGCTGTTTGGGGGGTTTTTACCTCTTTTGGGGGTTTTTGTTTGGTTTTGTTGGGGTTTTCTGCAAAAGGTAAAGCTTTCTGTGTTTTTAGCTTGAGGATCCTGTCACTCATTAAATTAGTGAGTAATTAGAACCAGTCAAAGTAATCTTAATATATAAACCTTGGCGGGGGGGGGGGGGGGGGGGGGGAGTTCTAAATTTCCTGTATCTTGAGGACTTTATTGCATTAGCATTTTAGCACAATCAGGCTTTTCCTCCTAAGCTGCTCGGCCATCTCTGGCCAGCTCTTGCTGCCACCAAGCTGCCCTGAGAGGGTCCCAAGGTCCCCTGCCATCAGCTGCCTGGCAGCTCCCCTCATTCCATTACCAGGCCACGTTTTGCCAGCATGGACTGCCAGCTCTGGGAGCTTTCCAGTCCTGGAGACCTGCAGGGCTGCAGGGTAGGAAAAGTGGCTTTTTTTTTTAGCATTCTCTTTGTCTGACAGCTTGCTTGGTGTCCTGTGGAGGAGTCTAGGTAATTAATTTGAGCTGGGTGGGTAAAACTAAGGGACACGGCACCATAAGGGACTGGCTCCTCTTCAGTGGTCCATCCTCTGACAAAATAGTGACGTTTCCACATGAAGGATGTTAAACTCCCACAGAGGGAAATAATGGGGTTTTTTTAAATGCAAGAAATATGAATCAATGGAGATTATAATTGTGGACAGAGTTCTGGGGTATCTAATTCTGAGTCTGGCTATAACAACAGATGGAGTTGCTGCTCAGATTCTATCGAGTTCAGAATAGATCTTCTGTCTTCTAGGCTGACCTGACAAGGAAGTTTGAATGACTTTTTCTTTACTGACCCTGTGACTGTTCACTTGAAAATACGAACAAAGTATTTTTATAAATTTTGTCCTATACAATTATGTGAGGGACAACTTTATAAGAATCTTTGTTCCTATAATCTTTTTTTATTTTAATAAAGCTAAATCTAATAAAATTCCTGAGCAGGTATTAAAAACTAGTTGAAATTTTACAATTTAAAAAAAATTAATTTACAATTTTTTTTTTTTTTTTTTTTGGCACAGGAAAGGCTGATTTTAGAATATAGGCTACAGGACTGCTGGTTAAACTGTAAATTACAGAAAAGCATGTTAAGGCATGACATTGTTGCACAGCTAACGATCATTCTTTTTTGGCTTGTTGCCTCTAGAGGCATACGAAAAAGGGGAGGAGAGGGGGGTGAAGCAAGCAAAGCAAGCAATTTAGAGCTTATATTAAATAAACACGGATGGGTTTGAAAAAGAAAAACAAACAAAAAAACCCCCAAACACAAAAGCCAAGAAACACAGCCCTCCAGAGACTCCCCAGCCCCTGGAAATCCAGGAGAGAAATACTCCCAGAGCACAAAATGCTGCTCCCCATCAGCCTGCCAGGCCTGGGGACACCTGGGGTGCCAGAGACACCGTCTGTCACACAGCCCTGTGGCCAGGGCACTGCCAGGAGTGTCTGCACAGCTCTGAGAGGGGACAGCAGGGCTGCAGGAGTGCTGGCAGGGAATAATGCTCACCTGAAAGCTGCTGCTTCTGAGGGTAGGAAAAGGAATTTTCATGCATGTGTTAGGGGAGAAGGTAATGTGTTTTATCTCAGGAAGTTCTCAACTGAAGAAAGAGGTTTTGTAAGTTTTTTTTTGCTTTCTTCTTGGGAAGGCTTTGGGCTTCCATGTGAGATGATGTGATAAACATGAGAGAAAAAATCCCCACAATTCAAACATACACTTCATGTATTTTTAACAATCAGTTGCAATAAATGTTCATCCTCATTACTGTAAATGTCCATTACTATGAATTAATCTGATCTTTAACTTCTGGATGAAGAATATACACCTTTAAGTGGTATAAGAGAGTTAATTAATTGGGGAAGCACTTAATAGTTTCAGAGTTGTGTTTTATCTCCTTGCTTTAGTTATGATAGTATCCCATGAAAGAGTAAGCTAGAGGAAGAGATATTTTCTCCCCCCCCGTCTACCACTTTGGCACCAACCTCCCAGCTCTTCTTTCTGACTCCTTTCTGTGAGGAGCCCTTGCTGCTGCCCCCCAGCTGCCCTCCCCACCCACACAGACTTGGATCTGCAGTCACGTCCGTCCTTGCTCTCGTGCCCATGAAGTGTCCAGCTGCTGCTTCTCTCTTTCCCACAGATCTCCAGAAGCCCCACGAGATTTCCTTCCCTCTCTGCTTCACAGCACCTCTCCCTTCACCCTGTGACACTGCTCTGCTTGCTGCTGCTGCCAGGGCAGCACTGAATTCTGCCAAGTCTAGTTGAGGTGGAAAAATCTAAATTTATCTATGTTTGCACGAGTCAGTTCCAGGTGGAGCTGAAAGGACCTCAGCTCCCCTTTGGTACTGATGCAACTCAGTGCCCACAAAGTTAACATCTTTATTTTAAAGCTGCAGTGGAAAGACACCCCAGAGAGCCAGTCCCCAGTTTACAGGGAAGGAATTACAGATTTTCAGGGCTTTGGATGAGGCCAACTATGTAGTTTCATATGAAGGATCTTAATGAGAAGATGAAATGGTAAATAAGCAATTGATGCTGTAATTCTGTATCATCTAAGTTTGTTTTTTTTCTTGATGATGTTCCCACACGTAGGGAGATTTAAAAGTTTTAACTTGAACGAAGTTGTCATGATTGATGTTTTAGCATCTAAAAAAAGATGGAAAAAATTGAGATCATGGTAAACATGAGATTCTTAGCTAAACGTTGTTGTGAGCAATTTTACACTTTGACACTGAAGTTGTCATCTTGGATTGCACCACTGGCAGTCCTCTCAAATGACTGAGCCAATTCAGTTTCCCAGAGTGTCTTAAAAATAGAATATCTTGTCTACCACCATCTTCTGATTAGAAAGTATTGTTTTACAGCTGTAAAGAAAGAAAAAAGGAAATGTTTCAAACTCAGATTGAAAACACATGTTCAGCTGGAGAGAATGCAGAGATAAATCCAACAGCTGTGGATTTGCCATGTATCTAGGGCTATACCATGAAAACTTGAAGTAATGTTTTTAGGTTTTGTTGGTGGTGTTTGTTTCTGCCTTATTCCTTTTACATAAGCAGATCTTAATAAAAACTTCTGAGTTTTTTTCCTCTCCTTACAACATCAATGATGAATGTGATACAGTTACAGGCAAACTGGTTGCAATGCACATGCTGAAGAAGGAGCCTCAGCCAGGAGTCAAACATTCCACATCAGCC
Source organism: Passer domesticus (assembly GCF_036417665.1). Lineage (NCBI taxonomy): Eukaryota > Metazoa > Chordata > Aves > Passeriformes > Passeridae > Passer > Passer domesticus. Next base: position 59,644,008 of record NC_087479.1, read on the forward strand.
TGCAAGATTAAAATGTTTGTAGTTTAGCATTTTACAGTTTTCATTGGACTCTATCCAGATATTTGCATGCAAAGAATTATTGCTCAATGACAAATTGTGTTGATACAATCTCCTATGTCAGGAAATTTCCACTCTACATGGTCATGTGCCAAGTATGATACCTCTTGGGAATGATACAATAAATGATACATTTTGGCCTTGAAAGATCACTGGACAGCAAAAGCAATTTTCTATAATTTGGAAGAATCACAGTTTCTGTATCACTAATCAGAAGTGATTATCATTTTTGCAAGTTTGTGCTAAGATTTTAATACAAAAAGGTGAAACCCTGGATCCTCTTGCAGGGTTGGTAGAGTACTCCTATCCTTAGGAAGAAGGGTCTGTGCAAACAGCATTACTTGGGTTATCTGTGTTCCACGGTGTCATTCTGTAAATGTGGTGCTAAATAGCATCTTCTTCCTAGAAAGATCAGATACCACTGAGAAATTTTCTATTTAACAATTCCCTTTAAAACCCGATCTTCTCCCCTTTATCTATGTATCCTACCTGAAACCAGCACAATTTTCTTCTCTGTACATGCTATTGTGGAGTTTGTTAGTGGACACGTGTTTCTCAGCCTCCCTCACCCCCCAGAGCTCTGCTTCTCATCATGACAAAGCTCCTGCAACCTTTGGGTGACAATCACCTACTCGTAAAGTAAGTGCAACACCTCTGGTAGCACAGAGAGGTTATTCCATAAACTTTAGACTAAACCTTGGGGAAGCTGCAATACTTGTGGGGAAAAATCTGATGCTGAAGTGCCTCCATAGGAACACTCTGCTGGAGTTTACTGGGATGAGGTGTATTTGATGAAAATTATTTGAAGGAATGTAGATCTGGCTGTTGAGGATTTTAGCACCAGCTACTGAAAATAAGTGATCAGTCAAGAAACTTTGGTATGAAGTACTTAAGAGCTCCTCAATGAAGCAGACTTAGAGCTAGTACTTAATAGATTTCCTACTGTTTTTCTTTCTCCTCTTTCCTTTGCAGCAGAATCTGCATGGAGGAAATCAAGCCTTAAAGAGAGATGTGAAAATTAAGTGTATTTGTTGCATATTACAGTAGCATTCTTCTGCCTTTTTGAGAAAGAAAACATGTAAATTACATAAAATGCTAGTTTTTAAGCTGGCTGGCTACAAAAGAAGGAGTCTCACACTTTTCAAATCAAGTTTTGTGGCTGAAAATTAATTTTTCTTAACTGGACAGGTGATATCTGGAATTTCAGCACCAACTACAGTGGGAATCTTTCAGATTATTTAATTCACATGTACTCTTTGCAAAGGTTTTTTATTTGGCAGTAAACCAACTGTAGGAACAAGGATTACACTGTGTGTTTTGTGATGAGATTAAACTTAACATTTATGGCATTTCATGTTTCTGTTGGAATATCACTGACATCATGAAGTATGTTAAAAAGGCTTAACTTTTAAAATGACAGCTGAAGTCTTAACACCAAAATCTCTCTGATGATTAGATGAAATGTTCTGTGTTGAGAAAGAGCGATATGGGAAAGGAGAAAGGTGCTAGGGGGATTTAGGTCTCTGTCAACATTTTAATTGCACAGCTCAGGGATTTTAGTCACTCTCCCTAATCTTGCTTTGTGCTCAGCTTCTCTTTGCTTCCGTTACATCCTCGTGTGGCTGCTGCCTGCTGATCTCTGGGCAAGGCACACTAAGGCAGCAAAAAACAGGGCTAGTACTACTTTAAAAAGAGATGGGGCTTGTTTTGCTCTTGGTTTGGTGTTTGGGGGGGGATTTATTCTTTTTTAGGCCCAGGGAAAGGAAAAGTTTTCAAAGTAACTTAGCAGCTGGCAGGCAGAGGATTATAAATGTTTTGTCAAGTCCTCTGTAAAGTCCCACTTTGTGGACTGTTGCTGTGTGTTGAATTTTATTTTGTGGACCAGTCTGGATGGTGATAGTTCTTTTCTGGTGTGTCCCATGGCTGCATTTGTTGCTTAAAATACTTTTCCTCATGAGGAAAAGAAGTGTCTTTGCTTTCAAGGGCTAGTTTTGTTTGTACAGAGACAGTGATAACACACTTGCCCTGTCCAATACCTTCTTCAAAAAACCTGCCAGCCTACAGGCAGACTCCCTGCCTGTCTTGAAGCACTTTGGCTGTGGTAAGAACACAGAAACAGCTAATAAATCTGTCAGGTGCTCAGGACACTGTTTTTAAGCAGGGATAAAACTGTGTCCCTTGTCTTGCAGCCCTAAAGGCTGGAAATACCCACATTTAAACTCAGTAAATACACCACATGTATAAGTGGAATAGTTTTAGTGGCTCTTGAAGAGTTCAATGTAGTTTATTCACACACTGTACTCCATAAAGAGTTTCATCCCTTCATAAAGAGGATGGAAAGATGCCACTGCAGAAATCTCTCTGAGAGTGATGGAAACTAGTTAAAACAGAAGAAAATTAGAATAGTGGTAGTTTACTGTGTTTCATAGCTTCGAGTCAATCTCATCATTGAGATGATGTGAGCATATACAGCTTGTATTTTCACAGACTAGGCTGAGCTTTCTTGTAACACATGTATTTTTTCATTTGTGTTGTCCTTTGAAATGTGAATTTTTTCTTAATTTGTATTGCTTTTTTACTCTGTTGTCTTAATTTTTGATGTCTTCCCCCAAAATCCTTCTGCTCCATTCTTTTCCTCACAACTCTTGACATTCCTCTGTGTCTACTGAGAAGATTTTGCTGTGTGCTGGCTCAGAGGTTCTTGTGAAATGAGTTCCTGACTTTTCTGCTTCCTCCAAGGCAGTGGTCACTTCCCAGCTGGCATCAACTGTGTAAATAAAATAGCTGGGAGCTCTAGGAACAGAGGGAGGAAGCAGGAAAACTCCATGAGCCTGTGGTTCAGCCCAGGGCAATGCAGTGGGTGGGAACAGGGCTTTTTTTGTCTTTCCCTCTGCTTCAGGAGTTGGGGTGAGCAGCCTCGTGCCTTGCTCTCCAGAGCATGCAGGCAGTGAAAAAGTCCAACATTCAACCTCCTTGGTCTGTAGATGGCATCATAAAGTGCTGGCACCACCAGGGATATCTCCACGTGGTATTATTTCATAGACTTTGCTGCAGGATATTTCAATAAGAGGGATAATAACTGGTTTGGGATGACTGGTTTAATATCTGTTTTTGTTATGGACTGAATGACCAGCTACAATCTTCTGTAATTGCCTGTAGTTTTCCTTGGACTTATGCAAGCTCTTTTCAATTAGCCTGCTTTCTGAAGACTTTTCAGGAAACAAATCTCTTTATGTGCAAGAAGAACAAGAAGTCAGATCTATGAGGAACTGAGAAACAAAAACCAGCAATAAGCCAGCAATAATCCAACATTCTGTGTCATGCAAAGCACCGCTGCTGCCATTTTGCTGAATATCATGGAAGGATGTGGCAGGAATACAAAAATCAAAGTTGCTTATTTTTCAATAGTAGATCTCACAGTATTTTTCTTGGAGATTGCATTTCTCCTTCTCTTACAGATAATTTTTTTTAGGCAAATACCTTTGGTGCTTCAGCATACAATTTCTTCTTTAGTGGGCTCTCCTAACATGACCTAGCATTTCTTGCTGCAGAAGTTGGTAACACTATCAAAACTTTCCTCAGTTACTCACCCTTATGAAAAAGTGTTGCTCTGTTTTTTCTTCCTGCTGTGGGGTTTTTCAGTGATTCATTTCTCTTTGGAAGTATTATTGGGCTTGATCTCATCCTTAATTTGCTCTGCATTTCTCATAGGCTCACAGCCTGTTTCTTCCAGAAAGGTGCCAGTGTTCATTTTTCATTTGAATTGGTTGCTGTTTACAAGCCAAATGCTGACAGATGTGGTTATGAGAGCCTTGCTGTTTTCCTTCTGCAAAGAATGTTGATTTTTTTGGTGGTGATTATGGATATATTGATACCAGGCCTGTTGTGTGCACTGCAGAACTTTCACAAGGCAGGCAGGACAAGACCTCCAAGGAGTTCCAAGACCTTTTGAGGAAGCTTCCAGCTCCTTGACGAAGGCCTTGACGAAGTTGCTTACTGGTAAAACTTCCACAAGTGGAAACTTGTTGGAAGGAAGGCAGATCCAGGTGGCTATTGTGTAAATGTGGGGAGACCTTGTCTGAAAGGTTGTTAAACACAGGGAAAATTAGAAGAGGGTAAGAAGATGTTTTAGCTTGTCCTCAGTTCCAGGCTGTTTGTACATAGGGAGAATTGTCTGTGAGAAATTGGATCTGGAGATAATTTTGCACTTGTGACTGAATAAATTTAATTAAAGTGATTTATTCCTCCTTCACCCACAAACCTTTAGTATCTTTATGTGTCTGTTAGAGGGTCACTAGAGTAGAAGCATATGATTTATTCCCCCTTTCTCTTTTACTAGAATTAATAAAAATGCCAGATTTCAGATGTGCTCCAAAACACTGGGGCCATATGAGTGACCACTGATGGGGCAATGGCTTCCACTTGTAACTGTCTGTTGGATAGAGCAGTTTTTCAGTCCATTTTGATCAGAGATATTTTAAAGAATTTTTTCTTATTACTGCAATTTTTTAGGATCAGTTGGAGACATCATACTCTTTGTAGATTTTTTTTTTATTTTAAGAACTACTCAACTTCATCCCTCAGTGAGATTCTTTTTCCCCTGGGTGGTTGTAGTTTCATTTTGTGCAAAATATGGGTTTTTACTTTGGTCTATTTGAGGAAGTGTCACCTCATATACAAATACCAACATCAGCCTTAAGACAAAATATCACTTTGCTTTCCAGAATCTCAGAGTCAGAAGATGACACTCCTCCAGCCCCAGCCACAAAGCTGTAAGGATTTCAGGATTTTCCTATCATCTGTGTTGTTGACAATTATTTTCCTTCCTACAGCGTGGAGAATTTGGATATAAGAAGTCTTCATCCCTAAAAGAAATGTTGGTGAATTTTGTGTTCATTTGATTTTGAGGGAATAAAAATTCAGGAGTAAATGAAAAATGCACCTGAAATATTATAATAGATTTCTGAGTATATTCAAAAGTATTAACAAGTTGACTTAACTTTGGCTTCAGACCATGAACTGATAGTGAGAGAATGTCTGAATGTTGACCTTATTCATTTTTCAAGCATTCTGATAGCCGAGTTCAGTCCATGACATTAAGTAGCAAAGTAGCTTTGCCTTTTCTACGTGTCTTTTTGGATCGTGGAGTAGACTTTCTGTGTTTCTCTGTACCTTCAGAGAGCTGTGGACTGCAAATGCCAGGTTACCACTCTCTGGTCTGAGTTTATCAACACAGCTTCACTTTTTGCTCCTGTTTATCTTGCAGGAGGGTGGGAAGAGGAGGAACAGCCGAAGGTGGGCTCAGTACCTGCAGAATTAAAAGGAGGAACAGGTCAAGATGGGCTCAATACCTGCAGAATTAAAAGGAGGATCAGCTCAAGGTGGGCTCACTATGCTGAATTAAAAGGAGGAACAGCTCAAGGAGTGCTCAGTACCTGCAGAATTAAAAGGAGGAACAGCTCAAGGTGGGCTCACTATGCTGAATTAAAAGGAGGAACAACTCGAGGTGGGCTCAGTACCTGCAGAATTAAAAGGAGGAACAGCTCAAGGTGGGCTCACTATGCTGAATTAAAAGGAGGAACAGCTCAAGGAGTGCTCAGTACCTGCAGAATTAAAAGGAGGAACAGCTCAAGGTGGGCTCACTATGCTGAATTAAAAGGAGGAACAGGTCAAGATGGGCTCAGTACCTGCAGAATTAAAAGGAGGAACAGCTCCAGGTGGGCTCAGTGCCTGCAGAATTAAAAGGAGGATCAGCTCAAGGTGGGCTCAGTACCTGCAGAATTAACAGAAACCCCCCCATCACTGAGATGAGTACAGCAAAGCACACAGCCCTGCTCAGGTTTCCCCTGGGCTGGGGTGAGCTGTGCAGTGTGTGGCTGCCTGAGCAGCAGCTGTGCCATGCCCTGAGAGCCCAGTTTCAGGTCAATAACCCTGTTTCTGTACAGCACACAGGAATTCCAGTGCATGCCATCCCATCAGCCCTGGGTGAGCTGAAATCAATATGGGCTCTGGCACTTTTGAGCAATATACTGAATAAGGAACCATGCAAGGCAATCTCCCGAGGGGGTTGTGTTTGGTTATCACTCAAACTCTTTGTAACAAGAACCACAGGGGAAACCCCAGCTTTTCAAAGAGCATATTCACTGCACTCCTCGGTGGGTTTCAGCATTGCCTTCAAGGACAGGGTGAAAATAATCTTAAAAGCAGACGGGGAAGAGGGAGGCACACAGAAGCATGATTGTACCCAGTCACCTGAGACAAATGTCAACAGCTCCACGCTACGTGAGCCTGGTATTTCTGTTGTGATTCTTGTATTAGTGAAAAATAAGTGTTTTCTTTCAGGATGGTGTGTACAAGGTATAGAAAGATTAAATCGCTGGCTACAATTGCTATTAAAAAATAAATACAAGTGCAGCAAGACAAAACGCTACTGCATTATCTTACTGTTCACATCCCACAGACAAAAGTACTTCTATCTGTTGATGCCAAAGGTTGGGCTCGCTGATCCTGGAGGTCTTTTCCAACTTAAATGTTTCAAAAGTTCTGTGTTAAAAGGGATTGTGTAATTTGATTTATAACAATAAAGTGAATTTAAACAAAAAACATCTGCTGTTTATCAAATGCTCCCAAAACTTGTGTTTTGTGGAGGTACAGAGCAGTTAACAGCGAGTAGAAAAGAGTGGTCTTCCATCTAATAATTCTATTTGAGCCTTGTACTAGCAAACTTGGACACTCTCACTTGAGCAGAGATGCAGAATGCAGCTTTTTATAGCTCTGAAAGGGTGCTTTACTATGATAGTAACTACTGCAACATAAAATTTGTATTTCTTTTTACGAGGGTGATTTTGAATCCTTTTTGTTTATTGTATTTCCAGCTGTACTTGTGCTCTACCCTTCAGATAGCTATTCCCCAACAGACAAACACATGGCTTGCATATCTGAATAAACTGAATTTTTGGCAACAAAGCTGCTCTCTTGTATCAGGAGAATGAGTTATATTCAAACAAATTCCATTCAGACAAATGGCTTGGCCTTAGACATAGGTGTGTGGCTGTAAATTCCCATTTCTGGCTAACTGGTGACTTCCCACTGGACATGAGGTGTGGAATTGTGGGACACTGTCTCCATTTGTTACTCTCCTGAGAAAATGCTTTTGCAGAGCTGATGTATTGGATCAAATCTGAAATGGGCAACACATTTTCTTCCGGTTAGTAAAAAGCCACCTGATATTTCAAAACTTGTTCGGGGGATTTGGGGAGTAAAAAAAATTTCATTTGAATGTACAGATTTTCTTTTGTGAAATATGGGAAGGCCATGTGTGGAAGCTGGTATTGCTCTCATTGGAAGAGCCCTGTGACTTTGGCTTGTTTCCAAAAATATTTTTCTATTTCTCATATATGGAAATATTTTAATCTGTTCTTTAATATCTTTTTTTAAATTATGTCGGTTCACCATTGTATTTTTCCCTGGAGGTCACATATTTTAGCTCTTCTCAGATAGTAAATTTTATCTGTAGAGGCATTCAGATCATGCTTTCTGGTGTTTGTCATTGTATGGGAAAATGTGGGGTCCATAAGTTGATAACTGAGAAAATTTACCACGGGTTTGATTTTGCAAAGTGGAGAACTAATTACTTCATTTCTCTTGTGAAAGGTCTCAGTTTTGTGGTGTAAATGCTTTCCCTAAGTTTTTCATACTTCTTTGAGAAGAAGGATAAATTAAGGACTGGAAAGATTGGGGCTACAGTGACAGAAGCACCTTCCATCAGCAAAAATAAACTGCTAATAAGATAACCAAAGTGACAACCAAATGCAATTAATTGCAAAAGAAATTATTCATAAAATACAACCTTAAGTAAAATGACTTCTATTCAGGTTGATGAATAGCTTATAAAAATACAGAAGGCTTTTTGATATTAGGTTGTTTCAGTTGTGAAAGTGAGATGAGTGGGTCTTTAGGAGAGAGAAATTTTTTTATGATAATGCAAATATCAGTGGTTTGAAAGGAACCAAGAATGTGTTCCTCACATTGTGCTCTTCCTCTGTGTATGTTTTTGGGGTTAGATTTTCTCACTATTTCCTCTGTTTAGTATTTCCAGATATTACGTGTTCTTCAGAAATTGACTGCTGTAATGCAATTGGAAATATGTATTATATTATTGGTGTCATTGGAATAATAGAAAACTGGAATAACATAAAATAGCATAAATATGCTTTGCAAGTGCCTTGAAATGAAGTTCCCTCTTTCATTCTGCTCAGCAAACACCGGAATGGTTTTTCCCTACAGTCTTGAACACGAATCTATAAAATCATTAATTCTCATAGGCATTTACTGTTAATAATCTTCAATACAGCTATATGAGGGTGGGGGGAAAAAGGCCCTATTAGGTGATAACAGCAGAAAATAACCTAATGGGTTCAAAATCAGCTGAAGTATATTTAAATATAGGTTAATTTTTAGGAAAAAAAGATACATTTTGGTCAGGTTGGAAAATTAAAGGCAATGTGTGTGCATGGTGCATCTTTTGGGGTTTGTTTGGCTTTTTTTCTCTCATTCATCACAGTCTCTGGATCTCAGCATTAGTTATGTTTATCCTTTAATCCTACTGTCTGGGCTTGTTTATGTAACATTTATTATATAGCCAGGATTGGTAGTTAAATGAAAAACCAAACCTGACCCTCAGTCAGTGCAAGAATACCTACAGATTACTTTGCTTTACACAGAGAAGTTAAATTTATTCTCAAACCATTATGTAAGAGTTGGGGTCGACATTTTCTGAGCCACCAAGAGACTAAAATGGCATCTGTCTTTTTGCACTTCAACCTCCAAAACAAAGAGAAAAAGAAGCTGGGTGCATTTTCTACAAGTATTTCCTTGAGACAGAGCCTCACTTCATGGTCGTGTTTCATTGTGCAGTTAGGTAAACACTATCATAATTGAACGTGCTTGCTGCTGGCTGTGTACAAATCTTACCCAGCAGGAGTTTTTTGGTCCCTGGTAAACTTTGCAGAAAATAATCACTAGATACCAGTAGCACAGGACTTGGGTAAATGAATATAAAAGTCACCACATTGTGAGTGCTCCCACATTTTTTGGACAGAAACCCACTTTCAGTAGGTATAAATACATTCAGTCCCTAATATAATTTATGTTAAAATACTTGTTGATGTTACAGCTTGTTCTGCTAGGGCACTGTGGTTGGAGGATGGCTTCCTGGTGCTTTCCATTGTTTTTCCCCTTTATTTGATGAATGTGCTGAAGCAGACTGGAAATAACTAGATTCCCTAGTTGTCTGGACAGTGCCTGAATTAATAGTTGTGGGAATCACAGATGTTTTCACTCCCTGCATGTTGTATTCTGTACTCCTAGGGCAAGTATAGAAAAAACTGTAGTGAGCTTGTCCTGATGTGCTGCTGGGAATTGCAGATTAAATTCATCCTGGTTTAAAAGACCTACATGAGGTTTATTAATCTTTAAAATCCCACTTAAATCCTGTTTTACTGTCTTAAGTAGGATTTAAATGATGTCTAGTACAGCCCTTTGAAAGAACAGGAAAGAAGTGACCCTGCAGGTTACTAGACACATAATATTTTGCAATTTCATCAAGTCATATTTAACAGGATTCCAGGGCCATCGATGGACTGACCTTCTGTGAAATCCAAACTGCATATTTTATGAGGAAATACATAATTTCTGCCTCAGCAAAAAACCTAAAGGGATTCCAGTGATTAAATGACCAAGCTTAGGCTCTTAAACTGTTCTTATTGCCAGCTCCAGATACTTGGCTACTCCCTGTGGCTCCCTGCATATTTATTTAATTTTAAAATATTTCAGTTTGGTTTAAAATAATGCTTTGGGAAGTTTCTTGTTCTTGGGAATTTTTTATTGCTGCTTGTGAAAAATTTCTGGGAGCAAAAGACAAACTGTGTCTTTGATTGATTCCATAATTTCTCCTGCAGTTTTGGGGTTTTTTTTTTAAAGCTGTGTGAAGTGTAAAAGAACAAACTGAGGAATTCTCCTTTCCCTCAGCTCACTTGCTTTCATGCCTCTGTCATTGACTATTCATATAGTTCATGGAAAATCTAGGTGGAAATGCCAGTTTTCAGTTGTGGGATAAAAGAGGTTAAAAATTCCAGGGAACACTAAGTCTGACAGCAAATATTCAGTTATGCAGCTGGGGTTGGCTGCACAGGAGAGATGCAGCAAAAGCTTTGCTGGAAATACATTTTCAGTGCAGTCCTGTGCTGTTTTGTGGGTGATGTGGGTCCTGGTCCTGTGGGCAGCACGGGCACAGCAGGAGCTCTGACTCTGCTCCAGCTCTGCCATTAACTCTGGGCAAACCACAAATCCTCTGCTGCTCATCCAAACTGGATCAAATGCTGACTGCAGAAAGGTCCAGTGGCCTCACTGAGCAGACATTTGGTATGCTTGACATGCTCACAGATGAGATGCTATGGAAATTTTAAAAATACACATAATTATCCACCTAGGCTGTAAAATTTTCTGATATGCACAGCTACGCAGTGAGGCACACTGAATTTTCTTGCTGTATCAAGAGTAGATAGTTTTGGCTTTCAAAAGCCAGAGTAGTGTTTGATTTGCAGTTCTGAGAAATTAAATACTAAATCCCCTATCTTTGCAGGGTATTATTATTATTACAAAAAATATTTAGGTTAATATTGAGTACTTTTTGTCAGCTCATGGTTCATTACAAAGTAGGTCTAACTAATTGCTTTCACACTCTTTAAGGTGTGGATGAGTGCAAGTTTAATTAATTTCCCCCCACAGGCAAAATATTTTTACCTAATTTTGTGTAATTTTCTACGTTTTTTGCTCATCATCTTCTACTAACAAACAAATCAGGACATATGTTTGTCAGAAGGAGCATGAACTGACAGAAGAATGACAAATCAGTGGGGGTGGGGGTGTGGAGAATGAGTTTTTTGAGGCTTTTTAGGCAGATAGATTTGAATTCCAAGACTTGACTTTCTGTACGTGAAACCATTCCCAAAGTAATGAATCAATTTTGAGGCATAATTTAAGGGAGGAGGGTTTTAACACAATGTAACAGGCCTGCTAGGAAAACTAGGATTTGGGGGGTCTCCAAAATAAAAAGTATATCAGAGCAGGTGGGATTTTTTTTTTTTCTCCATTAATTATTCTGCTGAAGTGGAAAAAATATGCATTTAACCAAATGGTCACTAAAGTGTTACTTTGGTCAAGGCAGAAAATAAGAAGATGAAGTTATTACATCAGCTGAGAGTGATTAAATTTGTTTGTTCATTGCTAAATGCAGATTTTTTTGGGGGGTGGGGGGAATGTTGCTGATAGAGATTATTGAAACAGGTGTGGCAGCAGCTCTCTGGCCACAGAGAGCAGGCACAGACTTTCTCAGAAAAATCCTGGGAAGCTGTGGGAAACTTAGAGGAAAAGAACTCAAACAATTATTGTCTCTCTTTCTGTAACCATTGTTTATAGATATGGTTCTCCAGAGTGTGCTATTGATGGCCACCAACAATGTGAGAGAGGTTTTCACTTTGAGACCAGTCAGGTCTTAGGTCCACCATGGTTTCTATAAGAAATGTAGATCTCTAATAATAAAGTGTATTTTCATGCCTTCTGGGTCATGCAGTCAATGCTAATTATTACCTGCCTGGGGGCCTGCTACCACAAACTGGATGGTAAAATAGGTTTTCTCCACAACTGCCTCGGTTTGCTAATTAGTTAGAAAAGTGTGTTGCTGATTGTGTTATGAAATTGGGCTGTAAATCACTAAAGTTTCAGATTGCCAGGAAGTTCTAGATGCGGGCTGTCATTGGCGAAGTCTCTGTTTGTGCCCTGTGCAGCAGCCAAAAGCAATTTGGGTTTAGGAGGCAACAGGAACCTGCAGCTTCAATCAGTGCCCAAGCCACTGCGGGAGGCTCAGAGCATTACTGGGAGCAGCCACAGGATGAAGTGCCCTGCCTCTGTCTCGAGGAGCCTGGCACTGGAAATGGACTGCCAGACCACGGGCAAGACAGCAGAGTGCTGCAGGCAGGGATGCAGATGTGCTTGCAAGAATAAAATTGTTCTGCTTTCTGGGTTTTTATAGTTTCTCAAGGGCAGTCATGCTGTCTACACTCATGAGTTCCCGACCAGGATGAGAAGAGGAAAATGAGAATGGGGATGTCAGGAAACACAGATTTTGAGAAGGGAAAGCATTTAGTGAGCTCTGAGGGAACTGATGTCCTGACCTGGATGGCAGAGTCCTTTGCATGGCATGGTTAGAACAACATCAGTTCCACAAAAGATCTGAGAGCAGTATCAGGGTAAGAAGGAGACCTTTGATTATCCAGCAGATACTAATAATTTGAAATCCAAACTAATAATTGGAAACCAGCTTGACATTCTCTGGGAAAATGTAGGGGTGGCATGGATAGCAGAGCTCCCCTCAGTACCAGGAAAGGTTTTTTTACTCTGTCTTGCATCCTTATCAGGCACCATCCCATTTGTTCCCTGGACTTGCTGAGATGATTCTGAAATGCACATCCTGGTTGGCTGGCAAAGCACGTTCAAGAATTTGCTGTCAGTGATCCTTTGCCAAGTGAGAAAGCTGTTTTCATGGCATTTCTGCAGGATTCCCCTTTTGGTTCTTGTACAATTCCATACTTTCCTTGGTGATACGGATGGTAGCATAAAAAGGATGTGTATTAAATTGACAGGTGACACTAGGCTACAAGCAATGTAGGAACAAAAAATAGGAACAGCTTGGAAAACTATGTAGTAAAACAACAGAAAAGTAAAAGAAAAGAAAAGAAAAGAAAATTGTTAAGAAAAATGTCAGATTATGCCCTTAGGCCCAGCTAGATGTTTATTTTGAAGAAAAAAGTGTTAAGAATTGCTAGGGTTTCTGCATTGAGATGCAAAAAGTGTTTAACATATTTTTTGTAAAAATTACAAATAGGGAATTCTAAGTAGATGTCTCAGTTGCAGCAGATGTAAGGTAATCTTCCCCTCCATTTAGTGCTCTTACAGTTTCACCTGTGCTACTGTTTCCTGATGTTAGCCTCAAGTTGCTGAGACAGGAGAAGGTTAAACAAGAGGAGAGGTTTTTGTTAATGCTAGGAGCAGTGTGCTGCTGGATGGTTGCCAGGCTGTGGGGCTTCCACTGGAGAACTCCAGAACTTGCTGGATTTTTTCTAGCCAGGTGTGAGTTTTCTGCACCTGAAAAGAAAGGGTGGGAGCAGCCCAACTGCAAATTGAAACCTCCTTCATCCCTGTCTTCTGTGATTCTGGAGATCATTCATACACAGGTATGAAAACCCTGTGTGGAGTGAGTTCTCTTTTCATCCATTGTGTGTGCTTAGCCCATTGATCTGTGATTTTAGCAGGAGGCAAAGTGGGAATCCTGCCTGCATTGCCAGGAGGCACTGCTATTTTGGCACTTCCATTCAGTAACATTGCCTGGGAACATTGTTGAGGAATAAAAGGCCTACACAACTTGGATTGCATATATATATATATATATTTACTGACTCTGCATTGTACAAGCTGGGTGTATTTAGTTCGTGGCTCAGTTCATCATGGTACACCAAGTTCTTTTATAGGTTCTGTGAATTCTGTGAACGTGCTAAGAGGATCCTTCATGGCTCCACCAACAATCACATTTTTCCTGGGTTGTGATGTTTGTTTGGGGAAAGTTGGAAGTAAAACAAAATCAGGTCTGATGTTGGGATTTTCTTAACACAGTGAAACATATTCCAGACAAGTAAGATGTACTACATTCTGGGGAGGGCGTGACTCTGTGTCTAATTCCTGTGGGAAGGGAAAGGAAATGTTCTTATATTTTTGCTATCTCAAGTGTAAATTTTCAGGTATTTCAACAGAGCAGCACTGAAGTTGTGTCACAGGAGGTTTGGATACCAGGGAAAGGTTCTTCCCCCAGAGGGTGGTCGGGCAGTGGAAGAGGCTCCACAGGGCAGTGGTCACAGCACCCAGCCTGACAGAGCTCAGGGGAGGTTTGGACAATGCTCCCAGGCACAGGGTGTGACTCTTGTGGTGGCCTGTGCAGGGCCAAGGGTTGGACTTTGATGGTCCTTGGGGATCCCTTCCAGCTCAGGCTATTCTGTGACTGAAGGTCTCTTCCAGCATCGACAATTCTGTGAAACACCATCAAATAAGTTGTAGCTTTAAACTGTCATTTCATGCCTCCTGGATAATGCAGGGAAAAATGGCATTTCAAAGAGCTAATTAAAGTGAGGACCTTCTGAGCTGTTTTCACATCATATCTCTATTATCAACCAAGAAACTCAAGAAAAGATCCTTGTAAAGAAAGAATGCAAAGAACGGCAAGATGTGAAAATCTGGTTGGATGGTAGCTGACATGTCAGAGCTGTCTCTAGAGCTCTGACTTCTGCCAGGGAAGGGTAACTGCTAAGAAATTGTATTTAACAAGGTTTAACACAATTGTGTTTAACAAAGTTTAACAGAAACTCTTCCCTAGCTGTGTGTCAGGTTTTTAGGTGGAGTTGCACGAACTCCTTTGTGTCTTTGTGTCCCTATTGCATTCTCCCAACCTTCTCCATAATCCACACCATGAATTATAGATTATTTTATAGACATTGTTTCAAAGAACTCCTTATCCCCTAATAATTACCTGCAGACATGCTGATACATATTGAGTTCTAAAATCCAAAAATAACAACCCATGGATATGACCTGAAGAAAGCAGACCTTTGGACTGCTTTCATTCAGGTTACATGAGGTAATATTTTGCTGCATTATGTCAGTTGTTAGGAAGTTTAGGATGACACAATTTCCTAGGGTTTAAATTATTAATTAGAAGCCTGGGTTGAGATGTAAAATTAAATACTTGTACCAGTACAATCAGCTTTACTTTTTGTGTACTGGAACTGTAATGAACTGCTTTGTAAAGCCAGACATTTCCTCTAGCAAAAGTGGAAATTCAGCTGGTATGCAGTACTTTGGCAAGAGATTAAACAAAACCTAATTGCTTAAGTTATATTTGAAAAATAATTCTAAACCACAGGACTGTTTCCCTTTTCATTTTTGCTACAAAATTTAAAGGTCTTTTGAATGGGTTTTTTGTTCCTCTCATCCCTGTACTTTTATAATGTCTGATACATATTTAAAATGTCAAATTTCATCATCTTTATCACCATTGAGGTGGCCTTGATTTCCAGTATGGAAAGCCAAAGGAAAGCAAACTGGGGAAAATTAATGAAGAAATTTCTCACAGTTTATTGAGGCTTATGGTTAATTTCTAACGGGAAAAACCCAATGGGAGCTGACAGTCATGGGATTTGAGTTTTTGTTTCTTTCTTTTATGTCATTTATTCAGAAAAAACTTCTAGATCAAGAAGTGTAACTTTCAAAGCAAGTATTTTTTTTATCTAATTTTTAAAGTTTTGGGTTTTTCTTAATGTACACAGTGTGATGGTGTTGGTCATGGGTTTTAGAGGTGGCCTATCCAAGCGAAACCTTGGACAAGTGAAGAAGCACACTTTCATGAATATGTCCATGGAGACCAGCAGTGAGGAGCTGGATTAAAAGAGGCAGTTTTGAGAATAAGCAAGTCTGAAGCCACAGAAGTTCTTGCTGCTCTGGTGGAGTAACAGCTTAACCCCTGAGGACACTGAGAGAGCACTGTGTGCTGCTCGTGACTGCAGGAAGAGGAGCATCCTTTGTGAGAGGTGGGGCCTGGCAGAGCTCTGAGGCAGAGCCTGTGCTGTTGGGACCTCTGCTGCACCCCTTGCTCTGCGTTTCTGGTGGGGTTTTCTCTGCCAGCTCAGAGCCCTGGCGCTGAGGGTGTGATTCAGATGTCCTGAGAGCCTCATGCTCCTGATGGCTGGAGCACTGGGATGTGGTTGGTCCCTACAAAAGTGGGTGCTGCTGGTGGTGGGAATGTCCCAAACAGTTTTCTAGGACACAAACAGGGCTCCTTTTCCCTGCCCAGTGTTTTAAGTGGAACACAACACTAGATGGGGGCAGACAGGTGTTTTTGTCGTGCTGAGGAAGGGCAGCATGGCAAAACCAAAACCCATCATGGTTTAGTCTCTTCCCAACATCCTCCCAGCAGTAAAGGAACCTAGACAAAGGGGTTTTTTTAAAATTACTAGCTTTTTTCAGTGCTAAAAGTTACCTTGAGATTCCAGGCAAGTCTCATTCAGATGCAATTTTAAACCACACTAGAATGTCTGTTCCAGTCTAAAGAACCACAGAGGTAGCACACCAGAAGGTCTACACTGCAGAAATGGTGATTTTTGTGAACAAGTAGTAGTTAATTTAGATGAATAGTTTTTACCAAACTGCCCCAAAGAAATTAGTACTAACAATTAAATATAATTCATGCTAGTGAATACATTTTCAAGTATCAAAATGTTACTTAGTATCAGTTATGCTTAATTTAGTGATTCTTGTTGAATTCATCAGCTAAATTAAGCTTCATTAACTGATTCTTGCACTATCATTCAGAAATGTTATAATTATTTCTCTTTTAAATTGAGGGAAACCAAGGTGGACAATTCAGGTGGTTTGCTGATGGCCCATGTTCAGAATTTACTCTACAAACAAAATTGAAGGTTAGGTTCCCACGGCTTCTCCTGTGGTATTAAAACAACCAGCCCTGATTTGATACCTATTTAAAAAAATAAAATAAAACAAACCAACAACAAAGAAAAACAACACCACTACTAAAACACACCACAAAAAACAGACAAAACCCAAACACACTCCACAGAAAAACCCCAACCAAACCAACCAACCTTCAATGTTGCTTTACAAAATCATCAATTTCTGTACTGTCTACTCTAACAATATCTGAAAATTATTACAATTAAATATATTTTAGAAAAGTCTTTGAAACCAATAGAAATTAAACCAAGAAGCTTTTGGTTTTCAGATCTATTTTTATTAGTTCATGTTTTCCCATTTGTTGACCCTATAGTGTTAGGCATGTTTTACACCTGATTTTTAGGCTGGAAATGTAACACCTTTTCTGTCAGGAATATTTCTGTGAAGTATGCATTTTAACCTTTCCCAAGTCATCATAGTAGTGAATCCAAATTATTTCCAGATTTTAAAACATCCCTGTGGCTGGATAAAAACTCCCACCACAGAACTCACCTCCACCTCAGTGGAATGACCTGCAGAACTGGTAGTACTGAAGAGATGAGAAACAGCCTCCTAAATTTGATTTCCCCTACCACCCCTTTCAGATTTCCAGCTTGCTGTAAAAAGACAACAGGACTGAACTTGTGCAGGCAGGCTGATGTCTCTGAGTGGGGCAGAGAAGCACAGGGGAAAAGAAAGATGAATAGAATTTCTCTGGTTCTTGCGTAAGCGCATCCTGACCTGCTGGGATGTGCTTCCCCCATCCCTGCCAAACCCAGCCAGGGGAGCAAGGCTGGAATGCTCCCCCTGCTCAGCCAGCAGTGCCAGGATTGCCTTCTGCTCCTGACTCTCTCTTCCACGTGAGGAAATCCACTTCTTGCTGAGGTCATACTGAGAAGCAGAATTTAAACCACAAATCAAGGCTGATTCTGTCCTTATTTAATGATTAATATTGTTGTTTTCTAGAGCAGGGGGAGGCAGCAGCCTTTCAAAGCTGAGTTATTTGACCCCAAACTCAAATAAAAGTGAATGGGAATCAGACACTCTCATCTAGTTATGTCTTGGAGGACACCACAACTGCAAGTTGTTGGTGGTTTCATTGCTGCTGCTGAGTTGGATTATGTGAAGTTGCTGTGAGTACAGAGAACCAACCAATGTAACAAATTATTATAGGTACAATTCATATTTTATAAGACAGATGTGGAATACTGCATAGAAAATAATAACCCTTTCTTCTCCTGACCAGTGCTGCCAGTTGAATACTCCCCATGTTGCCTGAAGCTGTTCTTGCTCCAGCTGTTTACATGTAAATAATTTATAAGCTTTGTTATTAGTGGAGTTGCAGAGGGGGGAGGGGACAGGCAAGGCAGACACAAAACTTGTTTTCTTCTAAGTGGGAAGGAATTTTACTGTTCTTGGAGCCCTGGGGTTTGATACTTTACAGTGTTGACGTCTCCAGGTTTCGACACTGCCCTTCTTATCAGGATGTTTTGTTTCAACACTGATCAGGGCAAAATATCTGGAAAAGTCTACCACTTTGTAAAGAGCCATCTGAAAGAAAATTAAATATTTAAAGGCTTTGTACGTAGATTGGCGAAGCACACCTGCCATGGTTCTAGTACATGTGCTTCTCACTCCAACATATCATTGTCAGTGCTTGTTTCCAAAGAAGGGAAGGAACACTTAAGTACCTCAGAAAAGCACATCAATAATAATACTAATATCCTTTTGTGTGGAGTTATTCCAGAGGTAATGCTTATATATTAATATGGTCTCCTTAAGCCTTCTAAAAAGGTACTTAGTAGACCTGAGATCCTCTGACTTGTACAGCTAAGCATGAAAAATGAGAACACCAAAGAGCTGAAGTGCTTCCTCACACCTGATATCATGACTAGAGACTTTCTAATTGTTGCTAGTGACATTGTAATCATTACTGCAGCCAAGATGGATGCAGCATTCCTAATCAAAAGGAGCTGAATGTTTGCAGACACAGGTGGCAAGGTTTACATTTCCTTAACTGTTCTGGAATAATGTTTTATGTGTTAGGAGTCATGATGTGCACTTAGAAATTCTGCAGACTTCAGCAAAGAGCTATCTGGACCAAGGCAGAAATATTGAAATCTATAAGGGATGTCAATGTTCTGGGAAAAAAAAAAATTAAAAAAGCAAAGTGCTCTTGTTCAGCCCCACTGCTGCTTCAGCTGTCTGATATTCTGAAGCAACCTGAAAAATTCCAGGTTACTAATTGTCTGTGGTTTTGTTCACTGTGTTTCCACAGACACTTGATCTTCAAAGGCTCTGGATGTCAGGTGCTCTGGTGCTGGGTGAAATCACACTGCTTCCCTCTCCTGTTGCTTCCACCATATGCAGGGATCCCTCCTGCATGGCTGTATGGCTGAAATGATTCAGCTAGAGGCTGTGGAAGATGTTTCCTAAGCTTCAAGAAGAGGGTGCTTTCCCTCCAAGGAACAAAATGGTTTGCTGCCCTTTCCTTGTTATCGGAAATGCTAGAAGGTTAAAACGATGTTTCCTTCACATCCGTACCCCGAGTCACTGAGGTACCTAATAGATGATGTTGAACTGAATTGCTGTGAATAAATAAGCTGCTGTAGGACTGGGGACAAAACTTGGCAGAGATCCTAGTCTCTTTCTATTCTCTTTCTATTTTAGAAGGAATTATGCAGCTGGTGTTTTCCATCTGACTGGAACTAGGCTTTT
Organism: Passer domesticus; assembly: GCF_036417665.1. Taxonomy (NCBI): domain Eukaryota; kingdom Metazoa; phylum Chordata; class Aves; order Passeriformes; family Passeridae; genus Passer; species Passer domesticus. The sequence goes on from NC_087479.1 coordinate 59,663,394, forward strand.
ACACATGCTTTAACAGTGCAATTTTGACTTTATGAAAAAAAAATAAATTATTGTTGTCATGATTCTAGTTTCTGCTGCTAAAGCCAGGCTTGCAGTACCAAATCAAAACAACTTTTCTTTTAAGTAGCTGCTTGAAAACCCAGACATGAAAGAGTATGTGGTATTAAGTGTCCCAGAAACACCTGGAGATACTGCAAGAACTGGTTCAGGTGCCCTTAAATCTGACGAGTTGAATTTGCTCTGTTGAAGGCCATAAAGAGCTGTCAATCCTTAAAGTCTTACTGAATTGACTTGGAAGGCTGTGAAGATCACTCTTAAAAGGCAAATAAGCAAAAGTATATTGTTGTTGAACTCTAGGGATGAATTGCTTCAACAGATCCAGTTAAAAATGCAGGTTCCTTCCACCTGCATCATTTCTGAAGATCAGAGGTCTCAGCAGTTGGAGGCCAAAAGCAAAGCCTGTATTTTAATTCTGAATGGCTGAGGGCATTTCTTTAAATGGCTCATGTATTACAGCCAGGCTGTTTTTCTTAACAATTCAAGAATAAGTTTGGAGGATGCCACTTGCAGGGGAACTGTAATTTACCCAGCCATCATAAATGTTTATGGACAGGAATCCTTTCAATGCTTCGATTACTGCAGAGCAGTTAGGATGAGAGAATAAATTATGTTTGCTTAAAGTTTCCTTTTGCTTGAATGTTTATTGAAAGGAGTGAGCTGGAGGGGGATTATCAGGCACTCTATTGATTTTAAAGCCTGTGAGAGCAGGAGTGTGGCAGGCAGAGCGGGAGGGCTCTGCAGCTGCCTCACAGTGGGGTGCTGCTCTGGGCCTCTATTTAAGCTCCTTATGTGGCCACTTACAAAATAATGTCACTGGCCTTCTGCCCCCACCAGCACCCGGGCTTTGTCCCCTCCTTTCTGGGCTTTTAGGGCAACAAAAGGCAAAGGAAGGCGTGGAAGCTCCTGGGTGCAGCCCTAATGACCCGGTGGAGCTTTTCCCCTTTACCTTTGTGCCTGGGCTCCCTCAGGAAACCCTGGCTGGCCACCCTGGAGGAGTCCCAGCAGCGAGAGGATGCAGAGGCAAAACCAGGAATGTCAGCCTGGAAAAACACTCTCTCTGCTCTCATCTCTGCTGATGGGCGTGTGCACACCGGAGTGTTGGACCCTGCCTGCTGTAAGCCAGCCTTTGGCACCATTGAATCCCTTTAATTGTCCATGAATAGCAAAAAAAACTCCTCAAGAATAAAATAGGATCTCAAATAAAATGAGTAATGAAAATGCTGCTATGAATCAAAGCTAGTTTGTGGATTTGGGATGGAGTGTGTTAATTTATTATTTGCCCTCATAGTGCTAGTAGTGTTTTTCATAAGATTTTAGTGAAGGCAGAAAAGTTTTGGTGCCTGTAAAATATCTCTCAAAAGCTGTAAAATATCAAAAGCTCAAGGCACTTGGTGTCCTTGGTCTGAGAGGTGGGAACAGGAAAAGGAAAACACTTGTCTTGTTGTCTTAACCAAATAAAGTATGAAAATAATGAATGAGCATGGGAAATGGGGGAGTTTTTTCAGCATTTTAATTTTAATAAGCCCTTGCTAGTAGTATTAGAAAATATTATTATACTACAAAGATTCTGTCACTGAATATTTTGTTCAGAGCAAGAAGACTTGGAACAAAATTTTCATCTCCTTGCTTTCTTCTGTGTCTTGGAAAAAAAAAAAAAAGGCGCCATTAATTTTAGGGAAGAATTACCAACTTCAGTTTGTTCTTTCTCACATAAAAATAAATGTAGTGATTGTTCTGTGGAAAATATGTCTCTGGCCAGATGCTGTGTTTCCAGTTCAAGATGTTGTAGGCAGTCTTGCCAGCATAAGGACTGGAGAATGTTGATTGGTGTTTAAAGCATGGCTATATATGTATGTCTATATATATATATATATATATATACACATAAATTGTCCTGCTTGCATGCAAAGCTTATGATTGATTTGCTGCCTGTGCTCCAAGTAGTTCATCTGTTTCAATATCTTTCCAGAAATGGAGCTCTTTGATATTTAATATATTGTTCATTATACTTCTCCAAGAGCAAATGTTTCATTTACATAACTCATGTAAAAAGATAGAAAATAAGTGGTGATTCTTCTGATCAAGTGTTTTGAGTTAATTCTAGTGAAGATAAAATCATAACAACATAATTCTGGAGTGTTTTAAATTAAGATAGGAAAACCAGACCCTGGCCTTAATTTTAAAGAGAAATAAACATGAGCACAAACTATGGAGTGTCTATGAGAACTCCATCTCTTTATATCAAGAAATCCTCTCTGTCCACAGCATTCCCATTCTCCCTAATTAAATCAAGTACTCAAATCGTTATGCTGTGAGTTTTATCTGATTAGAGGTCTGATGCGTGACCTCTGACACCACTTCAGTTATTTTCCAAATCATAGTAGAGAAAACACAATGCGACCCGAAAAACTGTGTAAATTAGACAGTCCTTCTCTGTTTCGGTCAGATGAGTTAAATTAATATGTAAATTAATATATGCCCCACATTCTAAGGGATGAGTCAATTTTTAAATGGTTCTTGTTCATTTAGATGTTGGCTATTACTGTAGTTTCAAGAGTGGTCTTTTTAGCAGTGTTGAACTTGGGTTGTTGTTTCCTGCCTGAGTGCAAAGGAGCATCAAGAAGGATCAGCAGGAACTGGAGCAGCTGTGGCACCCCAGGCAGCCCAGCAAACAGATGTGCCTGCAATTCCTGTTTCTCCTTCAGAGAAAGGTGCAGGGCTCGTTGCCTGGGAGGTGTTCACTGCACCAGGAGTGTCAGACACAGGCTCTGCAGATCTCAGAAGCAATCTGGAGTGGGTTGTTGGTTCATCACCACCGTGGCATTCCTGTACTGATAGAGTGATAAAAGCTCAACCCATCCCCACTCCCACGTGCTGCCTGCAGAGGGTTTTGTTTTGCAGATCTTTGGAGGTTATTGTAAGAGGATGCATCTGGGGGAGGGCTCACCAAAGGAAACCCATGTTGGGCATTTTCTGGTTCTCAGCTGGGTCTCAGGCAGCTGCTGTCTCTGCAGGTGGGGTCTGGCCCTTCTGGAGCAGCTGTGGCCATGGCAGCCTGAGGTACTGGGCAAAGAGTGACCCTGGGCACCTCTGTGTGCCACTGTGCCAGTGACAGACAGGAGAGGAGGAATCTGACACTGGCAGAATCTGCTGGGATGTGCTGAGGGGAGCTGAGAACAACTGGTGCTGCTTTTACTGCAGTTGTGCCCCCACAAGCAAGCACAGGCAGTGGTGGTGGGACTGACTTCACAGGTTAGCAATGTTGGACAGAGGCAGGTTTCAAGCAGAAACACTAGAAAACAACACAGATCTGCTCTTCTCCATTAGAAAATTCTGCTCTTAAGTTCATTCTCCTAGCTCTTCCTCAGTGGCAGGGCATTGTACAGCTGCTGTTTGCAGTGCTACCAAGAAAACACTCTAAAACGTGAAAGACTGGAAAGAGCTGCATGAAATGTTATCAGTTTATCATCATTCTGTCATTCAAAATGCCTGGGTTTGACACTGGTCTCCTCCACAAAAGAGGAGTCCTGTGAGACCTATTGCTTTATCTTAGTTCATCATTTTTGCCTGATTTTGAAGTATTTGTGGCAGAGATTTTCCTTCCTATCTCTTCCAATCCCTGCTGCTAAGTGATGGAGGCTACTGACAGTGATCTCAGGTTACAATGGGCAGAATTTCTGTGCCAGTTCACTGCTGATCTGCATGCAAAGATGTGACTCCCTTCAGTACTACATTGCCTAAATTACACAACATGAAACCCACAGAGTTGAAGAGAATATACTGTTCTGCTAGGGAAGTGTTGACTGGAGTCTGAAGTATGTTTTTAGACTAATCTTTACTTGTGGGTGATCAACTGTGACAAAGCACTGGCCTTCTGAGTAGCCAACAATCAGCTCATACTGCTCTTTATTAAATCCTCATGACAACAAACATGACATTCCTTCCCCTTGGTTAGTCGTGGTTCTCCTGACAGTGGAGGGCTTTCACTCCTCTCTGACTGGCCATCCCTTCTCTACAGCTGCTAAAAAATGGGGCACCAACTGCAGGAAATTATCTATTGACTCAGTCACCACAGCTCCACCAATTTTAGCAAATACTACAATTAAAATGGCATTCAATGTGCTAATGAGCTCTTAACCTGCTGGTGGAGTTGCTGCAAACACCATTCTTATATTGAGCTTCTCTTACATGCATTGAAGAAGGTTCTGCAGTGTGTAAAAATTATGCATAAATTATACAGTCAATGTTGTGTCTATAATTCAAAATTTCCTGTCTCATGCTGAGCTTTTGTTACGTCTTTGTGTTCATGTGTGCCATTTAATGTTCTGTTGAGCAATATTAAAATGCCAGAACCATCCAACAATACAAGTCATTCAGCAGAGGCAGCCAGAGTCTGTTCACATTTCACTGAAACCAAATATTTCCCAGCTTGCTCATTACCAGTTGTTTGTGGTGCTTTCAACTTCTGTACTGCACCTATTGCTATTTCTATTTGAATGATATACAAGAGAACACCAAAATTAGCAAATGTCGATGAAAAATTTCAGACCAAAGTAGAACAGACTCTGCATTCTCTTCTGTTCTTGAGGTGTTTAACAAGTTTTTTGGTGCTCTTTCTTATTGTCCTTTTCTGTGTTCCTCCAGAGTCACAGGCTTTGTTTCACACAGAATCAACAAGATTAAAATATCAAAATCAGTCACTATTCCTGTTCTGTCATTATTTTTCAGGAGCTGATCAATAAACAAATGAAAGCTTGTCAATCTTTACAGATGTTGAAACCCAAAAACTATTTTTACTTATGGAAAATATTAATTCCTTCAGGGTTTAAGCAAAATGCTTGGCACCAGTCTGTGAAAACACCTCACGACAACTGAAATTAATGGATTGGTTTCCTACTTCACTTCACACTGCCATGAGCCCCACAACATCCCTGACTGTGACATCCCCATTGCTATTTCCATTTAACCCCAGTCAAGGCTTTGGCACAATGGGGCAGCAGAAGCAGACTCTCTCTACGTGATGCTTGCCACCATCAAGGCCACCAGTGCCACGTTCCCCTCCTTGGTGTGAAGTGCATCCTTTGTAACAGCCAGGGCAGCAGAAAAACAATGTACATACTGTGGCCTGACAAAGACCTCTTTCATCAGACTGTAATGTGGTGCACTTCACTGTGCTGAAAGGGTTAAAAGGAGCTGTTTTCTGCTGTAAAAAATAAATCAGAAATTTCTTGCTCAAAATTATTCAAAATTTCTTTTAAAAAAATCCCCTCCAAAAAACCCTTCACACTTTGCCAATCTGGGGTTCTTTTTTTTTTTGTTTTGTATTTCAAATGGAATATTTTTGTCAGAATTGGCAAAATTAGCAGAATTAATATTTCAGAATTTGTGGTTGTGTTCTGCATATAACAAGACTTTTATTTATTTTGCATGTTATTTGGCATTCTCATTTGTTCATCCCTTTTGTTTTTTCCCAGTTTCTTTCATTACAGGTACAGCCATTTGTCACCTGTTTATTTCCAGAATCTGCAGAAATTCCAGGCCAAAATGTTATCAATTGCTTTTTTCCTAACATCAGTGTACAAGAAGCTATTCCAATATATCAATTCTTTCTTACACTCAAGGTGAAAAGGAGATTTTTGCTGTCTGCTGGATGCTGCAGCATCAAAGACCTGAGCAGCACAGAATGAATTCATCTTGGGAGGGGTCTTGTCCTGAAATCTGGGCCTGCTCTTGGAGAAGGTTTTCCTGGATTTCCTGGATGCTGACCAGCTTTTCTTTTTTCCTTTTTTGGGGGGCTGGTACATGACACACCTGAAGAGTGTCACTTTCTTTCTCTGAGACTGTACCATGCATCTGATATTTTTATTTCAATTTTGAAACTCCCCTACTACAGCATGCTTTAATTTAATATTGGTTTTATTTACCTGCTAGTGCTGCAGATGAAAACACTCACAAGAAAGGTGTTTTGTTTTTTTTTTTTTTTTTAAAAAAAAAAGGCTTGGAAATGATTTTGTGGGAAGAAATCCAGTTCCAGGCTGTGAAGGGGTTCATTCAGTGCAAAGAATTAATTTCTGTTGTTGTATTTTTTAATAGCCATACAAAGAGTGGGTAATGAGGGAAAACATAACAATCCAGTAAGGAGTCTGGAACACTGCTCTTAAATTATCTCAGCAGCCACTTATCTCTGCTCTTGATTTTGTTTTTCCTGGTTTTCTATTTGACAATGCCTTGCTCATTCAAGGAACTCTGTTATGATTGCATTGCTTCAGCTTCTTGTATCTAGTACTTCTCTTTACCAGGTTTGTCTTGTCCACGCAAGCATCTTAAATAGATGAAAAATAAGACTGCATGGTTTGAAATGATCTGATACAAATGGATTTAAAATACTGCACATCAGTGTATTGTGTCAGTGACTTTCGAAGCATAGCAAACAACCATTTTGTGACAATTATATAAATCCAAATAAATTCATCCTCCAGGTTCATCAGAGAGAAGGCTTTAGTTTTAACTTGGACTGATTGGAAAGATTTCTCCTTTATTTTGGAAACCCTCACGTAGAATTTTTTCTGATCTGGAAAAGCAGGTACATGAAATCTGGATGTGTAATAACTAAAATGCTTTGTAATTAATACTCAATGATATAATCAAACAAAGCAGTCTGAAAGCAAGATAAAATCAGGCACAGCGTGGCGAAACAATGATCTCTGGATGAGAGTTATTTCAAGCTCAGTTTTAAAAGGTTTTAAACTGGATTTGGGGGAGGGAATAAATTGTCAACGCTTAGGATCTCTTCTGGAGGTAATTTTTTCAAGCAGGGCTCTACTACTCTGTGAATTCTCAGTGCTGGAAGCTGATCTTCATTACCCTGCTGCTTTATCCTCCAGATTGTTCTGGGATGTGAATGTCAGCTCAGTGTCCTGTGCAGGACCTGTACCTGCCTCATTGTGGCTGTTGAAAGGATGGTTGTCTGTTTAAAATCCTTTCCCTTGCTCCTCTATTCAGAACCATCGTGTCCTTCTGCCATGTCAGATGGTAAGATTTCAGTTCCTGGCCATTACCAAATGAAAGGTATTCAGACAAGTTGTGGACAGTTACCAGCAGAGGAACAATGAAATATCTGTTCTCTGGGTGGGAGTGAAGGGATTCATCCTCTTCCCTTTGTCAGCTGGAGAAACACACTAAGCTCTTGCAATTCAAATTTCATGTTTCTCCTTTGTCACTAATCTTTTAAGTATAGCAAGAAAGAAGCTTGCTAGAGAGTTCATCTACATGACTGTGTCATTCAGACTGAGTAATAAATCTTTTGAGCCTGTTAGCATATTTGTTTATGGGCATTAATAAAAGAGTACTGCAAAGGAATAAAACCCTCCTTTTGATTTCCAATATACAAATCCTTGAGAGGAAAAGTACTGAACCTACTGCAAGATATTGGGTTATATTGAGATTTAAACATATCTTATTCAAAATGTCTTTTTTCTTTTTTTTTGGTAGGTTTCTATATTCGTGTGGGCCCGAACCTGTACTCAGTAACAATTTTGCTATTGACTTTGGTGGGAAGAGATTAGTACCAGTAACTAGTAGATTTGGTGGTGTTACTAAACTAGGAGAAGTTCAGTGAGTGAAATATATTCCTGAAGTTTTCAAAAGATTAAAAAAATGGAAAGTAATATCTCATAATACCTATATTTCATTATGGTCTTATTTATTATTATTTTATTATGCTAAGCAGAGCTAAAGGGTAAGCACTTAGTCCGTTAGTGGTATTTAACCCTTAACCAGAGTTTTTCAAAACAAATTGGAGAAAAGAAATGCAATATATCCAAAGGGAAGCTCTTCTATAGTGAGCAGAAAATTTTCTTGTCCCAAACATTTTGTGGGCTTCCTCGTTGCAGTCATATCACTTAAATAGATTATGGCTAATGTAAACTGAACTTATACTAATTAGCTGTCTTAATTTTGCATTCAGCAAAGCATATTGGCTCAGAGAATAACCAGCCTGTGCAATTCAATGCCCTCAGAGGTGCTCCCAGCAACCTGCTGGTAACCTGAGAGCTGCTTTTCTTTCCCCCCCCCCCCCCCCCCCAATAAGACATGATGCAATTAACTCTGGGCTGGGATCCCTCCAAGGATGGCAGCTCCAAGGTTCTCCTTAGCCTGTGGCAGATCTCTTCTGGCCCCTCTGCTCAGAGCCAGGCTGCTTTGGAGGTGCCATGTCAGGCACTCCTGTTTCTGGCAATCCACCAGCCCTGGGAACATGGTGTGAACATGGTCTGTTTCCAGGCTCTGACAGCCTTTACAAGGTATTTTATCTTCAGAAAACCTTGCTGGCTCAGGGAAGGCCATTTCCTTTCATTGGAAGGGCGAGCTGCAGAATCCAGGGGTCTGGAGAAGGGTGTGTGAGGGCACCTGGGGGCAGTGATCATCCCCCTGCAATCCCTCGGGAAGAGCCATCAGGAAGCCCTGCATGAGGGGCGTGGGTAAAACCACACCTCAGGGCGTGTGAGTGGGAGAGCAGGAGCAGTCCCAGCTTTGAAGTCTCATCCAGAAAGCAGGTTACCCAGGTTTAGGGCCCTCCTGTGCCTGAGGGGATCCAAACCCACTGCTCCCACCTCCTTTTGGAGCTCCTTAATCTCTGTGCTCTGGGCTGCTCCTGGGTGGCAGTCACCTCCACCCTTCCTGCTGAAGCTGTGCCCACACCAGGTCCTGCACCCTGACCTTTCCCTTCTCCCAGACCTCCCAGAAGCTGCCCTGTGCTTCTGCTCCTTGTGGCAGGCTGGCCATATCCCAGAGTCCTGGAGGAGGTGGTTGGAGCTGGCCCAACCAAGCAGGATGCCAGCCTGGGCATGGACAAATTGGGAAAAAAAGAAAATTAATTACTGTCAACAGAGGATTAAATGCTTCAAGCATCCTTTTTTGCAGTGAAAAAAGATGTGAAACAAACAGAACTTCTCCCCTTCCCAAGGTCTCGGAATAATGAACATTTCTTGTAAAGCATCTATGCAAACAAAGCTTTTGACTTTTTGGCCTATTTTATCCACACAGAGATGTGGATTTGAGTGTCTTGTTGTTCAAGTGGAACCCTACAATCCCAGGCTTGTAATGCCAGGATGGGAAAGGAAATGCATCCAGGACTTTGCTCTGAGCATGGAGTTAATGTAGGTGTCAATACTGAATACTTTGGATGGGGCACAGGGTGAAAACTTATGCCAGTAAAATTGGCTAAAGCATGACATTTAACTCATGGTACAGCTGTTGTATATTCTAGATATTCTGCACCTATTAGGCTTTTCATGTGAAGACCTAAGAGTGCTGTACAAACAGTAATTTGTTTGAACTTTCCTATGGCCTGAAAAATTTCAAATTGAAGCTTTTTAAGAAATAAAAGCAGTAAGGTATATATTTCTCTAGCAAGTAGTTAAAATATATAACCTTAATTACACCATAGCAAGGTTCTATTTTTGTTCTTATTGAAAAGAAGTACATAGTGAGGGAAAGAGATTTTTTTTTCCCTTCACACCCATCCTCCTAAAATCAGAAGTTAGGAGTTAACTGTGGAACATTCTGTCTGATTTCCATTGGCAAGAGTCACATATTTATTGTACAAGTAGCATCTAATTCACTACTGGGCCTCTGAACAGGTACCCAGCCTTTTCCCCAGGTGGGAGAGGAGAGTAACACAATAAATTCCTTAATAAAAGGAGTTGTTGTTCCTCCTTGAGCTTTTCTTGCTGTTACTTCTCTCAAGTCCTGGAAACTCCTGTATAATCCTCGGGGATGTTTTGCATAGTCCTGTAAGCACAGCCCTTTTGCATGGCTAGAGCTCATCTGTGCAGGGCAGGGACGCAAATGCTCAAAATGAGAGCGTGTTTTGATCGTAACATCAAAGTGTGTCTGGGGCAGGGCCACCGAAGCAGCTGGCATGCACAGCCACTGTCACCAAGGTCTCACCCCATGGCCAAGCACTGATTCCCTGCCCATGCTCAGGGAGGGGAAAAGCTTTTACAGTAAGCTAAGGAGAGGCTGCTTCTTCCTTTTTCTCCGCGGAGTCGAGTTTATTGATGGTCTCTAGTGGGAACAAACTTCTTGGCATTAATTGATATAAATATATTTATCTAGACTACTGTGAAAAGCCAACATGACTGGCTTGTCCACCCCTTTTCAACTCTGCTTTTGGGGTGTGCAAAATAGCACACCCCAAAAATACCAATCCAAGCTGTGTCAGGGGAGGGAGGGAGGGAGGGAGGGAGGGAGGGAGGGAGGGAGGGAGGGAAGGAAGGAAGGAAGGAAGGAAGGAAGGAAGGAAGGAAGGAAGGAAGGAAGGAAGGAAGGAAGGAAGGAAGGAAGGAAGGAAGGAAGGAAGGAAGGAAGGAAGGAAGGAAGGAAGGAAGGAAGGAAGGAAGGAAGGAAGGAAGGAAGGAAGGAAGGAAGGAAGGAAGGAAGGAAGGAAGGAAGGAAGGAAGGAAGGAAGGAAGGAAGGAAGGAAGGAAGGAAGGAAGGAAGGAAGGAAGGAAGGAAGGAAGGAAGGAAGGAAGGAAGGAAGGAAGGAAGGAAGGAAGGAAGGAAGGAAGGAAGGAAGGAAGGAAGGAAGGAAGGAAGGAAGGAAGGAAGGAAGGAAGGAAGGAAGGAAGGAAGGAAGGAAGGAAGGAAGGAAGGAAGGAAGGAAGGAAGGAAGGGACTACCAGAGTCCAGGATATTTGCAGACACTAGCCACTTTCAATTAAGCTACATAAATATTTAAGCTACAGTGCTGAAATCAAACCAAGTTAGAATTATGGATTGGTTTCATGGACCATAAATTCCACCTCAGCTATATCCTCGAGATTGACTGGGAGTAGTGCCAGTGACAGCACTTTGCTACTGAGTTCCTTTTTTTAGGTGAATCTTTGTGATTGGTTTAAGAGCTGCCACCTTTGTATTATGTTATAGTTAGCAGCCATAGTTCATCCCATGAAAGAAGGGATCATAACTTTTTGGTGCAGAACAGGAAAAAAAAAAAGGAATTTTGGCTAAAACCATAATCTGAATCATTAGAAGATTCAATAATACTCCTAAGGCTTGGTTTTCCTAAGGGGGTGTATTTGAAAAATGCTCACCAAGACACATTATATCATCTTTGTAGTTTCCTGTGGTTTCTCTCTCAACCCTTGCAGGAATGAAGTCGTGAGACTGAGCTGCAGACAGCACTGCTCCAGGTCTGGAGCTCAATTAAATGCCTGGTAAATTGCTCAGTTATGTCGTTCTGTTCCTGCTTTAACAGCAACAAAGTGGAGCTAAAAAGCATCTGAATGAATAATTAACATGCTCCCATAAAAGTGGAATCTCCTAGGGAGCAAGTATCTATTCAGAAAAAGAAATAGAGCTATGGCACTTGCATGCTGTTCCAAGGCCTTGAATTTCTGAAGAAACCCAGTTGTCACAGTCATATTTTCTCAAAAATCGCTTTCCCAGGATTTTCTCCTGGGAAGCTGAGAAGCCTCTGAGAAAAATGAAAACAAATTCTTATCTCATTGCTTCTCCTCTGTTTTGCTCACGTGGAATGTGTTTGGAGATTGTTTATCCAACAGGTGACTGTTTCATTGGTTTCATGTGAGTTGTTTTTATGGCCAAGCTGTGTCAGGATTCTGGAGAGAGTCACGAGTTTCATTATTATCTTTTTAGCCTTCTGTAAGTATCCTTTCTGTATTTTTTAGTATAGTATAGTTCAGTATTCTTTAATATAATATAGTATTATAAAATAATAAATTAGCCTTCTGAGAACATGGAGTCAGATTCATCATTCCTTCCTTCCTCTGGGCACCCCGCTAATACAATACCCAGTATTCTGGTGGAAGGATTTCCCTCTCCTACTGCTCAGCTCCCCACTGGTTTCCTGCCTCTTCCTCCCTGCTCCCAGTCCCCCGAGGTCACTGGCACCCAGAGATGTGCTGAGGGAACTGGAGCCTGCAGCTGGAGAAGGCCTGGAAAAGCGGGGGCCAAAGGGAAAAAGGGAATAAATGTAGCAGGGAGAGACCACTCAGAGGAATGCAAGTGCAAGGAGAAGATACAGCCATGTGAAGACAGGAGATGTTGTCCCTGCTGGCAGGGTACTGGATGAACACATTCCATTGCTCAGTGGAGATTATATCTTGTAGGAAACCATCACAACTCCTAAAACCATGTCAAAGTTACCCGCACCACAGTGGATGTTTTACCTAAAAGTTAATATGGGTTTGTTTGCCTAGTAAGGGCCTTTGCCAAGATGCTGCAGCTCCTTTATGTCTTGCCTTGGCTTCCCTGCTGAAAGGAGAAGAGGAGGAGGGCAGCTGTCAGTGTACCACACTCATGATGAAACAGTTGGCCTGCTGGCTGCTCCGTGCTGGGAAGGAGGAGGGAAACCTTGGGCACGCTGCGTTGGATGCTGCTTATAGCAGCTCGCTTTTGTCAGGAAAGCCAGGACTTTTCCAGGCACTGGAACAATTAGCTGATGAGATTCCTAATAAGGAAAAAATAGTTTGGAACACATTAGAGCTGCTGCTGCAAATCCTACTCTGTACTGCTCAGTCTCCACATTTCTTTCCTTGGATGCTGTTGTGCAGTTGCACAGGGAGAGAGCAGCAAGTGCTGCTGTTCCTGTTGGCTACTTTTTGCTTTGCTGCTATGAAGACCCATTTCTTCCCTTGTGGCTTTTCTTAGGGCAGTGCATCTTCTGCAGGCTCCCCAGACTTTCTGCACTCAGCCTCAGTTCTCCTGTCAGCCCAAGGGGATGGAGCACAGCCTGGATTTGGGCATGTTTGCAGTGCAGTTTCACCTGGAGTTGTTTGCTGTTTAGAAAGCCAGGCTGGACACTCCCTGAATGTTTGTTTTCAGGCTATAAATGTTTACTGCTCATGCTGAAGCTGTGGAGGTACGAGTTGTCAGTATAGGTAAAATTTACTGGTTTTTTATAGATGAATTAGTGGTGATATGGTCTTGCCTCTTTTAACTTGCTAACATAAACTTTTGGCAATGTTTTTTCTTCTGTGACATTTTTTCTGAGTTAAGAGGGATTTTTTTTAATGTTTCTAGCAAGCAGTTTTGGCTAGAAGTCCACCCAGCAGTAATGACTAAGATTCTCCTCTTTCTTTTGTCAAATGATAGAGGAAAAAGAAAAAAATAGGAGATGGATATCAATGCCTTACATCTGAGTGCAAGTCAATTTCTTCTCTCTAGCATAATTTACCAGCATAAGATTAATGTCAAGTCTTACTAAAAAAATCTGTTTTCATGCAGTTTAACACCATAAGCATCTCAAAACTATCGATGCTCATCTTAGAGATCTCTCTGTGCATTTCTACTCCCAGATTTTATACAGTGTAGTAAAGGACAAAAATGATGACAAAGATAAAAGTGGCACACTACATAGCATGATTCTACAAAGCCAGGTTGCTCTGGCAGTAATGTGTGGCTGCTGTGGGGATCCATTCCTGATCTCACTCCATCAAGGAGGATGGATTTTCCTACACCACAGAAGCAATTCTGTAATCAGCACCAGCACTGAGTGATGCTAATTGCAGCAGGTTCAAACCATAGCAAGCCTGAATGCAAGATTGCAGAGCTGAGGTTTCTTCCTTGATCAAGGGCAGTGATAGGTTTCCAAAGCTGGGGAAGCAGCAGCTGAGAGTTCCTGTGCAGTTCCAGCCTCCAGCCACCTTTGGGGATGTCTCATTTTCATCCTGGTGGAATATCAGAGATATCCTTAGTTAGTCTTGGCAGCTCTTTACTTGGGTTTTATTCTGTGGAAGTAAATTGGATGCAGAAGCACTTCCTAGAAAGAGGTCAGGAGCTGTGACAATAGTTGGGGTTTTTTTTCCTTCCTGCAAATTTCACATCAGCTGAGCATCAGCTTGATCAGGTAGCTAGGTTTGTGGGAATTTAGGTTTTCACAATGTCTTTAAGATGGTCTTGCTCAGTTACTCAGTGGAGCAGCTCAGATCTGGCATGAGATGTGGATGCTCAGCCAGGAGAATGCTTCAGTGTCATGAATGTGAGCATTGAACAAACAGTTCATGGGACAGTGCTGGGTTAATTCACTTTCTACCCATGTATTACTATGACCTAGAAAAGTTGGGCCTAAGGAAAGAGCCTTTATTTGACTGCAAGAAAGCCACCAGTGGTACCTCTGGGCAGGTTTCAGTGCATGAAATTGCAAAAGTTTTGTCCTGATCTAAACCCATACGCTTCCCTTCTTACTAGTTTACAGCTTTAAGTAACAAAGGCATAACATTTGAACTCTGTAGCAGGGCTACAATTTTCAAGAAGAGTCTAAGTGATTTTTGGCCTGTGTCCATGTGTGATGTTCAAAAGCAGCAGCCTTTTGGGGGACAGTTCTGACTGGAAGTCACAGACACTTTGACCTGTGCCTCTTCTGCAAGCAGGACTCGGGCTCCCAAAGGCGAGGCGGCTTTGGGTGCCTTACCCACACCCTCTCTCCCCTCAGCAAATCCTGCAAAGGAAGCCCCTGCGGGCACGTTCTGGGGTGGAGGAGGTGTTTGATGTGAAGGCAACGTCTGTCAGTCCTGCCAGACTGGTTGGCTTGCTGTTTCAGAAGCAGGGCCAGGCTGAGGCACGATCCCGCCAGTGACGGTGTTTGCTGAGCGCCACGGACCGCGCTGAACGCGCTCTCCCGGGACTGCTGTGCTGTCATTCCTGGGAACGAGTAACTGCCCCCGACTGGGGGGTACAGGGGATCATGCTGTTTGCTGAAAAGAAAATTGGGCATGGGTGTGCCCAAGTGACAAGTGAGCAACGGGCTCCTCAAACAGCGCCGGAGAATGCCTCGTTGCGGGCTTGTGCTTGTTTATGGATACGCTGTGCCCTAATGCATGACACCCAAGAATGTCATCAGCATTTTAAGGTTTGTACCTTGGGCTTGAATTCGACCCTCGTTACACCTAGGGAAACATGCAGTGGGTTGTTCAGCTGCGTTTCATGCCTGTAGGGGTTTTTAAAAATATAAAACAACTCCCCCAAAAATCTCCCCCAGGAAAAAAAATATTTTTGGCCAATGTTATTGTACTAAAAGTTCTTTGCATTTGAATGCTGACTGGAGCTTTTTTTTTTCTTTCAGCTTTTGCACTTGTACGTGTTTAGGCTCGATTTCCCAGTGCACATAATAATAGATTATTTAATTAAGAGTCATTCAAACTGAAGACTGATTACACACTGCTTACAAACATTCCACTCTGAAATTAAGTTAATTTTGCTCCTTAGTAATTTGAATTTTTGTTTGTCCTTCATTGGCATACTTTTTATCTGCTGATGTCTAAATGATATTCATACTTTAATTATGACATCAGGAAGAAAAATCAAATTAACCTTACTCATCTTGTGTTTATCTGAGTAGATTATGAACATGTGTTCTGATTTTTTGCAAACATTACACTGTTGAAAGGATTTCTTGAGAATTGTGAGGTGCTTTTGAAGCCTCTTTCTGCAATTTGAAGTGCATGTTCACATGCAAAGAAATTCTTTACTTCTAAAGAAGTCTTTAACTACCTGTCAAATTTAAAGCAAAGGATAAAAATAGGATCTTCTTTTCATTGCATCTCATCTTATGATTGAGCATGATTTTAGTTATTTTGCTTGATAATTGACTATATTATGATTAATATGAATAATTATATTAATGATCATGTGCAGTTAATCAAGATTCAGATACATTTCTCATATTTGAGGCTAATTGGTAATAAAGATTTTGCAAGGCTCTAATCTGTTTTAGGCAGTGCTTCTGACTGACTGCTGTAAGAGGAGACACAGAGCAGTAGGAAAAGGGCATATGCATGTCATGTGCTAAATATTTAAAAAGCCATGTGAAATGTTGAAAGCAAGTTCCAATTGCACCACTTTCCCATGGCTTCCCTTATTTCTGCTTTTCCATCCTCTCAGTAACTATTCAGGGCCTGCTCTTATTAAAGCTCATAATTCAATATCTAAAATACTTTCAGACTTAGACACCAGGTTTGGTATTTTCCATTCTTGTGTCTGATATTATTTTGTTCGTTAGCAATTTGAATGAAATGTAAATTTCTCACGTTAATTACATACTTAGTATCACAGCTACCTTCCCACGTACAAGCTTTTAATGAGGGACCAAACTTTTTGGAACTTGTGGAGCACTAATCACAGCAGGATTCTAGAGAACAGAACCAGGCCTAATGTTCACTTGTGCTCCATAATGGTTAGGGCTTTCATCTAGGCAGATCAAAACGTGCACGATAAAATGTCTTTGGAGCTGCTCCTTTTGAGCCCTAATGAAAGATACATTCTTTCTCAGCATCGAGTATTTGTGTAATAAAGGCTTTTGTGGCAATACAGATCTCCACAGCACTGCCCTTCAGTAATCTAAAACACTCTGTTTATATGGATTTTTTTGAAGTAAAGATGAAAACCTCAGGACTGAGCTCAGTTCAAAACGCTCTACTGGCAATAGACTGCCTGAAGGAAATAATCTAAAGAGCCCTAGACCTCCTCACCTGAAATTGCCAGGTATGGCATATGGAAAAGGAGAATCTTTTCATGTTGGCAGTGTCCCAGGCAGACAGCAATGGCTGGAGAGCTCACCTGTGAGGAAGCCAGGCAGGTTTTGGAGCAGTACCTGCCCACCTGGTGAAGCAATTTTGTCAGAGCCACTCTTCACAAAGTGTTTCTCTTTGGTCAAATAGAAAAATTAAAATACACCTAAAAATATTAGGGAAAAAATTGTTGGAAAATTTTGCTTGTGGACAGATCTTTATTGTATGTGTGGTTTTCTTTACTGCAGAAAGAAATGCAAATGTCCAGGAAATGGAGAATTAAACCTGTTTATAGATACAGCAGTGATTGATGCCACTAGCATGTAAAAGAATCAAAAATCTTCCAGAAATCATAAATTCTCAGGCTATAAAATTATGGACTTGAGACTATCAAGAAATGTGGCTGTGAAGTGCAGTAGTCTAGTGCAATGCTTTCCTTATCCTCCCTGACCTCCTGTGTTCTTCAAATGCTTGAAGAAAAATCTGCACACCTTACAGGGGTAGAGCTCCTGTGGCAGTCAGGGGTGGAGACAGATTTATGCCTCCTCCTCCATTGCCTGTGCCACACCACAGGCTGGAAGTGTGGGTCTAGCAGGGAGGAAAATGGGCTGGGAACTGGGAAAATTGGCTTCTGTTCACACCTTTGTTGCTAACCCACTGCAGACACAAGCCAATCTACTGCAGCTCCTGTGCCATCATCCAAACTGGTGTCTGGCTTGTCTGCCCCCGCTGTGATCTCATCAGAGCAAGGGCTGCCTTGCCCTGTGTCTCCTGAAAATACTTAGCATAAGTTTCTGCCTTGTGTGGTCGCATTGCTGTACCAATGCTAATTAAAATATTAATTAGCTGTAGCTGAAAATGTACAAGTCACTGGGTTAGCTGGGCACAACTTCAGGATTTCCAATTTGCCTCCTTTTACAAATAGGCTCTGATATCCTGGGCAAAAGAGTGGAGCTTGTGCCCTTTTGCATAAGCTGGTTGTCTCACCCAGTTCATCTCTGAGCTAGGAAAACACCCATTCTTTCCATTCTTAATTTTAGAAGTAAAAGAAATACCAGAATACTGGTGTGGCATCTTAGATTGAACAACAGTGACTGAGCAGTTGTAAGCCTTGAGTTAAAAGTGTGTGGCAGATAATTTCTGAACAGGCAGTGTCTCTCACCCTTGTTAATTGCAAAGATGAAGCCAAATTGCTGATGACTGGAGGAGAAGAGAAAGGCTTGGAAGTTCTGTGGGGAAAGGTATTGGAGGGAGGGGAAATGAAAGAGAAGTTAATACTGAATATATGTTCTATAAAAGTAAACTGTTCCTTTAGGCATCCTAAAGCTATAGGAGTTGCTAATTATGGAGGTGGTTATTTGGGTAAAATACAGAAAGGACTATAAATAGATGTCCAATTAATATTGTCAAAAATGGTAATTGTATTCATTAACTAGATTAAGCGATCTACATGTGAATCACCCTGGTGACACATGATGAGAGACTTTAAACAACTGAAATTTCAGTCTCACTCAGCTGGCTTGTTTTACACAAACTAGTTTACAAAACACACTTGCAAACCATGTGCAATGGTTTCTAATCTGGTTTGTGTAAACTGGAGTAATAGGTCTGGATTTACTTTTTTCTTAAGCTTGCCTATTAAGTTAAGCTAAAATAACCCATTTTCTTTGTACAAAATCTTTCTGTGTACAGACTTTTGGCAAATCATGTAGGGAAGCAGAGCAACACAACATCCCAGGTTATAAAAGCAGCAGCTCTAGGAAAGCAGTGTATTACAGAGAAACTGATGATATAAACTATGTATTGTCTAGGGAAACATTCCTCCATATTTACCAACTAGAACTTGAAAGAAAAAAAAATTGAGAATGACATCCTCAAATTCTCAGTGCAATTGTGTGTTGCAAATTCTGTAGCCCCTGGCCTTTACAACTGGGTGAAGAGAACCTGAGGAAAGCACAGGAGTTTCACTGGTGCCTCTTTCCCCCTGTTCCCCTGGCTGCAGTGTTCATTATTTTGTTGGTATGTTATGCTGTGAAGATGCTGTGGCTGGATCTCCTGTCCCTCCCAGGTAGGTGGTGACAGTGGAACAGCTTGACACACCACAAGGCAGGGAGGCTATGACAGACTCTTTGCTGCTGTGTAGGAGCTCATTCCTGCTCCCTGCTGCTTTCCTATTGCCCAGGCTTCTTGTGGGCTTTTTGTCCTTTCTTGTTGGTTCCTTTCAGGAAACTCCTCTCCGGCTGGTGAGACCTGGGCTCAGTTCACTTCTCTTCTGACACAGCTTCACCCTCCACACTCTTGCCCCTGTCCCTCCCCTCTTCACTTCGGCAGTGCAGAGGCAGGAAAGCTTTCATTCCCCACCAGAAGAGAAAGCAGCGAGGCCCATGCTCATTACTGCACTGACTGGTTCACAAATCCCTCTAAGCCAGAATGCCATTTTCTTTTCTAACTGTACACCTGACTGCTACGGAGCAGGAGATGCTGTTATTAAAAATCCACACCCTGAAATCAGACACTCTGTCAAAATTAATTCAAAATATTCAGATTTGGAATGGCCTGCTGAAGAGCCTTAGCCACCCCTGCTGGGGCTAAGAATGAGCAATTTACAATACAGTGACTTCAAACCTGTCTTTTGCTGTATGAGCTGAGGAAAGGCATTTCTGGTCAGCTCATTCCTGTGGATGGTCACAGCTGGAACATTCTGTGTGTCACAGGACACCTGAAGCTCTCTGCTCCATCTTCCTGGGAAGGATGGCAAAATTTGAGTGCCTGACTCTACTTCCTGGCCAGGGTAATACTTTTTTGAAATGAAGGACAGAAAGTAGGGGACACAGAAAATGTGCAGGAACAGAGTTATGGAAAAAGATGACAACCTGGCTTTAAACTTTTAACCTGCTGGTTAAAAGTGATTGCTGTCATCAATCCAAAAAGGAAATCAGTAATAGAATTACAAAGAAGCCCTTCAGTGTGAAAGAAAGGGAAACAGAAATACTAGATATCTGAAGTTAAAAGCAAATAATTTCCTTCTATGCTTGTGGTAGGGAAAAACAAGCGCCAGTGTTTTCAGAAGGTAATCCATGTCTCTCTTAATTTCCAAAGTTACTTTTCATCTGTTCTTAAGGTACGTCAGTCAAGGGGAGATCCAGTGGAAGGCAGAAAATAACCATATAAGGCTACACTGATAATTAAATGCATAAACTAATAGCCTGATTACATGTAAAAAACTACACTGTAAGAGATTAAAACAAGGGGATTACATTAAATTGAAACAAGGATTAAATATTTTTCCTAGAGGCTTTTAACACATTATCCAAAGACCTGCTCATAAGCACAATTTGACTGATGAAAATAACTTCTTTTGGAGATAATAGACTAAATAATCACATAATTAAGCCATGTGAAGTGCAGCACTAGTAAGCTGATGATAGTACGTTTCAGACATGTAAGTGCTCCTTGCATGAGTCACAGATAGGTTTTTTTTTAGGTTTTTTTGTTGTTTTTTTCTTTTTCCCCAGTCAACTCTATAAAATCCCGAGACTGCCTTAGCAGGATGGTGCTCTGAGATCACTCTGCAGTGCTTCCACTGAGCTAATAAATGGGAAAGGCTGTTTGTAAGCACTGAGAAAAGGGGAGAGCACACACTGCAGTGCTTGGGAGCTGAGGCACAGAAGACTGACTTTGTTCAGTGTTTTCATTGCAGCAGCAGCCAGGAGGCCTTGAGCAGATGAGGCCTCCTTCTGCCAGGTGCTGCACGATCACACAGGAAATACCTGCATCAAGAGCTTGCTCTGCCGGGGAAATCAGACACCACCCCCTGCTCAACTTATTCTTCAATAGAAACTGTATCTTCCCAGCCCAGTGCTCCACAGCAATGTCACCCCAGAATGTCACCCCAGAATGTCACCCCAGAATGTCACCTGAGGAGATGTGCTCCCTTCCTGTGCCAGAAGTGCTCGCCTCCAAGCAGGAGAAGGGGAAAATTCCAAAAGTAGTTTGGAAACATGTTAAAAGGAGATTTTTAAAAAGTGAGGGGAGAGGGGACAAGAAAGTTGAGCAAGACTAGCACCAAAGAGCTGGTGGGAGCATGTCCTTAGTCCACATGGCAACTACAAAAACACTGCTGAGCTTGCCAGGTACTACACAAATATATAATTTTTGTCAAGACACAGAAAACCCTTCCTTCCTTCCTTCCTTCCTTCCTTCCTTCCTTCCTTCCTTCCTTCCTTCCTTCCTTCCTTCCTTCCTTCCTTCCTTCCTTCCTTCCTTCCTTCCTTCCTTCCTTCCTTCCTTCCTTCCTTCCTTCCTTCCTTCCTTCCTTCCTTCCTTCCTTCCTTCCTTCCTTCCTTCCTTCCTTCCTTCCTTCCTTCCTTCCTTCCTTCCTTCCTTCCTTCCTTCCTTCCTTCCTTCCTTCCTTCCTTCCTTCCATTCCTGAAATTCAGAGCAGGTGCTGATGAATAGGAGAGGAGCACATTGGCAGGAAGGAGGAAAGAAGTTATTGGGAGTGGAAACTGTTTTTTAATGGAACATCAATGACTTTCTGGAACATTTTTGAAACTGAGGTAAGGGCATTGTAGTAAAACTTCCCAAATGAAGCTTGAAGTGTAAACAAGCTGATATGAAGGGAGTGTGTGAAGCCTGCAGAAGTTTTATTTGGGGTGCACTGTAATGCCCCAGCAGAATTAGTGCTGTTACACTCTTAGGAATCAGTGGCTAGCTCTGTGTGTCATTCAGCATGTGACAGTGTGTGACAATCCACCCCGCACGGAATGATTATGGGGGCAGTGTTTCTCAAAATACCGTTTGACAATTCTGCTTGAAGATAGTTGGCTAATTTGCACACAGAACCAAGATTTGCTTTGAGTTTATTAATTTTTCCTTTTCTGTTAAGCTTCCAAATTGATTTAGCAATGAGAGTTTATAGAAAAGGAGTGACATCCAAGTAGGCTCCCTCCCTGAACTTTGCCATGCTCATTTCTCTAAACTTTGTGTGCCAGCTCAGGAGCAATAATATCAAGTGACTTCAAAGGACAACTGCTCCCAACAATCCACAATGGCTTGTATTTCAACTCGTTAACCAGCACAGCTCACCAGACTTGTTATTTCAAGGCTTCTGCTGCTCTTTTCATGTATTAAGCTACATTCTCAGCTCAGTGAAAATTAAAGAGGGGAGGAAAAAATCCTGAAGTTGTGTAGAACTTGAGAGGGAGGTCGATTTTTGCACATGTGTCTCCAGACATAGGTTATTTTTAAAGTGAACCTGGAACATATGTTTCATGCAAGGAGTTAATAATAAAGCTTATTGACATGTTTTCCTTTCCTCCCACCCACCTACCTGCTTCCCTCCTTTGAGTGTATCTTGCCTGAAACCTGGACAATAGGTTCCTTGGAAAAGGATCTGTCACCATGAAACAACCAGACTGTGATTTGGCGGCCTTCATGCTGGTTTGGAATCTATGGCAATAATTAATAGGTCATTCATTTTGCATGTCAGTGGTGTTCATTACAGTAAATGTATTTTCCTCCCGTCTTGAGGGCATCAAATGATATTCCCACAAAGTGCTTATTCAAACTGGCAGATCTCTTACACAGACTAAGAACTAGAAATATATCAATTTCGACACTGAGTTTTCATTCTGATAATATTGCTTGATAGTGGGTTTTTGAAACAAGGTCAAGGCTAAGAGCTGCACTGTTTGGCTTATTTTGGGTTTAATATAGGTGAGTGTAATTGATGTCAAATAAGTTTCAGCTCCAGCCTCAGTTTTACGCTTTCCAAACCTTCACTTATTCTGTGAGTGGGGCATATTTACAGCCTGAAGGAAGCTTTTGCCAGTGTGCAAGTCAGCATAAACCAGTGCCCATTGCTGAAAGGATCAGTTCCACCTTTCCAAGGGCCTTCAATTTCTCATTTTTACCACCATACCTTGTCGTTGCCAAAAACATTTGTGTGACTGTGCATTGAGCCCCATCAGGACCTCACCTAAATTAAAGTTCATCCTTTTTTTTTTTGCTACCTGGTCCCATGAACTCCTGTATAGGCACAACAGAAGGTGCCATGTAGGGTCAGAAAAAACGTGGCCAAGGGCAGCAAACACACAGGACCTACCTGTGCAGGAGTGCTTTATAATGCTTGCTTAAAGGATGCCTGAAACTAAGGCCTGATGCTACTGTGATTTCTATTTCCTGGACAAAAGCTTTGATTTCTGGAGCTATTTTCTGAGAAAAGCCTGGTGGCCTCAGTCCATGATGATTCCTTTGAGAAGCAGGCTGCTGAACAGATAGAGCAACCTGATAGCATACACGATTTACATAAATTGTAGTGCTGTTAGGTTTTTATTTAATTCACGGCTGTCTGTCTCTGTCTTAGGAAGAGAGAAAGATTAGGCTGGAATTGACTCTGAAAGATAGAAGAGAATGGTATTAAAATATCCCCAAAGTTTGTTGGATCTTTCATCTCTCTCTTGGTGGTGCCGGAAAGTAGATTTCCACCATGGTGTTGGTCAGCATTTTTTTCTGCTGCTATCTCCCTCTCCCATTCTGTCTGAACTGCAAAGGAGATAAAAATTCTGCCCTTCTACCTGTGATTCTGAATCAGCTCTCCTAACCCTTGGCTATGTGCCCAGCAAAACCCCAGAGCCAAATTCCCTGACAAGCATCCTGTGGCTTGTGTCTATTATCTGAGTGAGGATATACAAGCCCAGAAGAAGGGAAGGGAGAAGTGCCTCATCCAATGAAAACAGTGATTTCCTCTTCTATACTAATGTTTTAATAATGGTTTGAGAGAGATAAGGATTTGTGAGGATGTCAGAGTTCAATCTGTGAGCCTCTTGCACTTGTAACTGTTTAAACATCAAATAAGTTTACCAGGTTTCACCTGCACGATATAAGAACACACTCCAATAGGTGTTCCTAAGAATTCACTCTAGCTCCCACCAAACCCTTGAGACTGCAGTGCCACCTGCAGCGTTCTCAGCCCTGTCCTCACGGGGCAGGGGCCAGCAGCTCTGCAGGGCCATGGTCTTGTCTGGGCCAAGGAGAAGCCAGGAGCAAGCACCACACGGTGCCCACAAGCATGGCCCTCAGCAGCCTGGAGCAAAGACTTGATGGATTTCCCTGGGTGAGGATGAGTAGGCAGACTCTGCTTTACAAGTGTGAATTCCCTGGCGCTGCACAGGCTGCCCAATGCCTCTGTCAGTGCTCAGCCTCTTGCAGCTCGTTTCTACCACTGCTCACTTCTTATTTGCTTTGGTGGTGGAGAGCTTGCGCAAAGCCAGCTCAGGTTTATTGCTCACATCAGTGCCTGGGGAAGCCGTGAGCAGGTCCCTGCACCACCCACCCCTCACATCCATCCACCCACCCCTTACAGCAGCGGGGCTCCCCCCCCCCAGTTGTTCTTCGGCTCTGCTTCCACAAAAATCCAAATTCCTCACTCTGGACGTGTGCTGATGCTTCTGAATGCCACTGCACTGCCACTGCAGTGGCCAGAGCTGAGGACAGTGCACTGCTGCTTGTACCTGAGGGAGCCCCTCGTGCCATCAGAAAGTGAAGGGACGATGCCATCATCCCTTGGTGTATCTTTCTACTTGTTTTGCAGACAAGGTAACACCACAGAATCTCAGTCCTGGCACGATTTTTAAATCACACTCAATTGGGAACACTAGTTTAGCTTTATTAAGAGTTTTATTAGCTCTAAAAATAGGTTCTTAAATATTTTCCAAGGTTGACTAAATATGAAAAACAATTATATAGTCAGTGTTTAAAATAAACCACAGTTTGTTACAACTGAGACCCATTCAGTGGAATAACATTTATCAAGAGTCATAGCATATAGAAAATTGTACAGCCTCTCCAAATCCACAGACAGTCTTTCTCTGCTTGCTTTCAAACTGAGCAGCTCCTGAACCTAATTTTCTGATGTCCATCAGAATTCTTAACAACAAGAACACTGCAAGCATGGAATGCACTCACCTTTGGGTGAGAAGGCTGTGAGATTTTTAATGAAAATAAAGAATTGGTCTGTTGGCATACCCCTTTGATTTCTTATTGTTAAATGAAAAGTTTTATAAATAGTCTTACATAAATAATAATCTCAGAAGTTTTAAAAAGTTCACACCACACCATCGGACCTGACTCAACATTCTCTGGTCTCTCACTGCTTTCTGCAATTATTCTGGAATACAAGAATCCTGAATGTCTCTTACTGCAAGAGCAGACCATTTATTTTGGGCAAGAGTTAAGCTGCAGAGGAAGATTTGGCAGTTAAGTGAAATGCATGTTACAGCTGATGGCTGCTTTTCTGTTTTATTGGAATAACTGAAAAGATTAAGCTGTAGTGCAGGTAGGGCTTGAGTCATGCTTTTATCGTTGCATCTCTTGGCCTGATATGAACTATGTTATTAAAAACGGTGCTCAGCCTGATTCTGTACTTTGTTTATCTACAACCAAGCTCAGCCAAAAATCAGCTAGCCTAGTGAAAAAATGTAGTTGAAGGCTGTGTACATACAGGCACTGCTAATTGCCTTCCATGACTGTCAAACGACTACAGATACTAACAGATTTCTTAGTATGCCTTTAAACAAAGCACTCTTATCTATGCATAAGGAAAAGCACTACGCAGAGCAGAGTTAATACATGTTAACCTATATCTTGATTTAGTTTGTTGTTCAGAAAAAGAAAAAAGGGAAGTGATTTATCACCCCTTTTCGTTGCCAAAAGGAACTGCAGTACCGTCCAAAAGCTGGCGCCCTGGGAGATCCCAGTGTCAGTAGGACCGACGCCTCTTCTCCTCCGTAGTGTTTAAATGATCAGCAGCTTTGCTGTAGCGACTTTTTGCCTGTAAAAGAGCCGGGTGTATTTGTGACGGCCAGTAGAGCCCAGTATAACCCACCACAAGCCACCACCTGACTCTGCAATGCCGAGAACCTGTTCGGGAGATGCTGATCCCCGCTCAGGAGCGCGTCCTGGCCCTTTGCTCGTGAAGAGCTTGCCCGGAGCAGCCCCGGACTACAGAGGGGAGATCCGAGCAGCCGGAGTACTGAAAAGCCCGGCAAGAGAAGCTTCGGAGGGAAGCAAGCGGCAGGATTTAAGGAGCGAGCAACCCCAGACGTGAATGAAACACAAACACGCTGTGGGTTT
The DNA here is from genome assembly GCF_036417665.1 of Passer domesticus. Taxonomy (NCBI): domain Eukaryota; kingdom Metazoa; phylum Chordata; class Aves; order Passeriformes; family Passeridae; genus Passer; species Passer domesticus. Next base: position 59,689,118 of record NC_087479.1, read on the forward strand.
TCTCTTCCTTAGATAAAAGCACCGGCGAGCCAGCCTAAACGCTGCCCGCGGATGACTAGTCAGAACAAGTTCCAACTCCAGAGCTCAAATTAAAATGTTTCCTCTGCGTGACTGCCTCCTGCGCCGGGAGGTTCCTCGCCTGCCCCACAGCTGCCCGCAGTCCTCGGCCGCCCCGTGCCCCGGCACCCCGCTCCGCCCGCCCCGCGCCCGGGCTGCCTGCGGCGGGCCGGCCGGGCGCTACACGAGCGACTCGCAGACGGGCAGCGAGTCCGAGTCCTGGCTGTGCATGGAGCTCAGCCCCGTGTCCGAGTCCTCGTCGTTGTCGGCGCGGTCCTTGCGCAGCGCCCGCGCCTGCTCCAGCCAGCCGCCGCCCGCCGGCCGCCCCCCGCCCGCCGCCCCGCGCGGCTCCGCCGGCGCCTCCGCCACGTCCAGCGTGCCCAGCGTCTCCAGCAGGCGCTGCAGCTCCCGCTCCTTGTCCTCCCACGCCCGCTGCGTGCAGTCCAGGTCGCTCTTGACGGCCTCCAGGTCCGTGCTCAGCTTGAGGCCGATGTAGAGGCTGGTGCTCAGCTGGGTCTTGACCCGCTCGTGCTCCAGGTGCAGCTCGCCCTCGCCGCCGCTCAGCTCCGTGGTGTCGCAGTCCGTGTCGGCCAGCCCGGGCCCCGCCGCCAGCTCCAGCTCCTCCCGCCGCCGCTTCATCCAGCGCTCGTTGAGCTCCTCCTGGATCTCGGCGGCCAGGTGCTCCAGCAGCTCCTCCTGCTGCGCCCGCTGCTCCTGCAGCTGCAGCACCTCCTCGCACTTCCTGGCGTAGTCCTCCTCGGGGCGGCCGGCGGCGGGCTGGCCCGGCTCCCGGCCCGGCTCGGGCTCGCCGCCGCCCGTGCCCACCAGGTAGGTGTCCTGCACGTAGTTGACGCCGTGCCGCTTCATGCGGTCCAGGTGGATCTTCGCCTCGTACCTGTCGATCTCGCGGTCCAGCTCGCGCAGCCGCTGGATCTGCTGCCGGATGGTGTGGTCCTGCGAGAGCACCAGGTGCACCAGCGTCTCCATCCTCTCCGCCGACGAGGCCTCCCGGGCCAGCGGCTGCTGCCGCTTCTTGTTGATCTTGGCCAGTTTGCGGAAGGCTTTCCGCACCACCCGCCGCTGCCGCTCCTGCGTGAGCGCCAGGCTGGCTCGGGCCGCCCCCAGGCCGCGGCCGGGGCGCTCCTTGCTCAGCACCACCCGCGCCTCGGCGCTGCGCGGCCCGGCGTTGGGCAGCGAAGCCTCGCTGCGCACCAGCACGAAGCGCACGTTCTCCTGCTCGTCCCCCCACGCCACCCAGAGCCGCAGGATCTTCGTCTTGTTGGGCAGGATCCTCTCGAAGCCGCGCCACTTCTCCACGATGCAGTAGGAGTGCGGCGGCCCCGACAGCATCCCGCCGGCGGGCTCGGGCGGCGCCGGGCGCTGCCGCCGGTGGTGGCTGTCCTCCAGCAGCACCCGCACCACGTCCGAGCAGGTGGTCCGCCGGGAGAGCCCGGAGATCAGCTTCTCCTCCTGGCAGATCCACACCGAGATCTTCCGCTCCTCGGGCTCCATGGGGGGCGGCGGCGGGCGGGCGGCCGGGGCCGCGGGCTCAGCGCTGGCCGGGCAGCCGCTCCATGGGGAGCGCTCGGCGGAGGCGCGGCGCTGCCCGTCCGCCCGGCTCCGGCGCGGCCGGGATGCCGTGCCGTCCCCTCCCCGCCCGCGGCACCCCGCCCGTGCGCTCCGCCGGCCGCTCCACCCCTTCCTGCCCGGTGCGGCGGGGCCGGCCCGGTGCCCCCCCGGGACCCGCTGTCCCCGCGTGGGTCTCACGCCCCGCGGCCCGCGCAGAGATCCGCCGGCGCGGACACTTCGGGGCAGGTCGGCGTCGCCTCCGCGTCCTCCCTGTCCGTGCCGTGAAGGAGCGAGCGAGCGAGCGGCGTCGGGGACCTTCCGAAGTGCCGAGGGACAAGAGAGAATCCTGGAGCTTCAAAGGGAAAGCCAGAAGTAGTGAGGAATTTCCAGTTTTAGTAAATCATCCGCCTGTAATTAGGAAATTCATGTTTGTGAAGCACTTCGCAGATGAAATATGCAAAGGACGGGAATGTCTAAGTGTTATTAAAATACTAGCTGAGCCAGATTTTAATGGGAGCTTGCTGTGTACTTTGATGGGAACGGGATCGGTCGCGGAGTGTGGATTAAAATTAGAAGATGGGGAAAATAGTAATAAAACGCAGGGTTATGGCACTGATTTTCACTGATTGCATCACAGGGTTCTCGGACCTAGGCTTTTCTAAGTGATTAAAAAAGTACTATAATGGGCAAAGAAAAATGCTGTCTCGAACCTGAAGGCTGAGCTGTACCTTCCGAGCGAGTTTTAGAGCCAATAAAATCGGTGTGCCGTGTGGAGAGGGCTTTTGCCTGGATAAAGTTTGTGCTCCAGTCAGTGGAACAGAACGGAGTCATGGCATTGCAGCCTAGCTCTCTGTTAGAAACAGCGGAGCTGGGGCACACCAAACAGCGAGGGAGCAATTATGTAGCCTAATGTCCTCTTTACCTCTAGAGTAACAGGCTCGGTGTGGGCAGTGCCTGTGAGAGCTTCTCCTGTATTGCCACGGAAGGACCAGTCCTGGGGAAGAAGTCCTGCCCCTGCTGTGGGTGCGTAATTCAGCTAATTGCGGTGGCGGTGTGTGACGTGCAGCCTCTGTCCCGCGAGGAAGTGGGCTGAGGGACCACCGACTGCCAGCATTCCTGCAGCTCGAGATCACAGGGATCATGCTCCTGCTGCCAGCGTGCCTTTCCTGCATTGCTGCAGGTCAAAGGATTCCAAACCGAGCTGGCCGCTGCGTGTTGCAATAAGGGCACATGAGATAGGGGTGATGGTAGAGGCTGCATTTGCTTCCTGACCACAGCCACCTCGCCTTAAAGCTGCGTATTCCTGTCCAACGGCAAAGCCTGGCACTGCCCGTTCCGAGGGCAAGGTGTTCTGCTCTCAGGATGTGTCAGCAGTGCTGGATCGCTGTGCTTTGTGTTTGCTGAAGGCAGGGTATTCCCAAGGTGTGCAGGTTTTGTGTTCAGTGGGTTGGTTATGCCTAAAAGCATCATCCCCTCTGGGTCAGAGGAAGGTGGGTCCAGCAGTGGCAGTCCTGTAGGAGAACACAATGACCTTAACAAAGGGGGTGCTCAGGACACCCCTGACAGCTCACACTGCCCCGGAATAATAGGGTGTTGAGCAGGAAGGGGACGTGAAACAGGACACTGTGATTCAGCTTTGACGCTGGGAGGTTCAAAATTTTAAAAAACCCTTCAAGAGAGTAGGAGAAGAAGCCTTGCTGCTTTCATCAGGCTGGTAGAAAGTTGGAAGAACAGACCATTCCTTGTTGGGATTAATGAGGTAGTGAGAAAGTGTCCAACTCCTTTATTGGTGGTTCCTTGCCTTTCCCATTTCGTTTTGATCTTGTTTTAAATGTGTTTCCTATGAGAATGTCTTTGTACCTATTTTCTTTTTGGCAAAGAACAGTACAGGAAGAGCAGGTTGTGATGTGAAGAGGCATCATATGCTCCCCACAGGTCAAGCTGCTCCAACTTGTCTGGCTGCCTGTATCTATCCGGTATCCAAGCCTGGCTTTGTGCAATGAAATTGCAAGATGATCGTTCCATCTTTCCATGACCACATCTCTGTGGATGGAAAGCTGGCTCTGCCTCCCCAGTGAAGCCCCCAAGGCAGCATTGCCAGAGAGAGGATGAAGATGTTGGCAGTTTGGTTGGAAGCAGTACGGTACAATTAAGATTAAGAAGGCAAACACTTGATTTTGGTAGGATATACCTATTGGATATGTGTGTGTGTGTATATGGTCCATGGTTAAAAAGATGGCATTCAAAATTCACGTTGCTGCATCTGCTGCTGAGTTTAACCCTCAGGAATTTGGGTTTAGTCTGTCTGCAAACTCAGGAAACTGCTGGCAAAGCTTCAAAAGTTTGTAGTGCTGTATCTAAAGCAAAGTTTGTGTCCTGTTGTGCTGAATCCCAAAAGGCAACTGAAGGCAGGCAACCTTTTGCCTTTTCTCCCAGGATCTTAAAGCATCCTGCAGAGGAAGGTGGTGCTCTTATCTAATTTTAAATATGAGAATGCTCTGGCATAAAGGAATCGGGTGCCTTGCCTAAGGTTGTGCAGCAAGGCAGTGGCAGTGTCATGAAGCAAATCAGGTTCCTTCACTCCAGCACCATTAGGCACTGAACTCCATCCTCTCCTCCTCTCCTTCGTTTAATTATTCTGTAAGAAAGGGAGGTGAGGAGGAATATATCAGTTCAACAGCTACAGATGGCGATAGAACCAAAGTGCAAGCTCAGCAGACAGTATTTCCCTCTGGTGAAGCAATGGGAGAAGGTGGCACACGGGCTCCTTCAAACGTCTCCTCCCTGGTGGAGGCAAATCTCCTCCAGCTGACTGTGCCTGCAAACCAGCAGCACCCAACAGCACCACTGGAATATCAAATGGGAGAGAAGGACAGCTGCTCCTCTCTCCACTCCCCCACAGAGCAGTGATGCATGAGGTCTTGTAGAGCTTCTGCAACAAGCACATCACATAACGAAAATTTAAAATGTAGTAACTGTGGTCTCTTGTAATGCAGAGGCTGTTTCTGTACTGCCTTATCACTGCACAGCTGACAGCACGCTCTTTTTCGGAAGCACAGTCTTCCTTGATGTCAGAACCCAGGACATCCCTCTGGGTGCCCTGGATGGCTCAAGATCCTGGCAAGGGCTCGGAGACCTTGGCAGGAAGCCAAAGACACTTGGGAATTCGATCTCAACCCATGGAGCAAATTATCAACTTTATATGAAGAATTAAATGTGGCAAAAGTTTAAGTAGCATAACAGTGGTTGTCACAGGGTGAAAGGCGGAAATTTTGAAAAATTTTACTATGGGGGTCTAGGGGACAAGATGGAGGAATTTGGGCGTTGTCCTGTCCTTATTTCTTCTTCCTAGCCTCCATCTTCTTGGTGATGGTAGCACTAGGATTGGTGTAAAGTAGAAAGTCACTGTCTAACATAGGTGATAGGTATTGGAATATAACTGTAAATAAAGCACACGTAGTTTTTAGTATAAAAGATAGCATCATCTCAGGGCAGTGCAGTGTGCCTCGGACTGACCTGCTGAACAGACCTCAGCAGGCCAGACAGAAAATTTTAGGCAAGAAATAATAAACAGCCTTGAGAACAACAGCCAAAGACTCCTGATCAGTTCTTCAACAGCTGGGTTGGGGAAAAGAGACTTTTAATACATCTCAGGGTCAGCTTGACCAGAGGAGATCCCAAGAATCCGGAACTCCCTTCATGGCCTGTATTTTTTGGTTTGTTTTATAAATTGCAAAAATTCAAAGTTGTTGATAATCTTAAGAGCTGCCTGAGCCCCAAAAGAAGGAAATTTTTGAGCTTAATATTTTAGGCTGTATTGAAAAGTTCAAGTCCAGGTATAGACTAGTTTATTTTTATGGACTACAGGAGAATTACAAGGCCAAGTGATGAGAAATCAGATCTATTTTGGCATTTCACATGAAGTTCTTTCTGTGATTTCCTTTTCATTGAGGTGTGCAAATAACTCACCAAGTATTTTGTGATAAGAACAGCATTCCTATTAGGGGGTTGGATGCTGAGGTATCCATTTCTGGAGTTTTGGGGTTTTTTTTGTTTTTGGTTTGGTTTGGTTTTTTTGTTGTTGGTGTTTTTAGTTTTTTTTTTAATTTGAGCTGAACTATCAGGACTATTGCAGCCCTGATATTTTTAATAAGCAAAATTGTACAAGACCTTATCTTTAATTCTTTGAAACTAAACCGAATAAATACGAATTATTTTCTGCTTAATATAGCAGGAATGAGGAGGTCTTAGAACCCTCTATTTGAGACACAGAATTAATTTATTTTAAATGCATTTAAATGGAGCAAGTGTATGGATTCGCATTCAGGGTATTTTTCTTTTTTTCTACAGTGAAGTTGCTTTTACTTTTTAGATCACTCTCAGGACAATTTACTTATTTTTCCTGAGGTTACAGTTCAAAAGAATACAGCCTAGGTGGATGAGCAGAGGCAGGCTGGAACTGGTAATCTTTTGAGCCATCACTGTCTGGAGAAGCTGCTCTTTGTTGTGATGCTGAGCAGCAACGCTGCGTTCCCAGCTCCTCTTCCTCTGTTCCTGTTCATCTCATTTTGTGAGGTTTAGCTCTCAGTCCCTTTTATTTGTTGCTTTCTAACCTTTTGACCCAACAAACATGGATGAAGCCCTGGGACAGAATCTGGGAGTGTTACAAGCTTCTGCAATGGCTGTTGACCTTTACAGATTGATGAACAGGGAAGGGGCTGCTTGAACTTGCAGGTCACTCTCTCGTGGGTGCTTTTCTCTTTTGTACCCAGTTTTTCCTGATGCTATAAAGCTGAATAACCAAATCATGCTGTGAATAACCAAATCATCCCTAGTTAGCATGCACAGAACGAAACACTTGAAAAACTACCCCTGTGTTAGCAGCAGTATGCAGACTCCAGTCAAAACAGTTTGTAGTCTTAGATTTTGACTTGGAAGAAAGTTGTTCAGTTTGTATCTGAGCAGCTTCAGACAGGAGAGTGCTTTTCACTTTCAGGTGTTCTGCTGAAGACAATGAAGGAACTGGCACTTACTTCTGTTAAAGATGACTTGTAAGAAGTGTAATGAACTGCTGAAGAGCTTCTGTAAGCAATAAGCTCTGTGGCCTCTTGACCCGTTTCCTTCAGTTCCTGGCAGCTGATGGGCGCTGTCCTGCTTCTGAACGCCACCTGTGCAACCAGCACAGGTGACATATCTGGAAATCTGGAGTCATTCCTTGCCTCACATGGCTGGTGGTACCTCCATCCTTGTGAGATCCATTTGGGAAGACTGTGGTGTGGCCCATTTGCATAATGGCAGCCCATACTGGGTTATATTGCTTTGACTGCTTCGTCCAATGTCTTCTTTTTTCATGTGCACACACCCAGAGTACAAACAGGTATGTCAGAAGGAAACTATCTCCAGTGAAATCAGTGGGGGCTGCATAGGTAAATCCCTCTGCAGTGCTTTCAAAGGGCAGGTACGTCTATAGACTGCCATTAGAGAAAATTGTCAAGACATATATTTATATTAAAGTGCAGCCTGGCAGTCTTGATGGGCTAGATGTGATGTAAATGCATGGGAGGAGACTATCCCTGCCTTGAAGGCTCAGCCAGTGTCATGCAGCAGGGTGGGGGCACAGCAGAGCTCAGTGCTAAGAATCCAGATTTCCAGCTTCTTATCTTTGAACAGAATCTTTAGCAATCTGGGGTTGTTTCTTTGTTAGATGTACTCTTGGGACAGAAAAGAATCCTTCTCCCTTCACACCTTCTGTTTCAGATTTTGTTTTGATATAAATGAAGAGGGCAGAAATAGTTGAACGGAGCAGAAAACTTTTTCCTTCTCATGTGCATAATAGGTACACAAAGCTTTGATTCTAAGTCAGCAGAGTTAGACCAGTAAGCTTTAGGGGAAAATACAAGAAAGATCAGACTCAAATGACGGCTATAACTTTCCTTTTCCAAAAAGTATTAGGTACATTTGAAAATATTTTACTATTACTCTAATAGATTGGTCTTGGTTTGGATACTGCAGCCTTGGCTGCAGATGTCATGAAATGGTGGGAGGCAGCAAGGAGGATGTGCAACAAGTTCAAAATCCTGGACTGCAGGAGAGTAAAATTTGGCCTCTTCAGATTTCTTCTTTGTAAAGTCCCATGGGATAAAGCCCTGAAGGCAAGATGGGCCCAAAAAGGGTGGTTAATATTTAAGGATTGCCTCCTCAAAGCTCAGGTGAAATATATCCCAACAAATTAACAGTCAGGCAGAAATACCAGGACACCTGCTTGGATGAACAAGGAGCTCCTGGACAAACTCAAGTGCCAAAAGGGCACTACAGAGGGCAGAAACAAGGATGAGTTGTCTGTGAGGAATGCAGAGAGACTGTCCAAGCATCCAGAGATCAGGTTAGGAAAGCCAAAGCCCTGATAGAATTGAAGATGACCAGGAACATCAAGGATGACAAGAGAACTTCTACAGGTACATTGGTGATAAAAGGACGACTGGGGATATGTGGGTGGTCTCCATAAGTAAAAGGGCACCTGGTTACCTGGGACATGGGGAAGGCTGAGATATCCAGTGGCACTTCTGCCTTGATTTTCAGCAGCAAGGGCTCCAGCCACACCCCCTGAGTTGCAGGGGGCAAACGGACTGGGGTAATGCAGAACCTCCCACTGCAGGAGAGCAGGTCCCAAGACCATCTAAGGAGGTTGGAGGTGGACAAGTCACAGGACCTGATGAGATGCAGACACAGGTCCCAAGGGAACTGGCAGATGAAGTTGTTAATCCGCTATCTGTCAGATTTGAGAAGTCATGGCTAGTGCAGTGAAGCTGCCACTGACAGAAAACAGGGAAGTGTAACCCACATACTTTGCCACTGAGGGCAAATCATGCCAGAAGAGCGACAGACATCATTCACCTGGGCTTGTGCAAAGCATCTGACTTTGTCCCACACAACACCCTTGTGGCCTTCCCCAGGGTCAGGACAGCTGTCATTTCACATCTTCCCTGGCAGCATGGGCAGGGGGACCCAGTGCACTCTCTGCAGGTTTGCCCACAGCACCAAGATGTGTGGTGGAGTCAACGTGCTGCAGGGAAGGGATTTCATCCAAAGGGACCTTGGCAGCTTGAGGGGTGGGCTCAGGCAAACCTCATGAAGTTCAGCAAGGCAAAGTACCAGGTCCTGCAGGGCAATCCCAGGATAAAATAAAGGCTGGGAGGAGAGCAGCCCTGACGTGGGGATGCTGGTGGATGAGAAGCTCACCATGAGCCAGCCATGTGCACTTGCAGCCCAGAAAGCCAAACAATCTGGGTTGCAGCCTGGCCAGCAGGTGAAGGGAGGGGTTCCTGCCCCTCTGCTCTGCTGAGATCCTGGCTGGAACACTGCACCCAGCTCTGGGCTCTCCAACATAAGGACATGGACCTGTTGGAGCAAGTCCAGAGGAGGGTGATGAAGATGCTTAGAGGGCTGGAGCACCTCTGCTGTGGGAACAGGCTGGGAGAGCCGAGGCTCCAGCCTGGAGAAGAGAAGACTCCAGGGAGGCCTTATAGCACCTTCTAGAACTACAAGAGAGCTGGAGAGGGACTTTTTGCAAGGTCATGCAGGGCATGGGGTAATGGCTTTAAACAGAAAGAGAGTAGATTTAGATGAACAGAAGAGGTTCTGCACCACGACAATGGTGCAGCACTGGCACAGGTTGCCCAGAGAAGCTGTGGCTGCATCATTCCTGGAAGCGTTCCAGGCCAGGTTGGGTGAAGTTTTGAACAACTTGTTCTAGAGGAAGGTGTCCTACTCATGGCAGAAGTATTGGAATTAGATGGTCTATAAGGTCCTTTCCCACCCAAAACAGTCTACAGTTCTGAAATACTCAGTGTAAATATGGTAATTTTAATTATTTAGCACTTGTAACTTCTTTGCTTTTACATTAAATGGCTCTCTAATCCCTTGAGAACACGTTCAAGTGTCTCACTTCTCGAGTGCTTCTTTCTTTAGTTTTGACCATGAAGCTCAAAAGAGATGAACTAGGTCATTCATTACCTTCTCAAGATTTATCATTAACACTTTTAACTACTCCAAATACTCTTGTGGATTCTCCCCAAGCCAATTTGTGAATATTCTTTGGAATCCAACTTGTCTTTTGAATAAGGAAACTCTGTGTTCCCAGCAGCACAGAGGATACAGAGTTTCACATAGAAATACTCAGATGAACACTTTTTCAGGTCACTTTTACATTTGTGGAAGGGACTGGAGCTTTCTGGCCTTAATGGGGGTGATGGTTAGTGAAGAGTTCTCCTGCTGGTTTTTCCGTAGGGGCTGGGGAGAGGAGCTGCTCTCTGACTGCTGGGATCAATGACAAAGCTCTTCACTTTGGGCTTCAGGCTCTGCTGGGAGCTGGCCCTGGAGTGCTGAGGCTTGGAACCACCAGTTAGGCATGACCAAACATCTGTTCCCATGCTGGCAGTGTGAGTAATGTGGTTCCTCAGCATCCCTGCCACGGAGGAAGAGATCAGCCTTGGCATCAGGTCTTGGCAGACGTGTCCAGCTCGCGTGTGCTCACAGGCAGGCTCTGTGCACTGCATCCTGTGAGGCAATTCCTGCAGGTACAAAGAGAGGGTTTGGGTTTAATTATATATTATTTGAGCTGGAGAACAGTCAGTGACGTGTGTTCCTGTCTGTGGCTATGAAATGGGAATGCCCATCCTACCACCCCACAAACACGTTCACCTGGAAATGTGTAAGAATCAGAAGCTCTGTGTGCAAGTGGGGCCCTATTTCTATATCAGGTGGGGACCTCTCTTGTGTTGTGGTTAGTGACATCCTTTTCTCCAGAGAAATATTTCACTATAATATATTTTTAGAAATATTTTCTAAAAGCTCAGAACCTCCCTGAAGTGAGTTATGGTACAAGCAAGACGCATTATTGCAGTAGGATGTTTTGGCAGATTGGAATGAGGGCAAATGAATTCTCAGTGCTTGAATGAACAGAACTTCAGTATTGCCAGTATTACCATGAAATTGTTTGAACTCTGTCCTATAAATGTACTGAGCAGGCAATCTGTTTTACCTGTTCTGTTTTTTGATCAGTAGTTGATTTTAGCTTTTACAGAACAGAGCTGAATTCAGGTAAGGTTTAAATACACAGCTATGAATCCACAGGTAAGAGGTGGAATTTACTCTTCAGTTATAATGAAATCCTTACTGATAATAATACTGACTATGTTATTATCTTCTCCAGCCTCATTCTCTCCAGTTGTGATCTTCTAATTCTTTGCAGAAAATATTCCCAAAGCCTTTCTTCTGAACTTTTGTATTATTTCTTCAAGATTTTTGTATCTTTGACCCATTTCTAAACACTTTTCTTTTGTATTCTTGGTAGATCATCATACTGCCCTTCAATCAAGCCTTTATGAGGAGTTTGAATGAGTAAAAAAAATTTTATAGGTTAATAAATACATATGCTTTTAAAATTATTTCAACGAAACATAATGCAAAAGGATTTTAAAACAGTATGAACTGGATATAGACAGTGTATATTCACTGGCCCCATTCTGACACTGACAGTGGCAACAGAATTAGGTCCAGGGGCCAGAAGTCTCTTTAGAAAGCAAGATTTCTATGATGCCTTTCTTTCCCTTGAGCAAATACGTCCTGAATGGCAGAAAATAAAATGAGGGGCAGCTCAAGCTGGTGAAAAAACATGAGTGGTAATATGTAATGTGAGAAAGGAACCTAAGTCAAAGTCATATGGGAAAAGCCCTGGAGTTGGGTGCATGCAGCAGGGAAAATGAGATGTGCTGTTCTTTGGAGCCTGGCTTTCCTGAGAGCCCTAAGAGGATGGTGAGATCTCAGGAAATTATGGGTTTCCCTCAGGATGGCCCAGCACAGGTCTGAACAGGAACATTGTAGGAGACACCTGAATTGATAGAACCTGTTGCATTGCTATTTATACTAAAAAATATTTTGCTTTATCCTTTTCCTTCAGCTTAGTAGGACAGTGTGAACCCTAGCTAAGGTGTATGTATGAAACTACAATGGAAGTGAAGGAGAAATTATATCAAATGCAATGTGAGGAAAATAAGAAAAGAGAAATTCAGGGGATGTCAAGAAAATCAGTCTGCTCTGACACTTTCTAGAGCATTGTTTTAAAGAAAGTGACAGCAACATTGACAGGAAAAAGAATTGACACAGCCCTGTAGAATACAGTGAATGATCTTGGCAGAAATGGGGACCAGATCGAGAGGCTGAGTGTCTGCAATGGCAAATCCTCACAAAACCATGTGGGTATTACATGCAACAAGTGAAGAAGAGGCTGATTATCACTGTGCCTGCTTTTCTGTGTAATGCTGGGCTTTTTGCACAAGGGTCTTTTCATCTGAGCCTATGAATTGACTGGTATTAGAAACAAGGTTGTGTCTACCTCATTCACTTGTCACTGGGGAAAGAATGATGCTCCATCCATCAGCAACTCCTTGAGCTGCAGTGGTCCCTGCATTGTCATTCCTGTTATTGTGACGAGCCTCCAGCCTCAGCCTTTGCTTTACAAACAATTCCCAGGGAGTCCCTGGGGCTGCTGAGGTGGGTGTGGGTTCTGCTGGCAGCTGATTGCTCTGGATGCCTTGCATGCATTTCTCCTCAGTGCTTATAAAGTCAGTTGTCAAAAGCTGACTCTTCAGTGGGAAAAATAGCACCAGAAGGCCAAATTCATAGTGTTTCCTAGCCATTAATGACTGAAGAGCAGTAACTTTTTAATGATTTAATATGTGCCATCTGCAAAGGCTGCTGTTGTAATGGCCCATATATATATTTTACATCCAGTGTGGACTTGAGACTTATGTGTCACTAATGAGCACATGAAATACTAAATAAAGTTAATTTGGGTGTGTTTTATATGCAGAAAACAAATGAGTCTGCTACTTCTACTGGGAATATTCATCATAAATCAGTTTTTTAGTAGCTTAAAGTCAATTAACTTCTTCAAGCTCTGATGGCTTACATCAGCCTCAGCTTTGGTTCAGGCATCTTTTTGAAGCTGTACTGTCTACAGTTTTTGTTGTAATTCATGGCAATTCTTGAATCCCATATACTTTGTTTTAGCAAGAAAAATTAATTTTAACATGAGAAAATGCAATTTTCACTCCAAAACTTGGTCAGCTTGTTGTTTTTAAGTAAGGGGCACTGTCTAAACTGAGACTAAAAAATTCTGGACCTCAAAACGTAAATCCCTCATTGTTATGACAAGTCTTCTATTCTTTTCAGCCTTTCATTCCTGCATTTCATTTCTATCCTCCTTGTGCCAACATCAGTCATTGGGTTTGGCAGTGTTTCTTAACCTTTGAGAAGGAAAATTAAATTATTTTTCTCCATCTTAGAGTTTTAGCGCTCTTGACAGCTCGAGGCCTGTTTTTCCTAAGGAACTTGTCAGTGTTCAATGTTCTGCTCAGAGGCACAACCTCAGCCTTGTCAAGTTGTTTATGGCTTCAGAGCTCTGTGCTTTGGGTGTCCAGTCTCAGAACATGCTGTTCAGCCACTGCTGTGCATGATTCAGCTCCACCAAAACTCTCCTCCTGGAGACTGGGGAAGGTGCTATACAAAATCAACAAAGAAAACCAATCAATTAAAAAAAAAATTAAAAAAAAGGGAAACTAAAGCCTTCACTGTGGGGTTTGGGTTTTTTGAAAGGAAAAGGAGGATAAAAGGAGAGAAGCCACACATATTTGGCAGAAACTCTGACATTAGGAGCATAGAAGAAGTGTCAGGAGTGAAAAATAAACCTTACTGAAAATCCTGGGAGAATTACCCTCTGAATAAGTGAAGACTTGATCCTGGGTTGCTGCCACAGGCTTCAAAGAAAGCTGGAGGTGCTCAGAGCTGTAGGGCACAATCCTGCAATCTTCATAGCCCAGGACAGTTCCAGTCTCATCCTTCCCTTGTTAGAATACCTGCTTACTCATCCTGCAGCCCCAGTCAGTGATATGGAGCCTTTTGGCTGGAAGCTGCAAGGAAGCTGAAATCCTAGATCAGCATATTTGACAGGGAGGGCCTTAAAGTACATCAGACTAAATCCTGGGAAGTGGAGCAGCTGGTTGGTGTGGTAGAAATATCTGCATCTCTGCAAAGCTCCCACCATCTTTAATTAGAGTGGATTTGGATGAAAACTCTTAATCCGAGGATTGAAATGAAACCTGAGTGCAGGATTTGCTTGATTCTTAAACTTTCTGTTAGATTTCGTTTTCTTTATTCACTAATAGGGCTAATTATTGTTTCCAAATGGGGCGTTGGAGGTCGTCAGGTAAGCAGAGCTCTGGGGAGGTCATGGCCAGGGCTGGGGTCCTGTCAGGCTGTGTAGGCAGAAAATTGACTTGAATTCTCTCTAGCATTATTTGGCTCCCACCTTCCTTCTCCTTTTCAATCAGTACAGTAGAAAGTTTGTTTGAAGGGAGATAATTTTACAAAGTACTGAGTTCAGTGTTCCAGAGCCTCTGGCATTCAGCAGGAGACCTGCATGCTTTTAATCTGTCTCCTGTGTTCCTATATTAAAGGAAATGTTTTCAAAGTGATTTGAGCAAGTTACCTGTGTGAAACCTGCTAACAAATAATAGGATATATGCGTGTAACAGTTACATCACTTTCAAAGTTTGCCCTTAGGAGCAGAAAAGAAGTATTTCTCATGGCTAGAAACACTTCTCTTTTCTTAAAAAAAAAAAAAAAAAAAAAAAAAAAAAAAAAAAAAAAAAGAGAGAGAGAGAAGAAAAGAAAAGAAAGGCTCTTGTATGTGATTTTTCATTGCTGTCTCTCTTCTGGCTTTAATCATGCAAGCCTCCCACCAAGGTCAAGGGGAGTTCTGGCTGATTTACGGGCTACAGGAACTGGGAACTGATGCAGATTTAGTGACTGTTTCCATAGGACCAAAGGAAACAGTGGAGGCAAGAAGCAAATCCCAAACCCAGGAACCTCCCCAGTCATTTCCTTTTCACCAATGTGAAAAGGAAATGACTGAGGGGATCTTGAGACAGAAGATCCCCACTGATTTGAAGGGTGAGTTCTTTGGGAGATCCTGCCCATGATTGCAGCATTATCCTCTCAAAGAGCAGATCCTGCAATCCTGTGTTTGGGCTGGTGGATACTCCCATTTCCCAGTGGCTTGGAGATTGCTGAAGAGATTCAGAGAGTTGCAGCTCCGAGCTTAGACTCTGCTGATCACTTAGCAGGATCTCATTTATTCTGTACAGTGCAAACCTGCAGAGCTGTGGCCAGTCTTAGAGCACTGTGATTCTGAGTGCCCTTTAATTTCCTTAAGCTGGTGGAATCCTCTCTAGGGATTCAGCAGCATGGAACAACGGTGGGGCACAGAGCTGTTTGCTGTGCAGCCTCCCTTGTGTTCCCAGGAGCTGCCTCTGCTGCCCCTGCCTGCCTGTGCTCGGCACTGGGCTCTGCTCTGGGCTTGTCTCACGCTCCAGCAGGAAGGCTGAGGTCAGTTCTGGCTCTGTGAAAAGCAACGTGCCAGAGCCCAGGAGAGTTTTGTGCGTGAAAGAAATGGCCATCCAGGGAATGAGCAGTCTGTCCAGCACAGTGTGACCCTGTCTCTGAGATTTTGTAAGAGATAATCCTAAGATTATTTGATGTTTTGTAAGAGATAATCATAAGAGAAAAGTGAGGAGTCCACAGAGAAAATGAAAAAAAGGGAGAGAAAGAGATATTGCTGCTTGGGAATTTGGACTATGATCTCCTGAGTGAGAGATGCACTGTTGGTTAACTATTTTTGCATGAGTTATTTCATCTTTCCAGTTAGTTTTGCTCAAGTGTATTTGTAGTGACAAAATGTGGCAATGTAACTCATCAGTCCTTCCTCCTGGACAGCTGATTTCCTTATTCCAATTCTCCATAAGTACCCCTGCTACCACTGTTTCATGTCAAAGTAATTTTTCAGCAAGTCTCTTCCATCATTAGAGCTCCTTCTAATTTGAACAGCTGCTTGCACTGTGGGCTAAGATTTAGGCCCACAGAAATAGGATCTCCTTCCAAACAGGTATTGGGGGAGGATCTCCCCCATCTTCCCTTCCACTCTGTTTGACCTTGTACCTTCATCCCACCTTGCTATGCTCTGTAGTGTTTAGCTCTTTCTTCAACCTACCATTGCAGCTGCTGTTGTTTTAAAGATTGTTTTTAAAGTTTTTTTCACATTGGCTTAGTGTGAGTTAAAAACAGGCACAATCTATTCCATTTCAGGTGTCATAACAAGTGGAGGGAATGGTGTCACTCCATGGCTCCCAGAGGGCAGTGACCTCTCACCAAGCCTACTCCAAAGCCCAGTGTGGTCACTGCAAGTCTGGTGATGCTTGGATCCACAGTCCTGCTGTCACTGTGGAATTAATACATCAGTTGTGAGGTTTGTGTTTCACAGTGTATGAAATGCTTGTAATTGTATGTTACAAACCACACGGGGATGACTGCAGTGTACCTCACTCCCACTAATTTTCCAGTTGTGTCCCAGCCAGGCGTAGGGCACCACACCAGTGTGGGTGGCGCTGGCATGTCTCCCTCCCAGGAGCAGCTCTGGCTGCTGCTGCTCTCCAGCCCCTTCTGACACCACCAGCCAACAGCTTCCCCTGACCCTCTGCTCAGAGGCATTGTTGCCAATTTGGTGAAATACATTCCATACAGGTTGTGTGGGGGCTGCCTTCCCAGGCCCCACAAAGCTTTAACTCGGCCAGCGTCCTTTGGATCCTGCTGGATCACTGCGCCGCCGATTTCAGATTCCTGAGGGAGTTTGTGTCCTGCCTGCAGCTCCTGTAGAGTCACCAACTCTGTGCACACGTAATTCCTCACGGTCACTGCTGTCCTCAGAGGTCTGTAGGGTTAGATTTGCTTTTGGGCGGAAATTCTTTGCTCAGAGGGTGGCACAGGGCATCAGTGGGAGGGCGGCTGTGCCTGCCCCTGGCAGCGTCCAAGGCCGGGCTGGCCGGGCTGTGGGCAGCCTGGATAGCAGGGGCTGTCCCTGTCCTTGGCAGAGGGGCACGGGTGATGTCCCTTCCAGCCCGGCTGTGCCATGGCCCTGGTGCTGCGGGGCCAGCCCCGCTGCAGGCCTCCAGCGCCCGCCTGTCGCGACCCCGCCGCCGCCGGGCCCTGCGGTCTGTGTCGGCCCCTGCCGGGCACCGCGGGCGCCGCTGCCTTCTGCTTTTGCCTCTCCGCTTGCAGGCGAGGGTAAAAGCCGGGTTCACGGCGGCTTTTCCTGCACACCCGAGCCCCCTGCCCGGCCGGCGCTGCTCTGCTTCAGTCTGAGCCTTCACAGCGCTCGCGGCCTGGACAAAAACAACAGGAGAAGTCCTGTCCTGATGCCACAGGAGCAGTTTCTCCTAGCAGAGTCCCCAGAGTTCAGAATGCCGGTTCTTTGATGTCTTTTTCAAGGCTAGAAAGGCAGAGGATCAGCCGATAGCCAAGGGAAGAGGTGACTTGGCAGGAACAGCTCCTGCTTGTGCTCCAAACTCAGCCTCATCGCAGGACTCCGAAAGGGTTCGTGTTGGCTTGGGAGGCTCTCTGTCGTGGTAGAGTTTTCCCCAGTAACCCAGCCTGGAGAAAGCTATAGAAGCTGAAAGCTGTGTTTTGTCTTCAGTGTATCTTCACGTTACTGAAAATAAACCTTGAGGGTGAGCCACATCATCCTCTGACATCAGGTAGCAGCTGTGAGGTAAATACAAGGGTTAAATACAAGAGCACAGACTGCACATTTTGATCCAGACTCTTGTCTCTCCACCAAAGAAGTTTATTCTGAGACCTTGCAAGGATGGGTAACGGGCTGCAGGTGACAAGGGAAGGTGAAGACAGTCATTAGGGCACCGGAGCCCAGCTCTGCCAGATCCCAGAACCTGGATCCAGCCACATGCAGCAAATCAGCTGCGGGCTCCCACAGCTCCATCAGGCACACACTGGCAGCAGGGAGATTTGCATAAATTTCACTGGTAACAAAGTGAAATGAAATAGAATGTATAAACAGGAAAAGAAATTAAGGGTGGCAAATATGATTGCAAGAAAGAATTTATTCACAGAAATAGAGAAGTGAAGTAAATCCATTTCTCATTTAGTTTTCCTTGTGTTTTGCTCTGAGGATGGTCAGCTCAGTTGTAGATTGCTTTGACAGTAAGCTGATTCTTACTTTACAATGTGTCACCTGTAAATCAAAGCAGGCTTTTGAAATTTGTGAATTGCATGTTTAAAGTTAAGGATTTGGTCAAATGTTTTGACAGGAAGCCAGTTTTTATGGTTTTCTGTTCAGCATCTGTGAGTGTTTTCTATGTGTTGAAGTGAACTCTGTGCTTCTTGGAGCTCGTGATGGTCAAAGGAAGTGATTTTACTCTCCTAATCACACCTCTTACTCATTCTTCTTAGCCTCTCTGACCTCTACCATAAGGACAATAATTTTTATGTAGCTCCCAGCTTTGTGTCCCTAGGGAGTCCTGTATAATAAGAGTCAAAAGAATTCAGAGTATTTCTCCCTCATACAGTATCTCTGTGTAAAAGCTGGGTATAGCAAAGTGATGACAGTTTCTTCAAACTGTTAAATGGAGAAGCATCAGAAAAATCTTTATTTTGTTACAGAACATGTGAGGTTTCCTACCATTTCCTATTCCGTCTTCAAATCAAACACAACTTTCTAAGAAATTCTATTTAGGATCTTAACTAGGAAAAGGACAAGAATTGATGCCTGCAAAGAAGTATCAAGTGACTTTCTGTCTGCAGTTAAAGATTTATACTCTGGTACCTCTCCCAGATAGTGGGATTTTTCTCTCACAGTCATTATCTATGGTGTAGATAATTTCCTTTGTGCACACAGACTTTCATCTGCTTCCAAATCCATCTTATTTTGTGGCAGTGAGTAACACTTGACAGTGGACTCATTGTCACACGGAATTAACCTCTCCTGTTCCATGTGTTGTTGTGGAGAAGCACAGAACTGAGCAACTTTTGTGGTAACTATTTAGATGTAGTACTCCACGTGGCCAGGGAGTGCCCCTTCCTTTAGCTGTCCCTTTCCCTTCTTTGTACCTCTATTAATTTTATTTAGATTTTCTAACTGAGACAGGCGCTAGCAGTCCCTGCTGGGCTGCATTAGACTCTCACCTCCTCTAACACTTCCCTGCTGATCATTATCCTTTGTTTAAAGAGCTTCTGCCAGTTTTCCATCCTCTGACTGCTTGTGTCTGAGGCAGATTGAACCGAGTACAAGGGGAACTGCTGCAGGAAATGCCTCAGTAAAACCCCAGCTCACGAGCCTCTCGTTTTCTCTGCACCCACTGATTTTGCAGCCCAGTAGAACTGAAGTTTGTGCAACCAGAATTCTCCACAAGTGCACACCGTTCATTGCTCAGAGCAGTCTCTGCTGGAGGATTTGTGAATTTTGGCTCTGGGCATTGCTGATGTTTCGCAGCTGTCTGAAGTAACTCTGGGGGCTGCTGGTGCTGCCCTAACCTTGTCCCTCTGTGGCTCATACTGCAGTGCAGGGAATTTCTGCAGTGAGGTTCCAGTGAGACTTACAGTGATGCACTTCAAGGCTAATGGAGTTTTTAGGAACTGACATTAGTGTGAGGTCAGAATTCAATCCTCTGGTGCACAAGTGTTTATTTCCTGTGAATTTTACAGTGTCTTGGACCTGAAACTGATTTGGACATAGGGAGAGCTGCCACGCTTGTGCCTACAGCCTTATTAGCAGCTCTTATTCACTGCTTTTGTTGGTTACTCTGCTCAGTGGTTTTTCATCACAAGTAGTTTAAACATCTCACAAGTTTATCTCACAAGAAGTCAGACACAAGCAAAACAAGCTTAGTAGTCAGACACATAGACAACAAAAATCCCTGTCTTATTGCATGATCAGCCCCACTTCTAGAGTTTCAATTATTTGATACTACTTAGGCTTATGTACTTCTTCTCATCTGAAAGCAGTTAATAAACATTATTAATTCCTATTGCTGGTGACCAATCCAATATTTTTCCATTTCCAGCCCCTTTTTCTCTCCACCCACCAAGACATGGGGATCAGTTTCTAGCCACTTCACTAGAATAGGAGCTGCTGTGACTAAGCAGTCAAAATATTTGCATGACAGGTTTACCAATCTGCTCTGCCAAAAAAACACCCACTCTTTTCTTGGTGTTCAAGGCACAAAGGTGACAAAACTGAGTGTAAGTTGCTTTGGTTTGGTGTCACCAGACACCAATAAATACAATCTTTGAGGGCTGGCTCATAATTAACATGGGAGCACATTACCTTTAAGGCAGATACGCTTTCCTTGTGGCTGTTACTGTTGCACACTCATATAAAACCCCTTTTGTCTTTTGTTTGCTGAGGGTTTTTGAAGTAGAAATTGGGCATTGCTAAATTAAACTTACGTAAAAATAACATCTACTTTCTTTTTTAAAAAAAAATTGTCATAAAAGACCAAAATATCCTAAAGGAAAGAATACTTCCTATGTGTTTGTTCTGATGCTGTACCTCTCCAGAGCTGGAGCAGGGGGTTGCTGTTTGCTGCTCTCCCTGTCTGCTGACACCCACAGCAGGATGTCATAGCTAGGGATGCTTGTGAGGCAGCTGTTCCTGTCCTGGACACCTGGACAGGGCAGGTTGGGAAGAGAGTGGGACCCCCACTGCTAGGAGACTTAAAAAGATTATCAGAGCCCAGTTTTTTTTGGTGTTTTATTTTTCTTTTTACTACAGCATCTCTGTTAGAAAATGGGACCTATTTTTAATTTATCATTTGTAACAAGGTTAAGTCATAAATGCTGGTATGCTTTTCCAAAGGTTTATACTTTCTTAAGAAAGCTGTAATATATTTCTAGTGTGGAAGAAATATGTAACAGCCTGTATTTAGCTAATTACCCATCACAGCCCAAGTGATTTTCAATTTCACTGCCTCTTGACATGAAGTCTACTGTGTGTAGCACTCGGACTCAACCAGTAAAACTCCTGGGTGGTACAACCATGTGCCAACACCTCATATTAAGTTAGATTTAACTATGAGCCAAACTCTTCTCTGTAGTACCTCAGGCGTGCTGACTGTAAAGTTTTTGGGAGCTCTGGGTACGAGACCTCTGCAGTGTCATGGCTCATGAGCAGAGCT
This sequence comes from Passer domesticus, assembly GCF_036417665.1. Taxonomy (NCBI): domain Eukaryota; kingdom Metazoa; phylum Chordata; class Aves; order Passeriformes; family Passeridae; genus Passer; species Passer domesticus. The sequence continues at coordinate 59,709,826 of NC_087479.1, forward strand.
GTGCAGAGGAGCCAAAAGCCCAAGACAGATGCACCTGAGCAGTTTGTGCTGTGTCCCTGCAGCTGTGAGCTTGCAGAGGCCACTCTGCCAGGTGCCTGGCACACCAGGAAAGTGAGCATCAAGATCAGCAGGCAATTGCTGTGAAAAAAGAAGAATAATGCACCCCGTTTGACATTTCAGGTCAGATTTAGGATTTCAGGTCAGAGTCAGAGAAGGCAATGCCATGTGAGATGTCTGACAATCCACACTGTCACTCTGAAGTGAGGGCTCAGAGTGCAGGAGTGTGCATGTCGTGCTCATTGCTTCGTGCTACTGTCACCACCCTCTCAGAGGAAAGCTGCACTGCAGCACAGTCATTAGGCCAGGGCTCCTGACGTGGTTTTCCCATTAATTCCCAGAACGCAGCAATGACTGGCTATAGATTCTTTCAACGCCCACACTCGACAAGCAGGAGTGATTTCCCTCCTGGAAACAAAGGCACTGAGGGAGATAGGCAGGCTCCAGCATGTCAGAGGATGCTGCCCACTGGAAACCTGCAGCATCTCAGGGCTAGGAACCAGGGATGTCCTTTCAACCCTTCTCTGTGTGCTCACCCAGACAGTTTGCAGGAGGGACAGGGTGCTTTAGCAAGAGACCCAAAGCTGAGGATTGAATTGCTCCTAAGCAGGCACCTGGAATGAAGAGGCTGAATGTGCTGCTGGCAGGTCTGAGGGGGCAGTGGTGGGAGCAGCCTGGGAGTCACACAGGACTGGACTCAGCATTCTGCAGGGCTTCCATGGTATTTTATGTTTCTGTTCCCAGCTTGATTGATTCCTGTGTGCATAAACAGTGGGAGGACAGACAGACCTCAGGCATTTGGAGAGTTCAGTACAGTAAATTCTTCATTTTGGGTTTTTTTTTAATTTTTGAACATTAGGCATATCTGTGTGTGGGTGTTGGGAGCTTTTCATGGCTTCCTGACTCCATTGAAGTCTGCTGTGTTGGTACATTTTGGTCAGCTCAGAGAACTTCCCATCTTTCAGCGCAGAGAAAAAGGTGGAAAACCTTTCTCTGGAAAAACATGAAAACACCATCCTTGATGGTTCCTTCACCAATCCATGAAGCAACCACGGGGCTCACTCCAGCCCCCCTCACTGTCCTCCTCTGCATGGTTCAGGGCTCTTCGCAGCCTCAGCTGTATCAGAAAAGTTGCTGGGGGTGGGAGGGGAGAACTCCCAGTTCCAGCACTTCGACTGAAGAGGCTCCAAAGAGTTTGGAGAGGATGACAGCTAAGAGGCCAAACTTGGAACCCAAATGCAGACGTTTACCATACGGCTCCTGCTGAGGACAGACTCTGGAATTTGGCACTGCTGCCTCGGGCTCTCCAGGATTTCAACAGATGTAGTGCATTGATTTAATGTTTAAAAGGGAGCCCTGCTGTGGCTTCCACAGCTTGTTTCATCGCTTTAGAAATCAAGCAGTAACATACAAACAATACAAGCAATTTTCTGTTATAAACAACATCCAATATTTAGGGAATTGGGATTAAAATAAAATGTCTTCAAGACTTTTGGCATTCCCCTATCCGCCATCTGGAGATCATTTTCTTTTTTCCAGACTCTTCCCACTTTTGTCTCTTTCTGAATTTTCAGTATTTTGCTTGCAGCTTGGAAATACCCCCAATTTGCTCTTTTTTAAGCCACACAACAACCTTGGTAGGGCTTGTTGTTTGCCCCAAGTAATTCAGAGCTAATAAAAGCTCTGACTTCACACGTCTGAGAGAGCAGGGCTTGTGCAATGTGCACTCCACAGTGCTCCTGCATTGTACAGTGTTCATAAGCCACAAGGCAGCCCATAAATAAGACCATTTCTGGGTTGACATCCATGCTCTTGTTTGTATATTCTGGGACCTGATGCTTATCCTAGGCTCTCACTTTGTATGTGGGATGGGGTGGAGGTCACTGTGCTTCTGAAAACACTTCCAGAAACATAAAAGTGTGGTGATTTACTAAATCTTCTTCTATTTGGTTTCAAGGAATTGCTTTTCAGAAGCATTTGAAGGAATATGAGGAAATAAATTGAGCTTCCATTACTGCTGTGTTATTGACATGATTACACCTCCAAAGAAAGATTGTAGAGCTAGAAAAGATACAAGCAGATAGAGTAGTAAAAGATACACTCCCCTTTCTGTGTTGACCATTACATGAAGTTTTTACCTTAGGAAAAAAACAGCTGAGGGGGCATGAGATAAAATAGTACAAAAATCATGAATGGAGCAGAGAATGTGGTTAGAAAAAACATGATTTACGATTTCTTGTATTTCAAGAAATACGTGGCAAAGCTGAATGAAATTCAGACATGCTTTTTCAAAAGGAGCATAGGTACACTTGAGAGCATTCCTGCCAGAGGGTGTTGTCAATGCCAAAAGTTTACCTGGATTCAGACTACACCTGTTTACAGAAGCAAACTCCACCGAGAGCTGTGAAATACACTTGTTACCATCTCTGGTTCTGAGGTTATTACCGTGTGTATCTTAAACCAGAAAAAGTTTGTGAGGGAAAAGCGTATAAACTTCTGTTTTCTTACTCTTCCATGAGTCATTCAGCCCTGCTGAGACAGGATACTGGGCTGTACCCCGCTGTAAAGTCCAGAAATTCTTATGTTTCTAGTCTAAAACTTCACTTCCTTCAAGTCAGCTTCTTTTCTCTCTGGCTTATGCTTTTTCTCTCACTCTCTTTGGTTTTTCCACCCATCAGGCTGTGTTCTCTGCCATCCTGCCTACCTCTACTATTTTCTACTTCCTTTAGGTTCTCTTCAGAGATTAAATTTTTGGCCTACAGTAAATCCTTCCTGTGAGACCTAGAAAAGACCTAGAAAAGATTTTTTTCAGCTTGACACCCTTCTACATTTTCTAGTTACCAGTGATTTGGGGGTTAAGAATGAAGCACCTCAAAGAGCAGTTGAAGCATTCTCTCCCTGACAAAGTAGGTTTGTTTAAGGAGTTTCCAACCACTTGCTAAGTGCCATTACTAATAATGGTAATATGCAAGAATTTTGTTGCTGCCACTATTTCACTTGTTCAAGTGCTTGTTACATTTTATGCCTTTGGCTGAGTGGTGATTTTTTTAAAAAGCGAGGTGTTGTGACTGCAATATTGGGCACAGTGGGGACCATGAAAAATGCCAGATGGAACAAAATTATTCTGATTTTTGATCCACAAAGAGCCTAACTGTCAGTCATGCTGGGCATCCAGCAGCTCCCATTGAAATCAGTGGCCCCAGGCCAATCCTGCAAGAAGTGCTTGGTTTAGTTCACAGGATTGGCAGTGCTGCAGAACCTGCCTCACACCACAGCTGAGCTTTAAGAACACAGAAGGAGATGATAGTGTCAATAAAATCAGGACATGCAAAGAAGCCCTGGGGAAAGGCAAGAGATTGATGCCCTACTGTTCCCTCCTTTCTCTTTTAAAGCTTTTTTTGCATTTTTCATTCAAGTGCTGAATATCTTCTCTGTTAACCACAGCTCCACTCCGTTAGCTCTATTTTGATTTAGTAGGTCCTGGCAGGAAACTGATTTGGAAAGATAAATTTACATCTAGGGTCTCAGTCTGAAATCATACTTACTGAATCTTTTCTCTATTTTGTAGCACATTCTTCTGGGGGAAAAAATCCTTGTGATCATTCTTACTTGTACACTGAAGGGCATGGCTACAACCAATGGAGCAGTTCCTAAAAATACACTTCGGATTCACTCGTGAAGTTTATTCAGAGGATTGTTTAGTCTTCTGGTTTGGCTTGAAGTGTCTTTCAGCCAGCAGTTCATTTTATTCAGAAGCACATCAAAATTCAATTCAAAACACGTGAAATTAAAATTGCAAAACTTAAACTCAAAAGTGAGATTATTTGGATGTTTGTGTCCATGTCTGGATTTAACTCGCTCTTGAGAACAGCAGACCTGTGATTTGCATTTGCCTTAAGCCCAAACCTAATGATTTTATTTGAATCTCTCTGTGTATTAAGACAGTAAACCAGTTACTGATATGTTTAGAAGAATAAGTGTACATTCTCTGTTGAAGGTGGTCTGCTGCTTTCTTTGCATGAAAGTAAATTGTTTGCAGAACAGGAAAATCCCTTCAGAAGATTCACAAGCAACAGACGATAGATAAGCTTCAAAGAATGAGGCTAGAATAATAAAGAAGGAAAAAATGAAAATGGCCAGAAATCTGAAAACTTTGGTCACTGCAGCTTCTGGGTGTAATTCTCTTTCACAGATGCACTCCAGAGTATTGATAGGTTCAGATCCTTGTTAACAGAAATGTAATCCTGTGCTCCCCTGCGAGCAGGGAAGGACATAAATCTACAACTCAGTGAACAGAATGCTTTCTTTTAGTACAAGCTGGTTTGAATTCTGCAATCCACAAGATAAGACCCTTACCTGAGATGATGCCATCATTCCACGGAACTCCTACAAAAGCGTTAAAGTGGTTGATCAATTTTCCACTACATTCGAGTTTTAATTGCTTACAAACTTACACGTTTAAGCTTCTGCCTTTCAGTCCGGACCACAATGCACTCAGGTTTGTGGTGCAAGTGTCTCCTGCTTTGTGTGGCTTGGTGGAGCTGTCTGGAGGGTGACAAGGGTGCTGCCAGCCCAGGAGTGTGCTCTGTGTGTGCTGGAGGCCAGGCCACCGTGGCAGGAGGAGGCTGCCACCCAAGCCAGCAGATGGGATTGTCCCCAGAGCAAAGCAAGCCCCGAATCCAGGTGGCTGAGAATTCCCAGCTGGCCAGGGATGGCCTGGCTGGAGGAGCCAAACCTGCTGCTTTATCCCAACGATTTTTGGAGGCTCACATGCAGCTCCACAAAAGGGAAGACAAGTGGGAATTAGCATGATAGCAGGTTTGTATTTTGCCAGGCTGTTTGCTTTATTTTTTGATGTCATAGAGCATTATGAACAATTTCTCTAGGTGGTCAAGCCTCCTTCCAACTGTCCTTTGAAGGTGTGCTGTAGGAAAATGGGGTCTTCTGGCAAGTAGTTGGCACATAGGAAGCCTATACTGGAATCTTCTAAATACCTATTTGCAGTTTTCAGCTGCCAAGCTCGGACAGGACACTTTGGGTGTGCTGGTGCCAATTTACAGCTTGATGTCAAAACTCAGCTTGATCTTCAGCCTTCCTCCAGCCCTGCTCTCACCTGGAAAAGGTGGTCTGTGCAAACTGCTGTTGTCACAGTGTTGCTAATAAGTGGGAGGCACTGAAAGGGCCTGGCTTTTTTCACCTGGCTTTAATAAGTGTGTCTACAGATGAAATACAGATGCGAGGTGTGATGGCTAAAGCCAATTTACAATACTCATAGTTGGCAGCAGATAAAGAGGTGATGTGTTCAGAACTAGGCTTTGTATTATACCAGTTTGGATTTTATTTTTCTACAGCAAATAGGAAATTTATGCTACCAGGCAGGCTTTTTTTTCCTTTTGTGGGGACATGATGCAGCCTTTTCACTTTGTGGGCTGCTGTGTCTGGGGCCCCATGTGTGGAGACACGAGCTCTGACTCCATGTTTCAGAAGGTTGGTTTATTATATTATGATATATATATTATATTAAAATACTATATTAAAACTATACTAAAAGAATAGAGAGAAAGGATCATCAGAAGGCTCGAAAGAACAAGAACAGAATGCATAACAAAATCCTGTGACTGCTCACAGCATCGGCACAGGTGGCTGTGATTTCACTAATTGAAAACAATCCACATGGACCAATGGAAGGTGCACCTGTTGCATTCCACAGCAGCAGATAGTTATTGTTTACTCTTCTCTCCTGAGGCCCTCAGCTCCTCAGGAGGGAGAAATCCTAGCAAAGGATTTTTCATAAAATATCATAGCTACAGTGAGCAGTGTTTTGAACCTTCAGAACTGTTACTCAGGTTTTCTTCTCACTCTTAGCTAGCTAAAAGTGTCCATGATAATAACTATCCATCCACCCAGCTGCCAGGAGTGGCTGTTGAAATATCCAGACACAAATCCTGAAGAGAGCAAACAGAGAAAAACATGCTCTTATTTCAGGAATAGATGAGCCCTGAACTCTTCATGCAGACAAGTAAATGTGGCATCTCCTAAGTGCTGTAGCTTGCACTAACACACTGACTATTGCTCTGGGCTGATGGTTTTTCGGGCTCTCAGCACTGAGTCTAGAGCTTGGAAGAGGCACTCACCAATGAACTGGCTGCTGCCCAGTAAAGAAAGGGGGTTATTTGTGTCTGCCTGCATGGGGTTATTTGTCTCCATAAATGCACACTCTGTTCAGTTTTATGATATGGCTCAATATTTAGCTCTGGCCTAACAGCCAGGCCTGGGATGCTGTGTGGGATGTGTAGAACTCATATGGGTATAAAAGTTAAATGGGATGGTTTCCATTATGGGGTACAGTGGCTTGGAAGCACCAAAAGGTAACAGCAAAGTTTTCCTTGACATTTTTCTTTTGAAAAATTCTACCGAATGTTTTTTTTGGGTTTTTTTTTGGGTGCATGAGATAATTTGTGGTGGGCTGAAGTTGACAAAACTTCACTCATCTGTTTCCAGTGACACTGAGCTGCAGGCAGAGCCTCCTTGGCAGAGCTGCAGCTCTGAGCTCCGCTGTGCTCGGAGCACAGATCCAGCAGCCCAGGGCTCCTCCGTGGCACTCTGGGCTCGCTGGCTTGGCAAGTGGCTTGCACTGGCCCCATCCCACGGCAGCTGCAGCTTCTGCTCAGCACAAACCAGTCACTGCATGTGGCGGCTTTGGGGGCAGAAGGGACACGGGGAGAAGTGTCCTGCCTGCTGGCCTGGCGGAGGAAGCGCTGCCGCACACGGGGGAATTTGCCAACTCCTCTCCTCACCCTGCAGTTTGTGCCAGGTGCATGGACAGAGCAGGGTGGCCAGCGGGCACGGGGTGCTGTGTAACAAAGAGAGTGAGCACCCCAAAACAGGTCTGTGGCTGCGCAGAGAGGGTTTCACTCTCGGAAAGGAAATGCAGGAGCTGTTAACCTGCCAGCTGGTTCACAGCTCTAAGCCCTGTAGCATCCTCGGCCATAATCTGATTTCCCGTATAATATAAACTGTGGAGTCTCCATGGTTTAACTCCCTTGATGCCAGCGAGAGCGTGCCTGTGAGTGATGTGTCCGGTGGCAATCTCCACACTTCCAGCCGTGGCGGCTCCCCCGTGGATCTCGTCGGTCGCGGGCAGCGCAGGGGTGCGGGACTGTCCCCGCGCGGTGTCGCTGCGGGGCCGCGGAGCTGCGGGAGATGCGGGACATGGGGGAGCTGCGGGAGATGCGGGACATGCAGGACATGCAGGGCATAAGGGACATGGGGGACATGGGAGAGCTGCGGGAGATGCGGGACATGAGGGACATGGGGGAGCTGAGGGACATGCAGGGCATGCAGGGCATAAGGGACATGGGGGACATGGGAGAGCTGCGGGAGATGCTGGAGGTGCAGGAAATGGGGGAGATGAGGGACATGCTGGAGATGCGGGAGATGCTGGAGACGCAAGAGATGCGGGAGATGCGGGAGCTGCGGAACATGCGGAACACGCGGGACACGCGGGACACGCGGGACATGCGGGACATGCTCTCGGCCGCGCTCCGCTCTGCCCTTCCCGCTCTGGAGAAGCGCCCAGCGGGAAGGTTTTGAAGAACTGGGAAAACAAAACTGCATGGCGTTTGCACGGTCCGTTTGTTAGAGCCATGCTCTGCTCTCCGTCATTCCAGGAAACCCACAAATTGCTGCTTTTTTACCACCTGGTCAGGAGATTTTGGTGTGACATTTTTTCCAGTGACGTGGCTTTAACTTGAAAGCCCGTCTGCTTTTTCACTGGGGTGGTTTATCCATCATCCCTGTGATATTGTAAAGCATAAGACGAGCTAATGACCTGATGGGGAGCACGGATTTCCCATGCTTAGCCCATTCGTTCCCAGAAGGTTTCCCGGCTGTGAGTAGCAGTGAAACAAATGTCTGAAAAGACGTGCCACGTTGGGGATGCTGGCGATCCGGCTGCAGAGGGAGCCAGTCTCCAGGTAAAGCTCTTCCTCCGTACCCCCCTTCCCTGTCAGGCTGTTCTCGATGTCACAGAGACTACTACAAATCTAGTTTTCCCTGAATATATCTTGTCTTTTCCCCCACACAACTGTCTTGCAGGCCGAGTTTGAGGACTGAGGCTATTTGTCTGGGACTTTGCTGGGAAGGAGGGGGTGACACAGCAGCTTTGAGTGATGAGCCAGTCAGCCAGACGCATTGGCTGAGCTCTGCAAATGTGAGCACCAGCACACAGAGCAGGTCTGAGGGTCTGGAGCAGCTTTGGCTGAGTTGGACAGTTGCTGCACAGATGGCTGGAGCTTGCCCAGCACCACGGAGTCAGAGCTACTCAGACCTCCCACATGTGCTCGACCTTCCTCAGGCAAAGGCAGCAACTCGGAGACCCACCGAGGGGATCTGATTAGTTTGGGGATCCCAAGTCAGCACAGCTCAGCCTTCTGGGCAGCCTCATGGTTCTTCTTCCTTCTGCAACATGGTGGTACCACTTTGCTTTGTGTCCCCTGACTTAGAGCCTGGCTACTGCACAGCCCCAGTTTGGAGCAATGTGTGTGCTTCACTAGCTCTTAAAAAGCAAAAGGAGCAAAAAACAGAGAAAGCTGCTCTCAGCTGGGCTGCTCTGAAGCTGCTCTCTTAGGGGTGGTGGTGGCTGCCAGCTCCATGTCCCAGTTCTGCATCTTGGGCTCTGTTCAAGCAGAAATCTGTGGAGGGCAAGAGTCTGTATCAGGTCCCAACCCACAGCACGAGGCAGCGCTTTGTTTTCCTCTGGCTGTGCTTGCTTGGCCCCTGAGTGTGTGTCTGTGTGCAAAGTGTTTTCAGTCTGTGTGGGCTTGGATTCCTCTTCACCATGGAAACACAAAAAAATGACAAGTGAGCAAAGACTGATAGTGCCAGCAATAGGGAATAAAATGCAAAGATTTTGTCCTCGGCTTGGAAGACGCTGCTCCTGTTTGCTGAGGCTCCTGTGGCCCACGTGGAAGGAGTCAGTGCTGTAAGGTCACAGTCTGCCCCACAGCCAGCGGGCCTTTGCAAACTGTGCACTGGGAGGAGTGTCATGTCTTTATTTCTTGTTGGGCTGAAAGGATTTCTGTGGTCACACAGGTGGCCAGTGGCAGAGATAAGAGCAGATCTCTGTATCTCAGCCCCAGCCCGGTGCTGTAATTCCCAGTGTGTGCACAGGTGAGCACAGCTGTGACCCATGCTGGGATTTCAAAACCTTCCCTCATGTTTTTCCTGCACAAGCAAACTGATAGAGCCTCCTTTCCATTTTGTCTCAGTCCCACAGCCAGAAAACCATCATTCTGTTTTGCTCTCTCTAATGTCAGCTTAAACTTATGCTTAAAAGTGTTGAAAAAATAATATACATGTCACTATTTATCACTTATACATGTCACTATTTATCACTTATACATGTCACTATTTATCCAGTTTTCTGTTTACATCATTAATAGCAAGAAACTATTGACACCAAAGCCTTGAATGGAAAAGTAAACAGTTTTAGGAGTAGTTTGTTTCAAGCTGTAGTATTTTATATATATGTGAATAGAAAGCCAAATGCAAAGGAATTGAAGCAGGAGTGCACCTCGGGCTCTTTGCTAAATGAAACCCAATTCTCAGCGTGGGCAGGGCTTGGGGAGCCCGAAACCCGCTGAGCACGGCCCGCAGCAGCTCCCGCAGCCGGGCAGGGAGCGCTGCTGGACCGGACAAAGCCCCTGGGCACCTGCTCCGGGAAGCCACCAGTTGCCATCTGTCCCCTGCTCCGCATGTGCCGGGAGCCGGCGCTCCGTGCCCGCTGTCCCGCACAAAGGCTCCGCAATCTGCCGGCCTCACCAGCCCGGCACGGCACGGCCCGGCACGGCACGGCCCGGCACGGCACGGCACGGCACGGCCCGGCACGGCACGGCCCGGCACGGCACGGCACGGCACGGCCCGGCTCTGCACGCTGTCCTCGGGGGGCCGGCCCCCCACACGCCGCTAACCCCGCCGCGGCCCTGGGGACCCTGGCTGGGCTCGCTTCGTGCATCGCCAGCGCGGCTCACTCGGGCTTCCAGCACGGGAAGAAACGGGGAATTTCCTTAAGTCAGGCGAAGCGCAGCCCAAGCGAACAGCTGGTGTAGGGGAGGTGAAGGGTGGTGGAATATTTTGCCTGAAAATAGGGCTCGCTGCACGAGTTCCTTCAGAAACCCTCCGGTTCATGCCTAGGAGGCATTAAAATCGTCTGCACTGCCAGCTTCTCTCCAGCAAGCCTTGGAGTGGCACGGCCTTGCTGGGGATTGCAGGCTGAGCTGCTGCTCAGGAGCCCCAGGAGAATAAACACCTGCTCCTGAGGGATCCACATCCCACAGGACGTGGCCTTCTCCAGGATACAGCCAATGGTACCAGGGCCACCTGCTGAGCAGTGGGGATGTGATAAAGCACTGGAGTTCTGTGCCTTCAGGCATACCACCAACCCCACTAGCATTCACTGGGAGACTGCAGAATAGTGTGTGTGTGTGTACATGGAACTGAAATTAAGTCAGGGTAGAGAGTTTTATTTTAGCATTTATTTTAATCTTTATTTATATTTTTATTCTTTATTTATATTTATATAATTTTTAAAACTGGGTGCTCATTTCACAGGCTGTAATTCCTTATGCTAACTTCTCTCAATGCAAACCACTTGGCCCTCTGGGCTGAAGTGTCTTTTGACATACAACTTGTACAAAGCCATAAAAAACCCTTATGTAGCAGCATAATTTTATAACATTCACACATCTGTTTCCACTGACGGCTTTGAAGCCCAGTAAAATGGCTAAGTTAGAAAAGAACAAGAGGGGGGAAAAAAACCACCACCGTGTTTGTAGAAATGTGACTAATGCCCAGACCTGCCTGTACTTGTTCAAATGTGCTAGAATGACAATGTTAACAGCTTGGCCAAACATCAGAAAATCACTGCTTCATCTGATGCTATTAGATGAGTTATTCAATAAAGGCAGGGCTGGAAAAATAGTGATGCTTCCCTGAGCCTCAGGGTGGAGTGGCAGAGATCTGCCACTCGTGACTGAGAGATGTGGGAAGAGCCTGACCCCTGTACAGGCTGCCCATGTTGCTGCCACCCTGCTGTGGGTGGCCCGGAAGGCTTCCTGCATCTCTCAGGCAGGAATTTGGAAGGTGTGCACATGAGAGGCCCTTTCTGGATGGCACCCCAAAAAGAGCCAAAATGACACTTTACATTTTGCTTGTGAGGCTGTCTTCGGGCTGCACAAGGTATGCCCAGTGTGAGTCGCCAGCCACTGAAAATGAGCTGCATGCCTGGGAGTCCCTTTCAAATGCCCCACTTCCCTGGGGGTGGGATTGTTTTCATAAGTCCCCATAAGCTTCTGTGGTTTAACTTGGACAGTTTTCTTTCTGCAGCATTGACACCAACAGCGGGGTCTGTCTCTTTGGTGTTTATGTTTGCACACCTCTGGGAGGTGAAGGAATTGATCTTTGGATTTGTGTCTCACAGTGTCCTAAAATGCCGTGCTCTGCCTTCAGGTGACAAGGTCTGGCATGCCTGTCTTCCAGTGAGACACAGCTCCCACTGCCTGGCTGAGAAAGGGGACACAAACCAGGTTGTGTTCGTGCTAAATCCTGTCCACCCAAGTGTCACCTCCTGAGCAAAAAGTGTCACAGCGGAGGGGATCTGTGATTAAACCAGAGGTGCTCTGCACTGCAGCTTCACCTTCCCTGGAAATGGCTCCAGGAATAAAGGACAGTGCTCCAAATAGCCCTTGCCGTAGGCATGGAATTCATTATGCTCTTCATGCAAGGACACATTGAAATGTAGTTCAAAGAGAAAGTCAAACCCTCCTGCACAAAGCAGAGATCAGATTATTTGGTAAGCACAAAAACCTTTTGAGTAATAACTTTTCTGTGGAGAGTCAGATGGTTTCTCTATGCTTAGCAGTCCTGGTTTCCCTAGAACTGTGTAATTCAGTTGAGATGCCTCACTCAGGTTTAAACCATCTCATGCACAGCTGTATTCCCAGGCTGGCAAAACCACTGGAGCATCTCTTCCAGGGCCAGTGTCTGTGGCATTTGGCCTTGATCTTGGAGGGGTACAAGGGCAGTCTGACTCAAACTGAGGTCAGCCTCCTCCAGTGACCTACCTTCACCAGTAAGCTGGGAGTAAAGCTGGAGGTAAACTGGCACTTTAAATTTCTTTTTATTCATAGAGGTCTCCAGGAGAGGCCGAGCCAGGTTTTTATGCGCACAGGGTATCACACAGGCCAGGTGACAGAGGATTCAGAGAGTACATGGCTGACTGTACTGGCAGTGAAGAATTAGAGAGAGATAAGCAACTGACCTGCCATAGAATTAGCAGAAGTCAAGATGTTACAGTCACTGGTACAGTTTTCCCTCTTTTCAGCAGAGCTGAATGCTTAATTGATTTAGCAACTGAAAGTGACAGGGACAATGCTGATGGTGCAGAGAAGAGCTTTGCAAGAGAATGGGAAAGACAATGTATTGCATTTACTTGTATTGGTATCTTCCTAAAAATATATATAGGCTGAGGTAGCAGATAGAAGCTGTTCCCAAGTACCAAACTGTGTTTCTGAGCCAGATGACAGCAAGAAAGGGGAGTACAAACAGGCATTTTTGTATTTTTTGTTCAGGTGAATCAAATAATTCCAATCTTGGAGCCTAATTTATGTTGGATGGATGAATTTCTACTTTATGTATTCAGACTGTGTACCAGAGAAGACTGAGAAGTTCAAAAATCTTATGAAAAATCTTAGCAAATCCTTTTTGTTGAGAGTCCTGCTTGATATTCTCTAAATTAGGGAGGAAGGAGTAAGTCCCTCTCCAAAGGACACTCAGAAGCAGCTGCTGTGCATAGTTATTCATGATGAATGCTACAGCTCTTCTTTCTGAGCACAGATCCAGAGAGGAGGAGGGAGACAAGCTTCCAGGTTTATAGCAGATCAAAGGAAGGTCAGTGGCTGGCAGGAATATGGGAGGGGGGAAGAAAGGTGAGAACATAAGAATCTCTTAAAAATCAGTGACCGCCTCTGCCTACAGGTCACGAGCTTCTCTAAATTGGTAGTTCTTTTCTCTTCTGCTAATTAGTAGCGGCTACAGTGGAAGTGCATATTCTGTCAGCCTGAATTTAGTTAGCTGAGAAGGTAGACTGTGCCTTTTAGGTATACTTTTTAGGGTAAACTCTTCTTATTGGGCATGCTTTATTGTCTTGGGATCCATCCTTCAACGGCTTGATATTGTGGCAAGTTTCCTGTATCCCAGCTGGGATCACAAGTGTGACCAGAAAAGCCTATTGCTTTCCAGGATATCCTAGCATTGAGGGCACACTGAACAGATGGGTCATGATTTGTTTGTACCATCTATATGTCCTATATATCTCTAGGCTTCCTTATATATATTTATCTTTATATATATTTATTAATTCAAAGACAATTTACAATGATTCCCTTTATTTAAACCTCCTCTGGATTCTATCTGCTTGTTTGTGCCTCCAGGAAAATCAATCTGTGTGGGGTAGTGAGCACAGCTGCAATAAGGGAGAAGGAGATAAAGCAGACAGTGAAATACGACATGTTCTCTCCAGAAGGGAAAGTAGAAGCCTCAAGCCAAAGTCCAAAGGTTACACATGGTGGTAATGCTCTAAACTAACCTGGTTATACCTGGTGCTTGCAGGTAAATGGATTGAGCCATTCTGCAGTCATGAAATGAGCACAGCAGGGCCTGATGAGCCTCACTGCCACGCCGTGCCCCACCTGATGTTGCAGTGCAGCAGCACACAGCAGAATCCTTAGGGTCTAGCTGCTCTCTGGGGCCACATCCTTTCCTTGGCATGCCCAAATATCTGGGCCTCTTCAGTGGAAGGGCTGAGGAGAAAATGTGGAGCCTTCTGGGCTCTTGGTGAGAGGCTGTTGTCAGAAGTTCGGATCACAAGCTGGTACTTCATAAAAGCACAAACCTTGACTTGGCTATCATATGGAGAAATAAATGCAGTTGTTACAAGGATTGATACAGCCTTGAAATAGAAGGATGGATATTTCTTTTAAAGGCATTTTAGCTGGTTTCTTGGTCTGACTTTCAAGCTTTTTCAATCACTTGCTGGCAGAGAAGTTTCTACTCCTTTGGCTCTTGCCAAGGCCTCTCTATGCCTAGTGTTTCCTATACTATATTTTCCTACATATTTCCCATATTTTCCCTTGTGTGGGGCTGTGCACTCTCTCAACACCAGGGCTGTTTCCTAGTTTTCAGCAGAGCTGAGCAGCACATGCTCAGAGTCCAGAGTTCCAGCTTCTCCTTGGGTACTTTTCTAATGGCTGAACAGCATCTTCATATTTCACCTTTGAACAAAAATGCCTAAATGTTATACAGAATTCCTCTGTTTCTATTTGTTAAAGAAACTGGGCACATCCCCCCCCCCCCACTGCCTGGTTGCATGCCTGTCATTTGGGCACTGTGAGGGTGACAAAAACCCAGAGATGCCCTCTGTGATCATGACCATCTCTTGTGCAGAAATACTCATGTGTCTCCTGCCAACGGGCAGCTGAGCACGAGCTTCAGGTGAGGTCTTGTTCCCTCAGCCCTCAGTGTGACAGGAGGGCTGTCAGTGCCCTGCTCCCAGTTCTGCAGGCAGGAGCAGCCACCACACTCTCCCAGTCAGGAGGGGCTGGTGGCTGGAACTGACAGACACTTCACAGGTCCAAACTGAGCAGAGCTATCTGCAAAGTTTTTATTTCCACCCTCCCATCCATCTCCACTCACAGGAAACCTGTGGGCAGCCCTGATCTTGAATTCTCCACCCCCAACCAGATCTTTCTTATCTGTCCATCTGTCTGCTGCTGCATCCACAGCTTTCCCAGGAAAGGCACACCCACGAAAGCCTAATTTGTGCAGAGACTTCTGACGTTGGCAGTGGTCACTTGCAGTGATCCACCTGCTCAAACACAGAGAGCTCTGCACCTGCTCTCTCAGTATTTCAGGTTTTATCTGATGTTCTCCTCCCCTTCCACCACTCAGTGGTTCCCTAACAGCTCATTGGCCATATACATATTAATTCATAATAACGAGCACCCTGTACTCTTTCCTCAGGCAGGTCCTCTGGGTTCATTCCTCTTTCTCAGATACATTTCCAGCTGCCTCCAGCTGACCAGCACTGACTTTGGCTCTGCCTTTTTATGCATCTGACCAGAAGTGGTGGAAAACACTTCTCTCCTCTGCAGCTCTCTGGAACAGCCTTTACCCTATCTCCTGGTTCATCAGCTTAATCTTCAGACCATGGCTAATCCCTATGGCTAATTCTTCCTTCCCATTACTACTCCAGTACCTTCAAGTTAATTTCCTCCATTGTGCTTGTACTTATTCCCTGGGTGCTACAGGTTGCAGGGGTAGAGGGTTCTCCTTCCACCTCCTCCCCAGCTGAGAAACCCCCTGGCCCGGAGCAGGACACATGGAGAGCCTTCCTGGCCACCTGTGAGGGTGCTCTCAGTGGCTCCTGAGCCCTTAGCCTTGCTCTCTTGGAGTTCCTGTTACTTTTGTGTCACTTCCAGCACCGATGTTTTTAATGGGAAGTTGTTTTGTTTGCATGGGATAAAAAAATGCAAAGCTTATGCCATAGCTCTGTCTGAGTGCTCTGCAAGCACTGCACTGAAGAGGGATTGTGGAGCCTGGTGATCAAGGAATAGCCTTTCAGAGAAGGGCCCAGTTGCAGAGGAAGAGTCTGCAAAAATGAGGTGGGGCAGTCTAAGGTCCCAAGACGCCCCTTTCATGTAATTCCTCACAGGACACTGTCCTTTGTCACCTGGGAAATGTGTGAAAGCATGCCAGGAAAACAAGAGTTTGGAGGAAGTTTGGTGTTTGTTCCTGCCCCGCATCTTCCCCCGTTCCTTCACTCACCCAGAGCCTGTCCCTGGCGAGTCTCGGGCACCTCCCAGGTATTACTCACCACCTCCTCCCTCCAAACAGGAGATCACTGCAGGAGATAGGCAGTGTGGGCCCCGCTGAGGCTGCTCTTCTGTCTCCCAAGTTACTGCTGGTATCTCTGGAGGTGAGCTGCACCATCGAGTTTCCATCCATCGTGGCGTTCTGGTGATAAACCTTAGCTTAAACCCTTTTGATATTAATCCGAAATGTCATATCATAGTCAATCATAGTCAAACCAATACAGGTATTTCACAAAGAAGCCATCAGGTTCTCTGTGCTGTGGAATGCTGTGATGTGTGTGCAGTGTGGTTGAATCCAGTTCTTCAATGCCTGAGTTTTTAATGTGGATTCATATTAAACCTAATGGAAGGGCCAATCAATAAGAAGATCCCATTCCCCCCTTCACCTCCTCCAACCAACATAAAACTGTGTCAAAAAGGAAGTGGTTATAACCTGGATGCTGTTCTTGTCCATTTTGCCAAGTAGGAACATTTGCATACTAAGAAGTTCAACATCACAGGTGAAAGGATAAGAAAAGACAAGTGTCTTGGAAAAAAAATTAAATATCTGATAACACTGCAGAGAATATATGATTTAAGCTGAAAGGAATTTTTAGAAGTCTGGAAAAAAATGTCTTATTCTTTCGTCTGTGCTAACAGAAAAAAAAAAAAAATTGGAGAAGTACCTTTAAATATGGCTAATAAACTTACCTGCTTGGGGCAGGAAAAGAAATCAGTTTGCAGTTTGTCAACCCCTGGCAAAGTCAGCTGCTCATGCAGCTCAGTGCTCTGTTCAAACACAGGGTCAGTTTGAAAGCTGCTGCCAGACCCTGCCTGCTGGAGGTGCAGAAGGCAGAGCACTGAGGGGCATTGAAAGGACTAATCGTCTCATTGACCTGTACAAGTAAGAGGAATCAAAAGGGCCTCAGACATATTAGTCACAGATCCTGCACCTTTTTCTTTGATGGCCCCAACCACCATCCATAGTGGGACACTGTCTTTAACAGAGCTAGGAGACAGCTGTGATGCCAAGGGCTCCAAACTGTGTGTGTGGACATCTCTTAAAGCTGATGAAGAGGTTTAAAAGCAGTTTTATGAAAAAAATATTTGTTTTCTGGATTTCTGCTTCCATTTGATAACAACAAAGTTACACATTTATGCTCCTAGCTCTAGGATAGTGAGGGGCATGGAAATCAGTATTTTTGAAATTCATCAGCCTAAATCTATAATGGGCTCTGTGCATGCACCCAAACCCACACATCTGTGGAAAGAAGGTGGCTTGAGAAATCCCCAGTGATGGGTAAATTGGGAGCAGTCACTTGCACTCAAGTGTCTTTTCTCACCTGGTTGTTTCAGATACTCTTCTGGCCGTTGCACACTTTGCTCTTTCTCTCTCCCCAGAATGGAGCTGACAGCTCTTTATCTGTCAGGGAGGCTACAGGGTGCCTTGCTGAGCTTCTTTGGGCTTTGTTGGGTTTCTCCAGTGAAGCACACAAGAATGGAGTCTCCAACAGCCCCTTCCCTTAAACCTAAAGAGGATATGTCCCAAACTAGAAAGGGCTAATAATAAAAAGTAACACAGGAGGGGAAAAAACCCACAAAAACCAAACCAAAACCCAGCAAATTATTTTTATCTAGGTGAATGATT
Source organism: Passer domesticus (assembly GCF_036417665.1). Taxonomy (NCBI): domain Eukaryota; kingdom Metazoa; phylum Chordata; class Aves; order Passeriformes; family Passeridae; genus Passer; species Passer domesticus. Next base: position 59,727,439 of record NC_087479.1, read on the forward strand.
GTTTTGTTGTAGCTTTTATTTTACTCTGATTCTCCTGCCTTCTTCTGAGGGACAGTGTTTTGATGGTGGTGGTCTTTAAATGGTCCTTTTAAGGACCTTTAATGGTGGTCCTTTTCCTCCCTTTTTCCTATTTTGTCCTGTCCAGCTTTGCATTTTCTTTGAGAAGCAATGCCCTGCTATTCATTTTCTCACAGTCACTTGCACTCTGGGTTTGTACAACTTTCCTTTTCCTTTTCACTGCCAGTACAATGTCTCTACCCACTCCCTCCTGCCCTTACCACCTTCCAGTGTCCCCAGCAGA